>NC_137071.1:16273698-16873698 GCF_951640355.1 Cnephaeus nilssonii | reverse complement strand
GAGTTGAGGCAAATAACTCCCCACCTGGATCCTACTACATCTCAGACCTTATAACTATTTGCCTCAACTCTCACAGACCACTATGGCAAGATAGCAAGACCTAAAGCATGAGGCTTAAGGAATCCAGGCAGGATTTTTGTACTCAGGAAGACAGGATTCATAGAAGATGTTTTACTGAATAGTTTTCTAGAAACAGGAACCAGGTAAACCCAGTTAAAGGGACTGTTGCATATCATGGCACCAAGGCTTGGGAATAATTTAGGTTCCTGGTTATTGGTCATTAAAATGTTACAATTTAATAGCTTATTATTTCCAAATCACCCAGCCCTACTAAGTGGTACCCTCATTAGTTCCATTTTAGGCTATTATGGTAGTCTTCTAATCTGTCCCTTCCCTGACCATCTTTAATTTCTCTCATGTATTCCACACACCATTCCTAGATTCACTGTCTTCAAGTGTGGTTTCCATAAAATCCCTCTTCTATATAAAGTATTTAATGAATTACCATTGCTTATCCAATTAGGTACATCCTGGCACTGAAAACTACTGAAAAAGAGCAAACCTATTTGTACCTCATCTAGAATAACTCCACTACACAGAGTCTACATTTCTGCCATAACAGATGCTTGCTGTCCATAACAATTCTGCTCCTTAAGCTCAGCACAATCTTTCTATTAGAAATCATAATCTCTGCTCCCAAAATTCTTCCAACCTTCAAGCATGCCCCAAATATTACCTTTTCAATGAAATTCTTTCCCATCTCTCCAAGTTGACATCTTGTCTTCACTCTTTCAACTTTTATGTTGTCTAAATGAGTGGTGGACAGAGGCCAATCTGTCACATCATGTTTCATGGTAACACAGTCATGATCATTCATTTACTTACATGGTCCAATGATCCAACTGAACACTGTGTGTGTGTGTGTGTGTGTGTGTGTAATTTGACTATTTAAGTAGTACAATTCTTTTTGCACACATTCTTGTATCAGTTTGGCATTGATTCATACTTTAAGATGTTGAATTAATTATTCAAAGGTGTTATCTAACTTACTGCAATAAAATATTTATGGTATGTGGCTGAACTTTTCAGAAGAGCAGCAGGCAAAATCTGGTATAAATTGCATAATAAAATTCTATTTTAAATGAATAGTTTGATCTCAAAATCCTTCTATAATATATATATATATATATATATATATATATATATATATATATATATATTATTGATTTCAGAGATGAAGGGAGGGAGAGATAGAAACATCAATGATAAGAGAGAATCATTGATCGGCTGCTTCTTGCATGCCCCACATTGGGGACTGAGCCTGCAACCTAGGCATATGCCCTGACCAGGAATTGAACCATGACCTCCTGGTTCATAGGTTGACTCTCAACCACTGTGCCATGCCGACTGGGTAGGGTGATCAATATATATATATATATATATATATATATATATATATATATATATATATATATATATATATATATATCACACGCCTCCCAACTGAGCGATAATAATTTCAGTTGACAATAACTTAGCCATGACCACTAGCACTCCCTTCTTCCTGCACCCCCATCTCCCTGCCCCAGCCAACTTGCCCAGACTTGGGCAAGGGTTATAATTCAAATACACTTTTTATCTTTCATTTCTTAAAGCTGGGATTTCTGAAAAATAAGGTATCAGGCCATTTAAAAAATGTGCAACAACATACTTAAATAAAATTCAAATTAGAGTAGAAGATACCACAATGTGTTTTAACTTCAAGACTTCAAGAAAACATTGTCTTCTCCTGTGATGGGGGTGGATATGAACATTTACACACAGGAAATTTTATTTTCACAAATTTAAAAATTTTTGTCAAAAAGGAAAGAAGTACTTTGATTGTTTTCTAATAATTTCCTCTAAGTGAATAAATAAACTCCAATTTTCAGTGTTCTCTACCTTTAAAGAGAATAAATACATTTCATTTCATGTCAGATCTATAATCCTACAAAAGCTGGTTATTATCTAGTGAGTGGTATCAGTGTTTGGTTCTAGATAGACACCAATGATGTAAATAATTAGTGAATGAAAGAGTGATGAGTCAGGATTTTGTTTAACTTTTTCTCTCATAATTTTCACAGTTTTAATTAAATTAAAAGCAGAAATGAAATTACTTTTAGATAGGAAATTAAATGAAGAACCCCATGGCTATGCAGTAGAAAAAACATGTTGTTTTTTCTTAATTAAAAAGACAAATGCCAGGCAATATGAAAATGTCAGAGCCTCAAGTGTGAACTCACATTATGTATTTGTGATCACACTTTGAATAACTACTTAATGAAAATAACATTTTGTTATTTTTATCCAGATACATGGTCTTGGGTAATTTTAAATATGTTCCCCTAAATATCATAGTACCTTTATATTTATTTTTATGCTCAAGAGTATAAAACCTTTCAAGTTAAAAGTTTCTTTAACACTTTCATAAAATGAGAAATTATCACTCTGCTCCTTTTCCTATTGAAAAACTCGTTGAAGTGTATATTATAATCTGAGTTTGAAAATATTGTTCTCTTTTAAAACTTTAAGTAGTATTTAAATCTTAAGAGACACTTTTATTCATTCAAGAAATACCTGTTGGGATTCTATTTAGGTTCAAACAAGAACAAAGAAAATTTACCAAAGTGAAACTTGTATAAAATGTTTTGTTTAAAAGATTTCCAGAAAAAAAGAAATGACATATATTAATTATATCTTAATTAAGCTGAAAGTTGTTTTTTAAGCCATACCTCACTAAGGCAAATCTTATTAAAACATATTGCTCCAGGTGGTAAAACTTTCTAGGACATCAAACAATGAAATTATTAGAGATTGCATTGGTCTTTTGAGAGAGTACATTGAGAGCTTCTTTTAAAGAAATTTTAAAAGGGATAGACCATTATTTTATATGAAAAACAAACACTGGGAAAGATTCTGTCACTGTCAGAGCCAGCTAGAGCACAGCACTGCTGCTCTGAGTTGCTCTGTGTCCATGTATTCTGAATTCTTCCTGACTATGCCAGAGTAGGTTGCTTATAGAACCCTACTTGCTACACTAACTGTTGGGAACTTAGTCCAAGTTCCTCCTTTATCCTCTGCTAACTAGTTGCAGGTGTTGGATCGGAGCCCCTCTGCCTGGGGCTGGACCTCCTTGGATGCCAGGTCTTAGAAAAGCCATGAGAAGTTGTGGGTGTATAAGAATGAGTCTTTATTGCAGAAGCTAGTGGCCATAAGCCATTAGACAAAACAGCCCTTTACAGCAAAGTCCTATACAAGTCGCCACACACTGGCTAATGAAGGAATACATATCTTCCCTACATAGCAGTAGCAATCTCTGTACCCACAGTTATTACATGAGCAGCCACATGCTGCCCCCTAGAATCACTGCCTCACATTGTAGTGGTATCTGAGCTCTCTGCCTTAACAGCTTCTCCAGCCTCTCTGGCTCAGCAGCTTCTCCTGTCTTCCATGTCCAGTACACTGGCTACTTTACATGATATATATATATATATATATATATATATATATATATATATATATATATATATATATATATATCTGAGCTCTCTATGAGCTCTTGACCTTACATTGTAGCAGTACCAGCTCTCAGCTCCATCTGAGCTCTCTAGCCTCTCCTCTATCAAGCACACTCCTCTGCCCAGCACATTGGCTGATCTCTAACTTGTATATTATTCCAGAGACAAAGAAGGCTTTGTGCCAATAGTTACCAGGTGTACTGGTTAATAATGCGGATTTTGTAATCAAAGAAAACATGGTAATTTCAAGAGAAACATCAAAAGTGCTTTATTCAAAGTAATGTCCATTGCTAGCTACACATTTCCCCATCTTTCAGGTAATTTGTGGATAACGTCCCAATAGAACTTTTCTTGTTTTCAGGCAAGCCATTCAGAGACCCAATTTTTCACTTCTTCATATGTTTTGAAGTGCTGCTCAGAAAGTGCATGTGACATCGATTGGAACAAGTACATGTGCCATTGATCGGAACAAGTGGTAATATGAAGGAGCAAAGTCTAGTGAATACAGCAGGTGGCTTAATACTTCCAGGGCACAATCTTTTAACGTGTCTTTAACTGGTCTTGAAGTGTGTGATGATGCGTTATCATGAAGCAAAATTACTTTGCCGTGTCTTCTGGCACATTCTGGTCATTTCATGATCAAAGCGTGGTTCAAATTGATTATCTGTTGTCAGTAGTGATCAGTATTAACAGTTTCACCTGGTTTTAGAAGCTTATAATACACCACACCTTCCTGATCCCACCAAACGCAGAGCACTGTCTTCTTTCCGAAGCGATTTGGCCTTGCAGTAGATGTTGATGGTTGACTTGTATCAACCCATGATTTTGTGCATTTTATTCTCAAAATAAATCCACTTTTCATTGCCAGTCACAATTTGATGCAAAAAAGACTTTCTTTCGTTCCGATGAAGCAACATTTTACTGATGACTCTTCGGTTTTCCATTTGTCTTTCGTTCAGTTGATGTGGCACCCATTTTCCTTCCTTTAAAATCTTCCCCATTGCTTGTAAATGATCGAAAATTGTTTGCTGAGAAACGTTTAACCTTTCTGCAAGTTATTTTTGAGTTTGACATGCATCTTCATCCAATAATGCTTGTAATTGTTGGTCTTCAAACTTTTTCGGTTGACCTGGACGTTCTTTGTCTTTCACATCAAAATCATCACTTTTAAAGCATTTAAACCAGCGTTCACAAGTACATTGAGATGGAGCATTTTCACCATAAGCTTCCCGAAGTATAGGATAACTTTTTCTTCAAAATAAAGTAATGAATTAAAACTTACCGCAAATGCTCTTTTTTGGCACAAAATTTGACATTTTTAAGCATAAAAATATCTATGATGTTAACACCTTCAGAAAAATTTGACATATGAAGTTTTGAAGCTTGCTGTCAATACAACAAAATAGCATACATATAAAATTGCATATAGATCAACATATGTGTAATTCCATCTATTGAAAAAATCCCCATTATTAACTGGTACATCTGATACATCAATCATATTTTGGCTACAGAAGGGCACACATGTGCAGTATACCTTGGGATTGTTGTGCTTGTGTCCTTGTATCTGCGTATGGTATCTTAGCCTAGGCACAGAGTGATCTTGGACATTCCAGCATACTATCAACAAGGCCTTTCACACTCTGAGTGGCCTTGGCTGTCTGGCTACTCTGGTATGGTTCCCACAGTCACTATCTCAGAGTATCTTATTTTAGGATATTTTCCATAAGCTAAATGAGTTAAATATCCAGCTTCAAAGTGTCAACAGGAATATATTTATATAAATGATGCAAAGGAGCTTACATTCTTTTCAACTGTTTAAATACTATATGATGAAATGTTTTATATTGAAAATGTCATAGAGATTACATAATTTTTCCAAATTCCTTGAGTTATCTGAGGAAAACAATCTGAACACTTCTAGACCTCCTCAATCATAATTGCAAAATAGAATCACTTGAGCTGCTTTAAAAATAATACAGATGCCCAGGTACCACTGGGGAATCTCTGAAGGTAGAATCTCGGTTTGAAAATAGAATGTTATTTTTTTAATATATCATACATATTGTTTTCCTTTTTATGAAGTTGATTGGGGTGACATTGGTCAACATGAACATATAGGTTTCATGTGTGGATTTCTATGTTACGAGATCTGTGTAAGATTTGTACATGGTGCAATACAAAAATTCTAAAAGCTTCCCCAGATGATACTCATTTGCAGCCAGGGTTTAGAGCCACTGAATTGTGATTGGCTACTGAGGATGATCTTACAATAATTTTGAAATCAACAATTCTAATGTTTCCCTCTATATAAAGCTGTGTCTATAATAATTAATAATGGTTGTTCTCTTGTTAAGTTCTTACTAATGTTGAAACTAGATTATAAAATATGATAACCTAAAAAATCCAACAATTTATGCTTCTTGTTTTTTTCCCCTGGTTAATGCTTTCTTGGAATATAATCAAATGGTCATGTATACCTGTGAACCAAAAGTACATTTTACTTCACATATATTGTGCCCAGCTTCTCATTATGAAGGGAAGAAACAAATCTGTATAAATACTCAAGGGCACATACTCCACAGTTTAATAAAGGTGAATTCTCAAACCCAGTGTGGGGAGTAGCACAGTAGCTCTTTATTTATGACTAGAGGCCTGGTGCATGAATTCGTGCATGGGTGGGTTCCCTATGCCTGGCCGGTGATCGGGGCCAGCCAGGGGTAAGAACCACTGGAAGATATTGGCCGGCTGGGAGAGGGACCATGGAGGTTGGCTGGCCATGGGAGGTTGGCTGTGGGAGCACACTGACCACTAAGGTGCAGCTACTGTGTTGAGCGTCTGCCCCCTGGTGGTCAGTGCACATCATAGTGACTGGTTGACCAGTCCTTCTTGTCATTCTGGTTGCTCCGGTTGTTCTGTCATAAAGGTAGTGTAGGCTTTTATATATATAGATTGTTTCTTCCACTTAATGTCTAGGAACCTGTTGAGTACCCACCATGCTACCATGGATTTGTTCTAAGTTTCTGCTAGCAATGTAAAGCTTAATTCTTCCATTAAAAATATATATTTATTGAGCATCTATCCTGGGCCTGACAGTGTTGTAGGAGCTTATGATACAGCTGTGAATTAAACAGACAAAAATCCCTGTCCTCATTGAGCTGGGGAAGGTGATTCCTGCACTAAAGCGTTTTCAAACCAAATGCTAACGAAGTTGGACTATCCATGATGGAAAAGTATGTCATGCTTTTTATTGTTACGTAGAATTTTTGGAATTGCTTGATAAGTCACGAAAAATCTCCCCACCTCCACTATTTGTCTTCTAAAGAATTAAATAAAATATAGGTATAACCCCTAGCATTAGCTTTAAAGGGATTGCCATCCCAAAGAGACATTTTCCTCAATGTCATGTTCAATATATTTCTCACATGTATAACAGTAACTTCAGTGAAGTAGACACACTTTCCAAATCAATAATTTCCTAGGAAGACCTGAGTGAGAATCATCCCTGAAAAATTAATCTAAAACCTACATAGAAATAATTGTATAAGAGATACAAGTTCTTAAGTGAAGCAAATTATACACAAATCCTACTATTTAGTATTTAGAATAAGAAATATAATATTGCTTTACTTATTCATGATAGTTTTACCCATTTTAAGGATAAGGAATGTCAGAAACTTGATGAGATCAATTTGCTATCTTGTTTTCAAAACTCCCAGGTTATGTTTAATTACGTGATATTTCTTATTTTGTCATCTTGATTTTGACTAACTGTATAACTTTACCCATAAAAGTACTTCTCTTCTTCTTTTAACAAACAATAATACATATCCTGTCATATATTAAAAGCCTTTAAACAATGCTGCATTGAAACGTGTTCTCCTTCCTTATTCAAATAAATTCTAGAACTAATGAAAAATATCATGTTTATTAAGTTTATTTTCACCTCTAATTTTTTTAAAACTTAACTGTTGAAAATATTACATAGGTCCTCCTTTTTCTCCCATCAACTTCTTCCAGCCCGCTCCTGTTCACCCAACCCCCTCAGGCCCTCACCACCCCACTGTCTGTGTCCATGGGTTATGCATATAGGCATACAAGTTCAGTGGTTGATCTCTTCCCACCTTCACTGCCTTCCCTCTGAGGTTCAACAGTCTGTTCATGCTTCTATGTCTCTAGGTCTAATTTTGATAAAAATAAACTGATGATCAAAAATAGTAACCTCTCATTTTTAATTAATGTTTTTTTTAAGCAAGAAATACCCTTTATTTCTGAGTAATGACAATCAAAAATTGGAACTGATGTTACTGTGGCCAATGTTTTCATAGCAATGTGTTCTAGAGTTGATAAAACAGTGGAGATATCTATATATCTATATCCATATCTCTATTTCTGATTCTATTTCCATCTTATCTATCTATCTATCTATCTATCTATCTATCTATCTATCTATCTACCTACCTACCTACATATCTATCTATAGAACCAATTCCAATTCCTAAATATGAACAAATGATTTCTTAGAAATTAATTCACAAAACCACTCAATTCTGTATCTCATATCACTGTAAAATTATGATTCAAATATTTTTTTCAATTCCAGTTGGCATTAAATGTTGTATTAGTTTCAGGTGTATAGCATAGTGGTTAGACATTTATATACCTTAAAAAGTGATCCCTCCAATAAGAATAGTACCCATCTGGCACAATATTATTGACTATACTAGAGGCCCAGTGCACATAATTTGTGCACTCAGGGGGGGTCCCTCAGCCCAGCCTGTGCCCTCTTGCAGTCCAGGAGCCCTCAGGGGATGTCCAACTGACAGCAGTCAGACATCCTTATCGTTGCTGTGGAGGCGGGAGAGGCTCCTGCCACCACTGTTGCGCTTACCAGCCGTGAGCCCAGCTCAGGGTTACTGGTTAAGCAGTGCTCCCCCTGTGGGAGTGCACTGACCACCAGGGGACAGCTCCTGCATTGAGTGTCTGCTCCCTGGTGGTCAGTGCATGTCATAGCCACTGGTCATTTTGCCGTTTGGTCAATTTGCATATTAGACTTTTATTATATAGGATGCCCTATGCTGTACTTTACATCTCATGACTATTTTGTAATTGTTGATTTGTATTTTTAAAAATGTTTTTTAAAACTATAATATAGTTCCTTTTTCTTGTATAGTTAGACACAATCATTTTTCCATCTTGTATCTGAACAAGTTTTCCCTTTTTTTCAGTTGCTTCCTTTGAACTTGACTCTTTTATTAATTATTAATGTCATAGTGACTCTTTAAGATAAATACCAACTCTCAACTACCAATTTGCTATCATACACAAATATTGGCACCTTAATCATGTACAGAAAGTGGCGAATAAATATCATGCAATTATTTTCCAAGTTGAGTTGACATAATTAATGAGCTATATTATGAGAATTGTTCATATACTTTACTTAAGGCACTGACAAGCATAATATATTAAGGCATCCTTGAATATAAAGATGCCACTTCATTTTAATGACTTTCATTTGAATTAAATATTAATATAAAATAGTTGTTTTAGCCCAGCAGCGTGTGCCTCAGTGGTTGAGTGTGGACCCAGGAACCAAGAGGTCACCAGTTTGATTCCTGGTCAGGGCATATACCTGAGTTGCTGGCTCAATCCCCAGTAGAGGGCTTTCAGGAGACAGCCGCAAGTATCAATGATCTCTCATCATTGATGCTTCTATCTCTCTCTTCCTTTCCCTTCCTCTCTGAAATCAATAAAATATATTTAAAAAATAAAATAGTTGCTTCAGGAAAAGTATAAAATGAAGAAATGTTCATTTTTTTAAAAAAAGGTTAAATGATTTGATATGCTTTTAGCTCTTTTAAGTTTAAAATGATACACACATTATCCTATGAGAAATAAGCCACTCAAAGCCAAGTGCCATATGATTTCATTGATATGTGGAATCTAATGAGAAAAAAAAAAAGAACTAACAAGCAAATAAACACAGATTTATAAACAGAGCGTAGACTGACAGCTGTCGGGATGGGGTCTGGGTGGAAGAATTAAGCACAATAGAAAAACAGAGAAAGAAATAATGGAAATGGACAACAGTGTGGTGATTCCCAGGGGTAGGGTGGTGGGGGTAGGTGGAGGATGGTATAGGGGGGATAAATGGTGATGGACAGAGACTTAACTTGCAGTGATGAACACACAATACAGTGTACAGATGTGTTGTAGAATTGTGCATCTGAAACCTGTATAATTTTGTTAATCAGTGTCACCCCCATAAATTTTAAAAAAGGAAAATGAAAAAAAAATGCTCAAAAAATCTTTGTGAAATAAAATAAAAAATATACACATATACAATACTAATACTTGCTAGTTGAAGTTATCTTTCTATAGCTAATATATAATTTATATTAGATAAAGGGTCAGCAAACTATGGCCTGTGGGCAAATCAAGTTCCTTCCTTATTTTTATAAATAAAATTTTAGTGGATCATACCCATGGTCATTGGACTATGTATTGTCTGTGGTGGCATTCACACTACAAGAGCAGAGATGCGTAGTTGTGACAGATACCAGCTGCCTTGCAAACCCTAATATATTGAGTTTATTTGCCTGCCCATCCATTAGATAGTTGAAAATGTATGTATGTGCATATGTGGGTATTTCCCTCCTAATATCTTTATTTTTATTGATTTCAGAAAAGAAGGGAGAAGGATAACGAGATAGAAACATCAATGATGAGAGAGAATCATTGATTGTCTGCCTCCTGCACTCCTCACATTGGGAATGGAGCCCAGACATGTACCCTGACTGGGAATTGAAGAACTCTGACCTCCTGGTTCAGAGGTTGACGCTCAACTGCTGAGCCACACCAGCCAGGGTGTCCCTCCTAGTATCTTTTTAAAGCCTATCATATCCTGTCAGCACACTTCAGCCATTTCAGCATTTATTACATTATAAATTATTGAAAACTTTTACTCCAACATTAGCTAAATGTTCTTAATTAATAACATATATTCCCATTATACTAAAATGGACTTAGATGTGTCAACTTAAGCCCTCATTAGAAAGCAAAAAAATTGGAAGGAAATTTTTCTTTTCTACCTTGATACTTTCTAACCAGTTTGCATTTCCCAAGTCATTAAACTTACAAATAGTAAAATTGCTGATATTGTCAATGAAGTAGAATTAGGAAAGCTAAAAATTAGAATGTCAGCTATCAAGAGAATTCCCTTAACATAGCTTTCTTCTCCTATTTCTCCTTTCATTATTTCTTTCCTCTTATTTTTATTTTATTCAATTACACATTTTCTCATTTTCTATAGAACACTGGAACATATTTGAAATGTTTTATAAAATAAGATTACTTTATTCCTGCTTATATTCTGTGAGTATTTGTATGCATATATAAGTCACTCTTGCTTAAAACAAGCTTTCTTTATTGGTCAATATTAAAAAATGTTTCTTCACTACTAAGGAGAGATTCCTGGAAGAAAAATGCATTACTAGTAGCATTTCACCCATGCAGTCTAATTTAGATTTCACAAGATCTTTTTCACTGTCCAGATATACTGTTATGCGATGTGGGAGTTTAGAAAATGACCACCCAATGGGCATGCTTAAAAGAATCAGATTAAAATTACTTTTTTTTAAATATATTTTTATTGATTTCAGAGAGGAAGGGACGGGAGAGAGAGAGATAGACATATCAATGATAAGAGAGAATCATTGATCAACTGCCTCCTGTACATCCCACACTGGGGATTGAGCCCGCAAACTGGGCATGTGTCCTGACCATGAACACTTGGTTCATAGGTCGATGCTCAATCACTGAGCCACACTGGCTAGGCAAAAATTATTCCTTTTAGTTGCACCTCTGGAACAACAAACCCAAACCTCGGTGAAATGGTAAATTTCGGTTCTCTCCCTCCCTCATTTTCTCAGATACACTGACACACTCATACTTACACATTACTGCTACCCTATTACCATTAAACTGTCAATACTCTACTTTGATCCTGAGAATGTGTTAAGAGCATCATTTTTAGGAATCTGTCTAGTCCAAATCCTGGCTGCTTCTCAACCCTCCAACCACATAACTATTAATATAAAACATATTATTTCCCAGTCTCTGTCTTGGTTTCCTTATCTACAAAAGAGAACAGTAACTCTCATTGGATTGTTTTAAATATTAAAGAAGATAAACCTGTTGTTATGGATTGAATATTTTCATTCCCAAAAATTCATGTGTTGAAACCCTAAATGCCAATGTGATGGGATTTGGAAGTGGGGCCTTTGGGAGATAATTAAATTCAGACTAAGTTACAAGGACTGAGCCTTCACAATGGGATTAGTGCAATATCACATTATCTCACTTATATGTAGAATCTAATGAAAAAAATCAACTGAATTAAAAAGGTCCATTGAAGCATGCAACAGACTGACATATTTCAGAGGGAAAGAGTGGGGTGGGAAGAGATTAAACAACTAACTTATATGAATATATGCATAGCCATGGACAAACAATAGTGTGATGAAGGCCTGGGGAGGGGTTCTGAGTGGGGTAGAGGGGCCAATGGGGGGACATCTGTAATACTTTCAACAATAAAGACATTTTTTTAAAAAAGCAGAGTTTATATAAAATCTCAACAAAACATGACATTCTAAATGGAAAAACAGTTCCTGTAAAATAATGTATCTCTCTATATATAAAAGGTTAAGGGTCTGTCTGACCAGTAGCTATGATGCGTACTGACCACCAGGGGGCAGACGCTCAACGCAGGAGCTGACATGACACGCACTGGCCATCCTATATAGTAAAAGCCTAATATGCAAAATGTCCCCTTGATCAGAAGTTCAACCAGGAGTTCGACCACTAGCTATAATGTGCACTGACCATCAGGGGGCGGTGCAGAACATGGTAGGCATCAGTGATGTGGTGCTGGCAGCAGGCGGCAGTGGAGGCACTGCTGGCCCCAATGGGCCCCACCGAGAGCAGGGCCACGGCAGGATGGTAGAGTAGGTGAGCAGGTGGTGTTAGGCCAAGGTGGGTACAAGTGGGGCCCAATTGCCCCACTGATCACCCCATTGAGGGAGCTGGGCGGAAGCCTGATCGCCCCGCAGATGGCGACCAGTGGCAGCAGTGGGGGGTGGGGCCACCACCCAGTTCCCAGGTGCTGAGGGCATTGGGCAGGGGCCCACTGACCCCACAGATGGCAACCAGCATCCATTACAGAGAAAGGGAAAATAGCAATATTAAAATATTTCTTATACTTATTTTCCTTTCAATGTGCACGAATTTGTGCACCAGGCCACTAGTTTAAAAATAAACTGTGTGGTGCCGACAAACAAACACTTGGCTTCCCCCAAGTGGTACACAGGCCCCGCCACCACCCCAGAGCAACACCACACATATCACAGCCAACGCTGCCAAGACCCCATGGTGCAAAATGCGGCCCACAGCCCAGCCCAGCCCAGAGAAGACTAGCCTCCTTGCAGTTTCTTCAGCCCAGGAACTGGACTTGCTTTATAGCCAGCTGCAAACATTTTAAAATTTAACCAAATATTTGTGAAGCGTTTTCCCATGCCTCATCTCATTTGATCCTCACAGAAGTCCTGGAGTAGGTAGATAGGAGACATGGTAGAATCCTATTTTCTTTTCATTGGCAAGATGTGAATAGCAATATCAAAATATTTCTTCTAATTAATTTCCTTTCAATGTGCATGAATCCATGCACTGGGACACTAGTTTACATATAAAATACTACATAATATATACTATATATCTTGGTAAATATTAGCATATATATATGTTAAAAATTATTTTGAATTTAATTCCAATCAACAGATTTGTATTGACTGATGAAAAAATTGAGTCTTTGCTATACTCATTCTCTATATATGGACACAGAATTTAGAAATATTTTTCCTATAAATAAGGTCTAAATTAATTTAGTATTTGAGAATAATTTTGATTTAGGATTATTTATAGATTTGGGTAGGGAGAATTTTCCTGCAAGTTGTGTGACTTGTTAATTTATTCATTAATACAATTTAAGTTTCATTGCAAAAAAAAATAAAATAAATAAGATTGAATTTTATGGTGCTAATATAGTCCAACAGTCTAGACTTTCTCACTTTTTTCCAAGTCTAATTTCACCCCCATCACAATCTATTTCAGAGGAAATTTTCTGAATTAAGTGTTTAGGCAAAATCTCCATGACGTGGTGTTACTCCAAATCTCTACTCAACCTCCAGAATTAACTTCTATGAATCTTGGCTCCAACCAAGCTGTCCCATTACTGAAATTCAAATGCATTAGTTATGCCTCAGCAACCTTGACCAAGCAGTTTCCCCTGCCCACACCACTTTATAAACTCAATGTGGATGGCAATCTTACTAATGCAATGAATTCTTCCCTGATTATTCAAGTATATGCTGGATATTCCCTTTAATTAATCATTGAATTTATTTTGTTTTGTTTTTTTAACTTGTGCTTTCTTTTTTTAAAAAATCTTTATTGTTGAAAAGTATTACATATGTCCCCTTTTCCCCCATTGCCCTCTCCTCCTTCTCTTCTCCAGGCCTTCACTACTCTATTGTCTGTGTCTATGGGTTATGCATATTCACATATGAGTTCATTGGTTAATCTTTTCTCCCCCTTCACCCTCCCCTGCCTTCCCTCTGAGGTCTGACAGTTTGTTTGATGTTTCTATGTCTTTGGGTCTATTTTTTAAATCAGTTTATGCTGTTCATTAGATTCCACATATGAGATCATGTGATACTTAACTTTCTGAATTTTTTTATTTATACCACCAATCTTTCCTCTTAGTATTCATTCATTTATTCTTCAAATGGGTATTGAGTGACTCCTGTATGCCCGCAATCCAATCTCTGACAGCGATATATAACATATTACGTTTTCTATCATTGAGGAATTTACAAATAAGTCAGTAATTGTATTGTAGAGTAATACCTCCTATAATGGTAGTGTGTTATTGAAACTCAAAGGGAGAGCTTCTTTAAATTAAACTATTCTAAGTTTGGACATTTTAAGTGAAATGATTTTATAAGAGCTCTTGCTAATAATTGCTATAATAAACTCATTGAATCCTGCAACAGAATAAGTAATGCTGAAACAAAGCACCGTGACTGCAACTATTGTTTACTCTTTAATATCAATGCTTCAGATACCAAATTATTCCAGCTGGATAATAACAAGTATATCTTATTGTGAAAATTACTTCTAGGGCAATTATAATGCGAATATACACTGTAAACTTCATGGAAAACCACTGAAAATTGTGCCTGTTTTGAGAAAATAAATTATTTTGCTTCCTTTTAGAAAGTAATTAATGAAACATTCTTCTTTTTTTTTTTACATGAGGTTCATATAATTGTCTCAATATGAAATTGTGCAAGGCAGCTTTACAATGAAAACTAATCAACTGGAAATTCTGTGTTCATAAGCAAGATGAAGGGTCACATTTTAGAGAAGTGAGGGTTTCCACATGCCCCCAATAATCAAATCGCATATATCGAAATGAGGACTCTAACCAGGCAGTGCAGTTTGACACAACAGAAAATATGTACAAGTACAGATGGATTATGCTTTTCAAGATAAATGGCTTTTTAAATGCTTAGTTGATTTTGCTAACTTAAACTGAGAGTCTACAGTAAGAACAATAAAATGATGAAACCCATTTCAAATTAGATGATGTAGAATGTAATTGTTTTAAAACTGTGCAGTTTAAAATTCAGCGGTGTGCTGGTGAGCGTTTAACAACAATTCAAGGTCAGAGGAGGAGAGTGATTTGTAGCATTTGTCGGGCTTTTGTGAGTTGTTACAAGTTGGCTCCAAGATACCAGTGGTTTAAATGTTCAGAGACCATTCCAAAAGAGACTTAGTATTTTTTCTTGTTAAAATGTCTATACCATGAAGGTATAACTGGTTTCTCCTGGAGCATACTATGTGCACAACCACTTGTATGTTGCTAATGATGATTAATATATTTACAGCTATGAATTGTCTGGTGCATTGTTAACTTTAAAGAAGCAGTTTTTCTTAGTATTATCTTCCAGAAAGAAAACAACTACCTGAAATCAGAATATGTGCTGTCTCTTAGTCACCAGACTATGATGGCTGAATATGATTTAATCAAGTCTTAAGAAATATCAGAACTAAAACTGGTTCTTACTTGTAGACAATTAATACAACACATATTAGTCTCTTTTCCCCTCATAGTTTTATTACTTTTTAAGCAGAAAAATCTAAGCATTGCCTGCTACACCCTAATTTAAGTGTCAGAATATATAACATGATTTATTAAAAATAAATTGTAAAAAGTTGCCCATCAGAGGTTTTCTTTATTTTTTTAAATTGAAGATGTAATAAAATTAAGTTCACTCTCACCAGGGAGGCTGTTAACATTTCATAATTCTTCAAGATCATATTTTTATATATTTTTATTAATTTCAGAGAAGAAGGGAGAGGGAGAAAGACATAGAAACATCCATAATGAGAGAGAATCATTGATCGGCTGCCTCCTGCATGCCCCACCCTACAGATCGAGCCTGCAACCTGGGCATGTGCCCTCACCAGGAATTGAACCCCACCCTCCTGGTTTACAGGTTGATGCTCAACCACTGAGCCATGCCATTGGAGCAAAAATCACATTGTCAGAAATTTCAAAGTGAGTTTTCTAATTAAAAATATATACAATGCAAAACATCTTGCAAATCATTTGGTACTATACTATAAATTTCAGACAACTGTACTATTTTTTATGGTACTGTCTCAAATTTAAGACAGCACTACTCAAGTGATAGTTATTTCTAGTTTAATCTTCATACAGTTGAAACAATTTTATCTAGTGTTAGTGTGCTGGAATTATTGAAAGTTATAAGTGTTGTTCAAATTGATTTTGGAATTAATAAATGATACTTGGAAGCAGCAACTTTATTATAGGAATTATATCATGGTAAAGGATCACTTTCCCTTTATAAATCAAAGCATCATTGTCCTTTTAAAATCATAAACCTAAACTTTTAGAACATACGTTTTTCAGAGCCCATATGTTCAAATTAAGACAGAGAATAACTACAGTACCAAACTCAAATAAACTTAAATATATATTGTAAACACTTGAAACCATTGCAATACTTTTGTAGAGACTAGGATCTAAATACAGCCATATAATTGGTCAGATAGAGGTCAATTATAGTCTTACTTCATTGTACATTTTCTGTGATAACAGCTATCTCTAAGGGGTACCAACACATTTCTAGACAAAATTCTATTTTTAAAAACAAATGCAGCATTCATGTATAATGTATGAAAGTCCTAACTCAGAAGCAGCAAAGGCCTGACCCTATTGATGAAAAGGGAGCTAATGGCTAGGCCAGCGGGGTTCCAAAAGAGATAATGGTGTCCTACTGGTTAATAAAACTTAATGCAGCTCCAGAAAGTCAGCGATACATTTTCTGCTCACTAGTGGAATCCCATATTTCCCCTTTGAGTGAATCCAAGCAGAGTGGAGTCTGGAGTGTTCACTTTTAGAAAGTCTATTAATGCCTTTCAGGTTCAAGGTATACCTTTCAGTGCACAGAAGGAAGTATGACATCCTCTTGACCTCATAGTGAACTCTGTTTTATGGATGTATTCAATTCTAATACTTATATATTAGGAATATTCCAGAAAACAGAGATTCACATGACTAGGTATAAATGGATTGTCTATTTTTACACAGCAAAACATTAGCTATTGGGAATTAACTATTTCTGTTTAGCCACTAAAAAAAAAACAAAAAACCTCCATGCAGGCAGCATCAGTGCCATACTCAAGCAAACTAATACATGTATGTTAACTTCTACCCACAAGGGCAACTATGAAGAAAGTAAAAGTAAAATAAATCCCCTTTATTCTAGTACCGACTCTAATGGGTGTTAAGTATAATGGTGTGTTCATATTTTTTCCCCCTATGTGGGTTCTTTCACACCAGGAAGTGCACTACAACTTTAATTTGCCTGCAGTACATAACAGCCCTCAGGGAAAATGATTTTCAGTCATTGTTCTCTAGCATTAATCAGATTATCAAGGGATTGACTGTAAATAGGTTGTGCACATTTTTACTGGAGAGAGAGAGAGAGAGAGAGAGAGAGAGAGAGAGAGAGAGAGAGATTTCTTGTTCTACTTATGTGTATATTCATTGGTTGATTATTGTATGTGCTCTGAACAGAGATCAAACTTGCAACCTTGGCATATCTGGATGATGCTCTAACAAAACTGAGCTACGCGACCAGGGTGGTTGTGCACTTTTCACTTGTATACTTCCCTCAAACTATTTCATGACTTTCTTGTTGAGATCATTATAACTGTTAAAATGTACTTCTGCATTCCTTGAAGCTGGTATTGGCCATGTAACTTCTTTGGTCAATGAGACATCAGGAAAAGTGTCTGACACAAGGACAGACATGAAAAGTACTTTTATATTGGGGCTTGTACTCTCTTGCTGATTCTGGGACCTCTTCTGTCAACATATGAATTAGCCTGGGCTAGCCCACTTGAAGAGAAGGAAGCACATACGGAGAGAGGCTCAAGTCACTCCAGCTGAAGTCCCAAAATAGCAGAAAAGCACAGCTGACCTCATGCAAAGCAGAGATAAAACATCCTAGCTGAGCCCAGCCCAAATTGACGACCACACAGAGCTGTGAGAAAATGAATGGTTATTGTATTTGGCGGATTCGTTGTTATGTAGCAAAGAATAAATGATACAGTTTGTCTGGTTTAGTAAGGGTTAAGGTCCTGACATAAGCCAGTGATGCAACTTGTTTCCTGCCTCCCCCCCCCCAAAAAAAAAAAACAAAACACAAAAAAACACAAGATGGATTCAGCAAATTCCCTTTTGCATTTGAACAAAGAGTCACAAAGGAAGGTTTCCAGACAATGGTTAATAATAATGCTGAAAGGTTTTCTATTTTGACTACGGTGGCCATTGTGTGCCTATTTGTAAGGAGAAAAAGGTTTGAACAAGAGAACAGAACAGAACAAATATGTAGAGAGATGAAAAAAATTCCTTTGAGTGTTGAATAAGACAACTTGTGACCACTAAGACTGAGAGATAGAAATAGAGAGCTTCAGTTACTAACAAATTTCTATGCCCCATTTCACGTTGAATGAGATACTTTACACTTTGGTTCCCGTTCCCACATTTTGAAATAGATTATTCTAAGGGTTTTAAGTCTTTGGGCTGCAAAAAAACAAAGACCCATGAATGTTCGATCATATAAGGGTGAAGGTTGCTCTTTGCAATCCAAATAGTCAACTAGAATAAATATTAATGTAAAAAAAAAGATAAACTCCTGGATGCGAACTAAAGTGTGGTGACTGCCTGGGGAAGAGGGGTGGGGGAAATGGAGGAGGGTATGGGGGGATAAATGGTGATAGACTGAGACTTGACTTGGAGTGATGAACACACAGTACAGTGTACAGATGATATGTGTGGGAACTACGCCAGGTCCCCAGATAGTCAAGGCCAATGGGAGCACAGAGGCCTTGTTATCAATACACCAGAATGGCCAAAGGCCGCTCTGAGCATGGGCCTAATCAGGATGTTCAAGGACTCTGAGCCTGAGAATCATAATCAGGCCAAGATACCAAGCGGGTGCAAGGACAAACGGTACACTGTGCCCTTCTGTCACCCAAATGATTGATGTTATTGTTGGCAACCAGCCTTCTTTGTCTCTGGAGTATTATACAGGTTACTGACCAGAGAGTCAGAGAGCGAGAGAGAGAACAGCAGCTGGGCAGAGTTAGTGTGTGAAGAAGTTTTCCAAAGGGAGCAGCTGGGCAGAGCAGAGGCTAGAGAACTCAGAGAAGCAAAGGCAATAGACACAGAAAATGTAGCTCCTATATGTACAGGAGAGAGGAGAGCTCAGATGGAGCTGAGAGCTGACACAGCTACAATGTAAGGGTAAGGGCTCACAGAGAGTTCAGATATAGCTATCATGTTAACCAGCCAGTGTGCTGGGTAGGGGAGACAGGAGAAGCTGCTGAGCCGGAGAACTCAGGTACAGCTACGATGCGAGGTGGTGAGTCTAAGAGGCAGTGTGCGGATGTTCAGATAATAACTGTGGGTACAGAGACTGATGCTGCTTTATGTAAAAGATATGCATTAACCAGCTGGTGCCCAGCTGCCTGCCTATATGGACTTTGCTATGACTGTTCTTGTCTGACGGCTATGTGGCTTCTGCAATAAAGACTCATTCTTATACACCCACAATCTCTCATGGCTTCTCTGTCTGCCCCACTGCCAAGAATTGACCTGCGCCTCTGACACTAGGTAATGGGGGAACTTGGACTAAGTTCCCAACAGTTAGTACAGTGGGCAGGGTTCAAGAAGGACCTGTCCTGGTGTAGTCGAATGGGAGAATTTAGAAGAATACATGGACTCAAAGCCAGTCAGAGCAGCAGAGCTCGTGTCAGGGCTCCCGCTGGCTCTGACAATGTGGTACAGAATTGTGCACCTGAAACCTGCATAATTTTGTTAACCAGTATCATCCCAATAAATTCAATTAAAATGAAAACAATTATATAAGCAAGAGGTAACTTGCACAAACATTTTGAAAATGGGAGCAGAATGAAAAAATATTATAGTGTCTTATAATTTTACTTATTAATTTTAAGATCAATCACTATTTCTAAGTACAACATGGTTTAAAATTAAGTATAAACAAAACTTTAAGTAAATATAGTCAATATACTTAGTTGAACTTTACATTTAATGAAGCAGGACTAATCAGTAGATTAGTTAATGGCATTGAATCAATGTTAATTTCCTGATTTTGATAATTCCATTATGGTTATTTAGAGATGCTACAGACACACACACATCCAATGCTGACCTTCTTACATTTGTTTATTGCTATATTACAAGGAATTAGAAGTCATTATGAAAAGGAAAATTCCAAGAACAAAATAATAACTATTAATTTATTGACTGCCAGTATTTCAACTATATTCCTTTCCTGCAACTGACTAAATTCAAACAGCAATAAACACATTCTAAAATTTCTTCATTTATTTTTTAGTAAAATTTGTTCTTTTTTACTTGATAAATATTGGAAAGGCTCTAATTGGATTCTAATTCAGCTTGCTTTTATTTTGTTCTGATAATTGTGTTTCAAATGTCATTCACATGAATGCCTGTAAACACAATTTTTTAAAAATATGGCTCTTAATTTTGCATGATCTTGACCTAAGAAAACTGATAATGAGGTGGCTCCTGTCTTCCTGGTTTAAATCAAATCACTCTGACAAGGATTGCAAGTTATCACTGGTTCCTTTTGTGCTCAACAGTCTGTGTTATTGTGTTGGGGGTCCTGGATCAAATGTCGGGAAACAAGTGTCAATATCATTAAAACCACCATCTCAACCGCAACCAGTTAGTATCCCGAATAGACTCTGAACAACCATTTCCTTTATTCTCTGCAGATAAGAAAATTTCCCTGTCACTCTGTGAGTACATGAATTATCAGTTGCTACATGCCTGTTCTGGATTTAAATTAAGAAGTCTGTCCCAGGGTTCTCTTTGTTGTATTTTTAATGACTATGGTGTCATTTCAAATAAAATTCAAACTGTGACCTTAAAAGTCCTGAATATTTATCATTCTATAAGATTCTGTGATCACTATCCGAGAGATACCAAGTAGTCTATATATTTCTGATTCATAAAATTGTTGAAGATTTACAAAATAATTGGCAAGTGCAAATACCTCATCTCTCTCTCTCTCTCTCTCTCTCTCTCTCTCTCTCTCTCTCTCTCTTTCTCTCTTTCACACACACACACACACACACACACACACACACACACACACACACACCATATTGATGCAATTGAACTCTTTGAATTTAGCTTAGTTGTGCAAGTTTACAAAAGATTCCCCCCAAAACTCCTCCCAAACAACTGTATACCTATATTTTAAAACCAAAAATATCAGAAAATATAGGTCAGATTTTAAAATACATTGCTTTTGATGTAGTATGAAGTATGAAGTAACTTCCTCATTAGGTTACAAAAGCTATTTCTTCAAATTATCCAAAACACAATATCTGAGACTCAATTTTATGCCAATGAGAACATCTCCTTATTATTTGTAAATCATATAAGGATTCCACACCTTTTCAAGAGGAGGGTTAATTTTCATTTTCCTGACTCCTGTGTAGAGTAGAAATTAGAATAGCTTCAGAAAGTAAGTCAGATGTAAATTGGCTCATTGCTTCTAATGACTCACTCCATCATTGTAACATAATTTTTCATCCATGCCTTTCACATGTCATTTGGAGGTGCTTCCTACTGGAGTTTGCAGAGTATTTACCTTTAACACATTTGCTTTAGACATTTCAATGACTTCCTTTGGACAAAGGAACATGAATGGAAGTTACACTGTGCTTATTACAAGCTGAGTCTTTAAGTGGTATTCCATGTTTCTGCCAACTCTCCTGGAGCTTCCACCATTTGTCATGGGAAGGATATATTCTAGGTAGCTATTTCTCCTTCAGCATAGATCACAAAATTAACACATATGGAAAAGACTTGAATCTAACACCAAACCTGGAATCCAGCATAGCTAAGTAGAGCTCAGGCAAGAGAAGAGAAGATCCACTAAAACACAGCCAAACATGTAGACCTTTGACCATTAAATAAATGATTAGTATTGCAAACTTTGATCTTTTGAGTTGTTTGTTATGCAGCACCATCACTGTAGTCTGCCTAGTCAAATCCCATGTTAGTTGTTTACCTTTCTCCTGGAAATTTTAGCAGATGACAGGAATGATGGTACTGATACAGCAGGCCTATGTAATCCAACAATGTTTACAGGCCTATGTAATCCAATAAGCACTGACTGTATACAGGGTTAGATTCGGTAGGACCTAGAAATATAAATCTACTGACTTGGCAGACCACTATCAATCAACAGTATCTAACCATCAAATATATAATAATGAACCGAAAGACATAAAAAAAACTCATTCTTTTTAAGTTCCAGGGAACTTAAAGTTTCATGGGAACATATACCAAGATCGACCATATATTAAACCATAAAGTAAACCTCAACAAATTTAAAATAATTAAAATCATACAAAATGTGTTCCCTGACCAAAGTGGACTTAACCTAGCAATTACTAATGGACAGATAACAGAAATATCTCCTAACATTTGGAAACCATACAACACACTACTGAAAAATCCATGGGTCAAATAAAAAGTCATAAAGAATATCAAAAATATCCATTGACCTAAATAAAAATGAAAACACAACATGCCAACATTTGGGATGCAGCCAAACCAGAGCAAAGAGGAAATCTGAAAACACTAAATGCATATGTTAGAAAATAAGATAAATCTCAAATCAATAATCTAATCTCCCACCACAAGAATCTAGAAAAAGAAGATCAAACTGAACCAAATCAATTTGAATAATGGAAACAATAAAGACAAGGGCAGAAATCAATAAAATTGAAACATAAAAGCAATAGAGAAAAATCAACAAAACAATGAACTTGTTTGGTGAAAACCTCAATAAAATTGTCAAACCTCTAAGAAAACTGACATATAAAAGAAAAAAAACACAAAATTTTAATATAAAGAATAAAATAATCACTATCATTACCAACCCTGAGAATATTCAAAGAGCAATAATGGAATACTACGAACAATTCTACATATATTAATTTGGCAACCTAGATAAAATGGACCAATTATTCAAATAACAAAGTGCCACAAATCACCCAGTAAGAAAATAATAATCTGAACAGCCCTATTACTATTAAGGAAACTAAATTTATAATTACTAGTAAATACTCTCAAAAATAAATCTTCATGTCCAGATAATTTCACTAGAGAATTCTACCAAACATTTAAAGAAACATTAGCACGGATTCTACACAAACTCTTCCAAAAAATAGAAGAGGATTGGATGCTTTCCATTCCTTTTATTTATTTTTCATTATAAATTTTAATGTTGACATTATTGCGGGTGTCCCACCCCCATTTGCCCACCACCACCCACTCCCACTTCCCCCTCATTTGGCCTTCCCACAATATTGTTCTTGTCCATGGGCTATTCATATATGTACTTTAGCTAATCCCTTCACCTTCTTTATCCAGTCACCCCCATCCCCACCCCTAGGGTACCAGCCAGTCTATTCCATGTATCCATTCATATGGTTCTATTTTGTTTATCAGTTGATTTTGTTCATTAGATTCCACATATAAGTGAGATCATGTGATGTTGATCCTTCTCTGACTGGCTTATTTCGCTTAGCATGATATTCTCCAGATCCATCCATACTGTCACAGAATGTGAGATTTCTTTCTATTTAACAGCCACGTAGTATTCCATTGTGTAAATGTACCACAGCTTTTTTATCCACTCCTCTACTGTTAGGCACTTGTGCTGTTTCCAGATCTTAGCTATTGTACATAACACTGCTATGAACTTAGGGGTCTATATATATTTTTTGGATTATTGTTTCAGGTAAAATCTGTTTTTAAAAAGTACCTCTTCATAGAAAAATGCTACATTTTTCTTAGCCTAATGATATTTTTTAAGGGGAAATAAAGATGAAAAAAATCAAATGTGTCAGTTCAAAGTAAAAATAGAAAAAAAGTTATTAAGGAGTAAAGGAAATTGAGAAGTTCATAAATTTCAGTATGAAAAATATATATTAGAATATTAGAGTTTTCCTTATACATAAAAGAGCATTTTCTGCCCTGCCAGTGTGGCTCAGCTGGTTGGACATCATTGTGTGCACTGCAAATTGCCGGTTTGACTCCCATTCAGGGCATATGCCTGGGTTGCAGGCTCAATCCCCAGTAGGAGGCATGCAGGAGGCAGGTGATCAATGTTTCTCTCTCTCCCTCTCCTTTCATCTCTCTCTCTAAAAATCACTAAAACATAAATTTGTAAAAAAGCATTATCTTACCTATGATCATTAAGTATCTGCAATTATTTTAAGTGCTATTTTTTCTAAATAACTCTACATAAAATTATTATGAAATCTATTTTTAAAATCATAACATATGAATAATAATCTGAGACACATCAATGAATCTATAGTTATCATAACCTTCATTTCACATAGAGTAAATTTATAAGGAAGCAAAATAATTTGTAAAATTAAAAGGCACAGAAACCTATAGAGTTCCCAGAAACAGAACTGTAAAATACAGTAGGGTATTGTACATTATTATTATAATCTGGCTAATGTGTTTAAAAAGGAACGTGAAAGCAAAAAGAATGGCTAAAAGCTACAAGATCAGGAAAATCATTTTGAAAATATAGTCAAGCCTGGCCAGCATGGCTCAGTGGTTGAGCATCGACCTATGAACCAGGAGGTCACAGTTCGATTACAGGTCAGGGCACATGCCTGGGTTGCGAATTGGATTCCCAGTGTGGGGCATGTAGGAGGCAGCCAATCCATGATTTTCTGTCATCATGGATGTTTCTATCTCTCTCTCCCTCTCCCTTCCTCTCAGAATTCAATAAAAATATTTTTAAAAAAGAAAATATAGTCAATAGTATTCTTATAAACTAAACTCAATTATTTACTAAATAATAAAAAACCGATATTGAGGATTCACTTTGTTTATATAAGTTTGGAAAAGACTTTTTTTAAATGATAATATCCAGTGTTTTAAATAGGTTTTCTAATGCAGAATACAAAGTAATATAAATTTGTGATGCCTTTTTGGAAGGCTGTTTTGAAATTTAAAAAAATAAATTAAATGAATATGACTTTTTAACCCAGAAATTGAAGTATGAGAAATTATTTTTAAAAATATTACATCAAATGCACAAATATGATATTGCATGATATTCGTCAGCATTATTTAAAATATAAGAAGAAATAATGTATGTTGCAGAAAATTGATTAAATTATGCTATATACTTAAAAGGATGATGTGTATATTAATATGGAAATCTATAATAATAAAGGCATAATATGCTAATTAGACCGGGTGTCCTTCCGGACGAAGCCAGGGCTGCAAGGGCCGAGCCCCTTGCATGAATTTCATGCATCGGGCCTCTAGTATTTCTATACTAATTCATTAATGCATAATAGCAGATAAAAGAAAATATTGCTAACAAGATAGGAGAAAATAAAAGATAATTGTTTAAATGCAAATAGGAGTCACCTCTGAGGTGTGAGATTTTAGGTTATTTTTACTTTGTGCTTTAATCTGTGCACTTTCAATGGGCAATATCACCCCCTGATGGGTGCAAAAATAGATTCTTGAGGGGCAAATAAGTCTCATACATTATAATGGTCTAGAACAGTCCTAAAGGCCACAGTACACAAACAGATATACCATATATCCATGATGTTAAAATCTCATGGATGGGTGAGTAGGAAAAAATATTTTTAAAAGCCTCTTTAGAGGGGCAATAATGACTTTGAAAAACACTACATCAACCTATGGGATTCAGTGTTTGAATTTTCTATAGGTGCATTTCTATTTAATTATGCACACATAAAAACAAACTATTTTCATTTTGAAATACAGCTTTCTCCATTTTGAGCAACAATAGAAGCCTTATTTCTGTAATAACATTTTAGAACTATTTCCATAGTGAATGATAAAAGTAGGCAAAAAATGTGGTATGTCTTAAAAGGTAAGACATAGCGATTGCAGGTAGATAAGGCATTACTAAATCTTAGAATATTCATTAACACCATGTAAATTTTGTTGTTAATCCTCACATGAGGATATTTTTCCATTGCTTTTTTAGAGAGAGTAGAAGGGAGAGGGAGAGACACAGAGAGAGAAACATCAATGTGAGAGAGACACGTTGATTAGTTGCCTCCCACACTAGCCCTGACCAGGGCCAGAGCCTGCAACTGAGGTATGTACCCTTGACCGGAATTGAACCCAGGACCCTTCAGTCTGTGGGCTGACAATATATCCACTGAATCAAACTGGCTAGTGCCATTAATACTCTTTTAAAAATCTATTTACATTGATCTAGATGCCTTTACTGTACAGTAAATTTAAGGTCTAAATAATATCATAGAAAAAGTGCAACAAATAGAATTAAACAGACAAGGACGTATTTTATGAAAGACTGCAGCAACAGGGGAGACATACAGACCAACTCCACCAAAACAAAAGCTAAGAGAGGTTTTAAGCAGTACATTACTAACGGGTAGAGGGTTGGTCAATGTGATTAGGCTATGTCTGTTTGCTAATTTGTCACGTATCCATAAAACTTAGGTTCCTAGTTTCCCACATAGTCTGGAAAAAAAGGCCGCCAGCTCTCTCCATGATTACATTTCAAAGGAAAAGCTCCAAGGTCTTTGAGCTTTAAACCCCTGGGAGATAAAGTGGGCAAGAGCCTAGGAAATAATTTATATCTTAAAAGGACAGGAAAGAATTTAGAAGTTCAAGTTTTCAAAAGTGAATGCTCTAAGAACAGGGATGTCAGAGGCTTGTAATTATGAAGCTATCTGTCTAAAGGTTAGTCAACTTGAGGGAATATTAAGGCTGTCTTAGTCAATAAGCACTCCATAAACTGCTTTCATTTATGGGGCCCATAAATTATAATGTGGTTTACTAAAATTATTTTTTATTGTTATGCTATGGCTAACAATTAATGTAATACCCCAGAGTGACTAAAAAGAAAGTGCAGCCCTAGCTGGTTTGGCTCAGTGGATAGAGCTTTGACCTGCAGACTGAAGGGTCCCAGGTTTGATCCCAGTCAAGGGCACATGCCCGGGTTGTGGGTTCGATCCCCAGAAGGGGGTGTGCAGGAGGCAGCCGATCAATGATTCTCTCTCATCATTGATGTTTCTATCTCTCTCTCCCTCTCCTTTCCTCTCTGAAATCAATAAAAATATATTTAAAATAAAATAAAAAGAATAAGCAGGTAAGCTCTCATTTGATATGTTAAAAAACCCTGGGTTGTAAAAAATTTCCATAATTTTTAAAGAGTGACAGAGGATGTTGGTGAAATAAAAATTGAAGTAAAATATTTTAAACCTTTAAACATAGTATTATGTGCACATTTAAGTGGACTTCTAATTCTCACTAATGATACTTTATTGTGTATTATTCAGTAAAATATTCTTTATTAGGAAAACTTAACTTTTCCTTTCTTTTTTTAATCTACTAAACCTTCTTCTACCTTTTTTACTTAAAAGAACTACATCAATCTAAAAAGCTTCTGCACAACAAAAGAAACCATCAACAAAATGAAAAGGTAACTCACTGTATAAGAGAAC
Source organism: Cnephaeus nilssonii (assembly GCF_951640355.1). Lineage (NCBI taxonomy): Eukaryota > Metazoa > Chordata > Mammalia > Chiroptera > Vespertilionidae > Cnephaeus > Cnephaeus nilssonii. The sequence continues at coordinate 16,845,868 of NC_137071.1, read as the reverse complement.
ATGTTTGCCAATGATATATCTGATAAGGGGTTAATTCCCAAGATATATAAGAATTTATACAACTCAACACCAGGAAGACAACTCAATTAAAAAATGGGCAAAGGACCTGAGTAGACACTCCTCTAAAGAGGGCATACAGATGGGTAAGAAACATGAAAAAATGCTCAATATCACTGATCATCAGAGAGATGCAAATTAAAATGACAATGAGATATCACCTCACACCTACCAGAATGGCTACCATCAATATATCAACAAATAAGTGCTGACCAGGATGTGGAGAAAAGGGAACCCTAGTACACTGCTGGTGGGAATGCAGACTGGTACAGCAATTATGGAAAACAATATGGAGTTTTCTAAAAAAAACCAAAAAACTAAATATGCAGCTGCCTTTTGACCCAGCAATCTCACTTCTGGGAATATATCCTAAGAATCCCAAAACACCAATCAGAAAGAATATATGTACCGTATGTTCATAAGCATCACAATTTATAATAGCTAAGATTTGGAAACATCCCAATTGCCCATCAGTAGATGAGTGGATTAAGAAGCTGTGGCTGTAAAAAGGAAGGAACTCTTACCTTTTGGGACAGCATGGATGGACCTGGAGATTAGTATGTTAAGTGAAATAAGCCAGTCAAAGAAAGAGAAATAGTATATGATCTCACTTATATGTAGAATCTAATGAACAACAACAACAACAACAACAACAAAACACCCAAGAAACAAAATAGAACTAAAGGAATGGATGCATGGAACAGACTGACAGTTCAGTGAGGCAATGGATAAAAGAAGATGAGGAGATTAGTCAAAGAACATATAAGCATAGCCCATGGACATAGACAACAGAGTGGTGAAGGCCAGGGGAGGGCTGTCAGGGGCTGGGTGGAGGTGGGGAAAGGGATGGAAATGGGGGACATCTGTAATAGTGTAAAAATATAAAAAAAGATAAAAGGAGTAGCAAAAGAGTAATATTGTTGGTAAAATGAAGAAAATCACAGAGAATTCGAGTAAGATATTTTCTCCCATTTAATCAGCAAATGTGTGAATTATAATTTTATTGATGCTCTAGACATATACTTAGATGGTGTGAGCCAAATTATCAAGAGAAAAGGAATGATATATTTTTCTTGATTGCAAGTGAATAATTGAATAAATGTGTGCTGATAATTATTGGGCAGTGTGTTCACCATTGAGAACCCTGAGGAAATCTGAAGCATTTTTCAACATGTGTATTGCAACAAAAGGAAACCTATTGCACAAAATATTCATTAGCATATCTTGAAGAATCTTGGGGCTCTATGTAGTTCTTAGCTCACCATTGCTGTTTATTTTCAATATTTATATGCTTTTTATTAACATGGTCTTCAATCGAAAAAAGGACAATGTAAATATTTTGCAGTATGAATTACTGTGGTGAAGTACATTCAAATCAGACTTCCCGTACTGTAAAATCTGAATACGCCAATGAAAATTTGCTGAAAACAGCATCTTGGGGCTTCAGGACAGTTAATTATGCACTAGCCTCTGCGGCCAATAAGATCTTGAAGGCAGCAGAAAAACTGCATTGGGTTATATTATAAGATTGCATCAGAATTGAGTATTACTACTGTGTTTGTGGCTTCCAGAAAAGTTATTAACAGCACTCTGCTGTATAATTAAAATCATGGTTAATGCAGATATTTCTTTTCATTTCCTAGAAATCACACCTAGTGGAACTGTTCTATTCTCTTTGGGTTTGGGGGATGGTATTTTTTCCTAGAAAATTTATGTATGTCTAAAACTAGTAAATAAACAAATCTACACCTTTACCAAGAGTTTCTCTTCTGGTCTCTTTCACACCTATGTTGTCAAGAAATGAAAACACACACACACACACACACGAATTGCACACCTATGGATGAAAATATACATTTTATAAATAGAGGGATCTATATGTGTAATGCTCTATATTTTGCATAGAAATACAGACTAATTAACCCTCTTCCTTATATTTTGTTCCTGTGGACAATAAAGAAATTTGAAGCCTAACAATGATTTGTATTTACTAATAGAAAAGTCACCCTGTGGTTTCCTAAAACCACAGGTGTGTGGGGATTCTGAGGAGACATTTTCTCCTAGAAGCAATGTTCTATCGATGGTTTTGTTTTCTCAGAAACACATTTAACTCTAATGGAGAAAAAGAGCAGTGGCCGTACTACTAAAAGGCCTGTCTACTGAGTAGGAGACTATTATTTGATGAAATGTCTTTATCAATTTCCACCCTGAATTCAGTGACTGCTCCACAGCACTTGTTCTCAAAATTTCTGTTTACTTGCAGTATTTGAGACAGGGGCTGTGGGTATGGGGTGGGTAAGGGGACCATAGGAAGTTTGCGTTATTTTTATTTTTCTATTAGAGGCCCAATGTATGAAGATTCGTGCAAGAATGGGCCTTCCTTCCCCTGGCTGGAGCCACCTTTTCGCTCAGGCCCAGAGCCGCCTTTCCACCTTCCCACGCTGCCCAGGGGAGCCGAGCAGCCGGGGGCGGTGTGGGTCACCTGCATATGCAAATTAACCTATCATAGTTGTTGGGTTAATTTGCATACTCACTCCTGATTGGCTGGTGGTATCACGAAGGTATGGTCAATTTGCATCTTACTTTTTTATTAGTGTAGATTGTCACACTCTATGTAACTATAAACATTTAGAACAAAATGGCTACATGTCTTTTCTCCCCTAAGCCCTAAGCTATATGCATTTAAAAATATATATTTAGTCCAGCTGGTGTGGCTCAATGGTTGAACATCAACCTATGAATCAGGAGGTCATGGTTTGATTCCCCATCAGGGTACATGTTGGGGTTGCAGGCTCTATCCCCAGTAAAAGGTGTGCAGGAGGCAGCCGATCAATGATTCGGATCATTGATGTTTCTACCTCTCTCTCCCTAACCCTTCCTCTGTCTGAAACCAATAAAAATGTATTTTAAAATATATAAATATATATTTATAAGCTTCAAACCACAGCAAATCTCTACTTAGATGTTAAAAGACAAGTCTTTGTGTAAGCAAATGATTGATGTAAGATTCATTTCAATTTCTTAGGAACATCTAGACAATAGCTTTCTGAGCATTACAACACTAAAGTGGAGTACAGGGAAGTGCTTGGGATTCTTCCATAAATAGTCTGTGGGCTCCAAGAAGGTGAGATTTGGAGAAGGAAGAAAGTACCTCAAATGATGAGTAAGGAAGAGCAGAGGGGTTAATTTTTCTTCATTTCTCCACTAGGGCTCCCTTTGCCTTTCATTTTCAGAAGTGCTACCATTGAAAATGGCTCTAGGATGTGAAAGAAATAGATGTTGAAGGAGGGGGTGGAGGGAAAAGTTCCAGACACCAGTGAACTTTGAAGCAAAGAGACAGAAAGAACAGATGGAAACACCCAGCTACAGAAGGAGGGAAGGAAGTTAACAAGGTTCTTCTCAAGTATTTATTTATAAGCTCTGCTTATATTCTAAAATGAACGTGTTGTGCTGTGAAAATTCTATTGCTTTTAAATTTCATCCAGGAGCTGTTCAGTCTGGGCCTACTGTGTGTGACAGGCTCTGAGGATCCTTTCTGTCTTCAGGTCTAGGGAAGCAGACAGACTAAAACCTTGCTACACAGACTGTGCTCTGGGAATGGCAGCTTCCGCATTGCCCTGACTCAAAATCTGCATTTTAACAAAATCTCCATGTAATTCCTATGCACATTAAAGTTTGAGAAACTTGAAATGTATCCCTATAAAAGTACAGTTCAGTGGTTGAATGTGGACCTATGAACCAGGAGGTCATGGTTCGATTGATTCCTAGTCAGGGCACATGCCCAGGTTGTGGACTCGATCCCCAGTGTGGGATGTGCAGGAGGCATCTGATCAATGATTCTCTCTCATCATTGACATTTCTATCTCTCTTTCTCTCCCTTCTTCTCTGAAGTCAGTAAAAATAAATATTTTTAAAAAAGAAAACTGTGGAACTTCTAGATAAACTTAATTTAACATTTTATATTTAAAATGTCTAAACGAGTTGCAGGACAATTTTCACAATGGCATATGCAATCCCTGCTTTAAACCCTTAAACTTGGCCCAATTTATCTACAAACCACACATTTACCAGAGCATGAAGTTGTCACAAACTCCAAGGGTTGTTTAAAGCCATTGCTGAGGTGAAGGAGCACTACTGTCAGACTCCAGACACATCCAAACCTTTAAATGCTTTAAAATAACTTTGACTTCAATCTAGATTTGAATTCCTGGCTGGTTGCTTCTGCCCTCATTCCTTGCCTGTGAGTGGTCCCTACTTAATGTAATGGGAAGAGCCTTGTTTTCATACCTTAGTCTTTCCCCTGTTACTTCTTTGTTGAACAGCTGATCCAGCTCATATACATCAACACATATATTTCAGACCAGATAACTCAGGCTCCATGGAGCCCACCCACCACGCGGAGCAAATAAGTCAAGAAAATGTGACTAAATGTTTCTTAACATTTTAATGATCCTGAATCTTCACACCAGGACAATGATATGAAAATTCTTTACTGTTGTTTTTTTTATTAAAGACTTTATTCTTTAAAATATATTTTTATTGGTTTCAGAGGACGGGAGAGGGAGACAGATAGAAACTTCAATGATGAGAGAATCAGATCAGCTGCCTTCTGCACACCCCACTCAGTGGATAGAGCCTGCAACCCAAGCATGTGCCCGACCAGGAATCAAACCATAACCTCATGGTTCCTAGGTCCAAGTTCAAACACTGAGCCACGCCGGCCAGGCAAAATAACCTTTTTTTGACGTATATGTAGGGCAGTGCAAACTACTAATTAATGAACAACTGCTCTTATTATCCTGCAATGACCCTTCTAAGGCCCAAGGCACCTTACCTCATCCTTAAATCAGAATGTCATATATAGCTAATTTTACCTTCATCTCTGAAACTTACATGTATGTGGGGTCTCTGACTATCTCAGTATGTGGAGTTCCCATACATATGTATATAATTAAATGTGGTTATTTCCTCTTGTCATTCTGTCTCTCTAGATTTAATTATTAGACTACCTGAAAGAACCTAGTAGGATAAAGGAAAGTTTCTTACACACACACACACCCCAGCCATATTACATTCTAGGAGTTTTGTAGTGTTGCATTGTACATTTATGTTTGTCATACATTTTTGAGTGTTTTTTTTTGTGAAGGGTATAATGTCTGTGTCTAGATTGATTTTTTGCGTGTGGATATGCAGTGGTTATAGTGCTATTTGTTGAAAATACTATCTTTACTCCATTGTATTGCCTTTGCTCCTTTGTCAGAGATCAGTTGACTATATTTAGGTCTATTTCTGGGCTCTCTATTCTGTTCCATTGATCTATTTGTCCATCCTTTCACAAATACTACTGTAGTTTTATAGTTTGAAGTCATATAGTGTCACTCCTCCAACTGTGTTATTTTCCTTCAATATTATGTAGGCTATTCAAATCCTGTTTTATCTTAAGTTTTCCAAAACCCAGCTGTCAAAGCTGCCACCATGTCCTCTTAGATAAAAATTTGTTCTAGGAACTCAGAGAAATTTAAAGGTAGATGTGAAAGAGATTTCCCAATTCATGTTTTAAAAAAATTAAATGTGAATTCAATTATGAATAAACAAATGCTCCAAATCTCTGTAATTTTATTTTAATTAAACTGCTAGAAGAATATAGGGGAGTGAAGCATATATAATTAATCCTGTCCCTGGAGTATACAAAGTCATATTGAGATATTGAGTCTGGCTATTCACTTTGAATTTTTAAGATGGAGGGAACATAGTCTCATTGTCATCTAAATCATCATAGCTGACATAAAAATGGCAGCTATTTATGCCTTTTAAATAACTTATACATATTAATCTATTTAATGCTTATAATTAACCTATGATGAACATATGATTGCCCTCAATTTTCAGATGATGAAACTAAGTCAAAGAGTAGTTAAATAATTTCACCAAGATTGCATAGCCATTAGGTAGTGGAGCTGTTATTGATTAGTCTTAAAAAATGTGAGTAATTGATTCAGAGTAAAATGGTTTAGAAGACTTTTAAAGTTAGGAGGTCTGGTTCTAAGAATTAAAGTACAAGTTCTTGGGTAAGTGATTAAATTCTGTTAATTTTAATTTGTTCATCCATGAATTAGAATCCATATTTTCTACTAAATAGGTTCTTTGGAAGATGAAGAGAGCTAAAGATGTGAAAGTACCTACCATTGGTTCAGAGATATAAAATGGGCTCAATAAAGGTTCCTTGCTTTTATTATTACACTAGAGGCCTGGTGCACGGCATTTGAACACTGCGGGGGGGGGGTGAGAGGGGTCCCTCAGCCTGGCCTGGGCCCTCTTGCAGTCCAGGACCCCTCAGAGGGTCCTTAGCGCTGCTGCAGAGATGGGAGAGGCTCCCACCACTGCCACTGCGCTCGCCAGCTGTGAGCCCAGCTTCTGGCTGAGTGGCGCTCCCCCTGTGGGAATGCACTGACCACCAGGGGGCAGCTCCTGCATTGAGTGTCTGCCCTCTGGTGTTCAGTGCACATCATAGCAACTGGTCATTCCACCGTTCGGTCTATTTGCATATTAGCCTTTTATTATATAGGATTTCATTACCAATAAAATCTCTACTGGTTGGTGCAATCAGCACTTCTACACAAACTATCCTTTCTAGATAAACTTTGTTCAATTCTTTACATGCCAGATATTTAAGAGTATTTTCTATAAAATTTTCGGCCATGTACTATGCACTTTGTGGCTAATTAGAGTGAGTGTATTGAACCACAAGATAATCATTAGGAAAAACAACAGTAGTTCTGAAAGGTAAAATCAAATTCAGGTGTAACTGGTAAAGGGAAAGTGATTTGAATGCCTGTTGGATTCACTGGATATCCTTTACTCTGAAAGGCTAACTGTACTAGTGGAGATGCCTTCAGTGTAGCTCAGGGATAGTCTCAGGACTGAAAGGCATTTCCACCTAACTCTCATCCCACAAGGCCTGCCATAATCTCATTCATATCCAAATGAAGCCCAGAAACCTGGGCCTGCAAAGATAGTGTTGAGACTGACCTTGATCCCCACCCATTTCCCCATTATCACACAAACACAAAACAGACAAAGCAATGGGCCCTTCTGGTCTGTCTGGCTCATTTTTTTTTTTATTCCCTGCATCCAGAACCTTTTCTATTAATTATCTTCTCTTTTGTCAAGTTCCATCGGCTGCTGCTATTACCACTTCCAAACTTGGGCTCTCTGGTGTTCTAGGTTCTTTCTTCTGTGTCCCACTACTTCTCTCATATGGAATTGTTGAAGTCAACTTTTTTGCAAGGTAGAAAATTGATGCATGTCCCCTCTCTCTTATTCAAGCACTTTTATCCCATCTCTCTTTCGGTTGAAAGAATAGTTTAAAGTCATGAACATAGGTCAGATTAGATGATGGAAGACATGGGCTTCCTGAGCAGTACACCTTACTAACAGAGCGAACAAGTTACCTATCTCTCAAGAAATCCAAATTCCTCATCCATAACGGAGGGGGGGGATAATTGTACTTGCATTATCGATGGCTGTGAGGATTACATGAGTTAATGGGTGTAAGGTGCTTAGAACAGTGTCTGGCACTCAAAAGCTACTATTAATATTTATTAGTGCACTTCTTCATAAATCTCCACAACCTAGCTAAATAAAACCCTTACCATGTGCTAAATATTTTAGAATTACTGATGAAACCAAAAGAAAGAAGACAAAGTATTACCTCAAATAACTTAGAGGCCACTGTGAAGCAGTGGCAATATAACCAATGTGGACCAAAAAGGAGTCACATGCTAACCTGACTAGCTCAGGAAAGGCCTGCATGGTGGTTTTGAAAACTCGAAGACCTAAAGTAACCACAAAGGATGGTCTGAAATTAAAACGTTAACTAAAAACAGTTATGGTGGGTAGTCATGTCTTAGGCTGGTATCTTCCCTGACAAACTTCAATCTTTATCTTAACCAAGCCTATTGTCTTTTTGCATCTATGATAACACATTGTTGGAATGTCAAAGTAATGTTCCTTTTTCCGGACTCCTCAAAGCACAGCACCACTTTGCAGAGACCACAAATCCCCTCATTATTATTGTGTTAATTGTTGACTGTTAACTATCCTGCACCCACCTAAGTAAAAGAAGCATGTGTCTATCATTTTACTGTTTATCCAATCCTAGAGGTTTACCTGCTTTGCTTTCTCCCATCTCTCTAATCTATCACCATTGGAGTTCATGTAACCCACTTACATCTCCTCTTTTGATTGTAATATATAAAACAAGGTAAAAAACAAAAAAAAAAAAACAAACAAAAAAAACCACGCCATTCTCTGGAGCATTATTCCAATATGTTGAGACTCTGCTTCCCACCAATTGTCTACAGTTTGGCTCAAATAAACTCACAAAAATTCTTTACAGGTTTGAATGTGTGTTTTTTTACAAATAGCCAAGTAACCATATAGGAAGCAAACTGTCAAGAAGCAATGACCTCCGTGGAAGAAGGAACTGTCCTGGTCTAAGAGGAAATCACTGGAGGCAGAGAGGAGGGTGTGGGTTGTTGAGCTGGCCCTGGAAAGACAGGTAGACTTCTAACATGCAGAGATCTGGGAGGTGTACAAAGCAAATGGAGAAACAGAAGAAAGAGGGGCCTTCCCAGGGACAGAGGAGGTGTGTGGCTTAGTGGTTGGAGTTTGAAACCTTTTGTGAACACTGTATTATTCAGATGACTCTGCATTAGCAAAAATTTGCCTAACTATGCCACTTAGGGTAAGGCTACCTGCCATACAGTTAAACTCCATGATTTCAGTGGTTTAACTTAATTCCTGCTTATTTCTCACTTATAAAAGCATAAAATGAGTATCTTTCTGGTCAATGAATAGATTTCTCCCATGATGTGATTTAGAGATCTGGGCTCCTTCTCTCCACTGGGGTCTTGGCATTCTCTGCATCCAGCAACTGATGGGGAAAAGAATATACTTTTATTCACTACTTTGCTCAGAAGTATCCCTTCCTCCATTCCTTTGCATTCATTGGTGAGACAGAATTCCAGGCTAAGTAGCTGCTTCCCAGGAATAGCTCTATACCAAGGGAAGAGGAGCCTGCTCTTCCATACCCACCCACTAAGGAACTAGTTGGCAAAGTACAGGAACACATATGAAAACATATTTTAGATTCCAATTAAGGGTACACTTGGTATGTTTATATTACAGGGTTGAGCCTCAACCTATGAACCAGGAGGTCACGGTATGATTCCTGGTCAGGGCACATGCCAAGGTTGCAGGATGGATCCCCAGTGGGGGGTGTGCAGGAGGCAGCTGATCAATGATGCTTCCTTCTATTGCTTTCTCCCTCTCCCTTTCTCTCTGAAATCAATAAAAATAGATTTTTAAAAATCATGACTCCAACAGCAGTGAAGTGGAAGACTTAACTACTATTAGAGGAGCATTATTGAAATATTGTGTCATTATGCTCTAGGACTCTGAATGACATAACCAGAAAAAAAGTAACACACATCGAAAACATTCTCAAACTAAATTTGATTAGCATCAATGGCTGGAAATTATTTGAATAATAAAAAATACGTCATTACAGATGGTTCTAATTTAAAAGGAGAAAAGAGAGAGAAAGACCTTATAAGACCTTATAAGTGTTATGATTCCTATCAATTAGAAATGTAGGGTCCAAGATGAACATCTCTGATGTAGGAAAATTAGTTTTTAGGTTTTAATTGTATTTCACACTCAAAAGATAATCTCTCTGGTTCTAATTGTATCACTCTGGAGAATCATCTTTTCTTTAACATTTCTGTTTTCCTTACAGTATTTTGTTCTGTGTACACTTCACATTCTTTTCAATACACTGTCCCTAGATAATCCCAAGCATTATTATAAATTCAAGTACCATCTGTGTGCAGATTAATCCCAAATTCTTAACATCTTCTGATAGTCTCCTGGAACCCTCCAACCAATAAATTAGGAATATAACAGCTGTATATAAAGTAGGTTGGATAATTCTCTAACTAAAAGATATATATATATATATATATATATATATATATATATATATATATATATCACATGTCTATATGAAGACACAGATATTACCACACTAAAGCATTGAATTAATTTACTGAAACATTAAGAAATATATCTCACCCAATATCACATAAGGTGTAACAGGTTTTAGTGTTGACATTATATACTAAATTTCAATTTTATATTTTAAAGAGTTAGCATGGAGTTACAGCCAATTTAGCATTGAAGTTATAGCCATCTTTACTCACGGTGCTCAGAGATGTAATTGCCATAAAATATCTTGGAATTTTTCTTGAACAATATGGGTCCTGTTATGTTATATTTAATACTTAAACGTTGTACTTTTAGATGGGTCATCTTCTATCCTCACCAGGAATGTATGATCCTAGAATTCATAATCTTTGAATTGATAAGACCCACAGTATGGAGAAAGTTGATCAGTAGAGTTTTGTTTCACTTGTCCTACTAAACCTTCCACACCAGAGGTTCTTTATTGAAATAGGTGCAATGCTGATTCCTAGTCAATGTTACTAATGACAAAACTAAATGCAGTTAATCTAAAATGCCAACAGAATGGCTCAAGTTTAATAAGTGTTATGGAAAAAATCAGTGCCTGACAAACTGGAAAGCCAACATGAAGTAGGGAAATGATGCTTTAACATTGTTTTTTATCTGATAATTTTAAAAAATGTACTCCAAACTGTTAGGAATGGCCATTTATTTTTATTGAATTTATTGGGATAACATTGTTAAGAAAATTATATAGGTAAGGGGTGTACAATTCTATAATAACCATATCTATTTTGTATTGTGTGTTCACCACCCTGAATCAAGTCTCCTTCCATCACCATTTATCCCCTTTTTACCCTTCTCTACCTATTCCCACCCTGCTTTCCCTCTGGAAATCAATTTGTTGTCTATTCCTAAGGGTTTGTTTGCTTGTTTGTTTTTGCTTGACCCCTCCACATTTTTCACCCAGTCCTGCAACCCCTTTCCATTCCGACAGCAATCAGTCTATTCTCTACCTATGAGTCTATTTCTATATGGACTTTTTTGGTGGTAAACTATGCATTACATAAAATGTACTGTTTTAACCATTGTTAAGTGCACAATTTTGTGGCATTTTGTACCTTCACAATGTTGTGCAACCATCCCCACTATCCATTTTCATAATTTTTCATCATCCCAAGCTTAAACTCTATACTCATTAAACAATAGCACCCTATTCTCCCTCTCCCAGCCCCTATAACATGTACTCTACTTTATGTCTTTATAAATTTGTTGATTGTAGTTAGATGTATAAGTGGAATCATATTCAAATGGGTATATTTTTAAAAACCTAGGTAAAGATTCACAGATCACATCAAATCATGACAGTGGATACCTCCATTTGTAAATTTCTAAAAACTAATAACCTGTTTCCACATGTCCAAGCTAACTCCTGTATCACTGTGAGTGGGTATTCACAGTCTGAACATTAAGACCATACTCAGTGAAGTCAGGTGATTTTGATAAGTCTTTTAGCCCAAGCATGACAGAGATATCAATCAAACTACACTCAAGGCTCTGGGTTGTATGCCTTTCTCTTACACTTTTTGAGACTGAGATCCCATTCACTTTCTAGAACAGCACTGTCCAATAGAAATATAAGGATAGTCACATATTAAATTGTAATATATATACATATACACACACACACACACACACACACACACACACACACACACACACATACATAAATGGTTTCAGAGAGGAAGGAAGAGGGAGAGAGAGACAGAAACATAAATACATAAATGATGAGAGAGAATCATGGATCGGCTGCCTCCTGCACACCCCACACTGGGGATCAAGCCTGCAACCCTGGCATGTTCCCTGACCAGGAATTGAATCATGACCTTCTGATTCATAGTTTGATGCTCAACAACTGAACCACACCGGTCAGGATCACATATTAAATTTAAATTTTTCTAGTAGCCATATTTTAAAAAGTGAAAATAAACAGATAAAGTTAATTTAGTAATATACTTTATTTAAAGAAATATTGTCACTTCAATATATAATCAATATAAATATTACAAATGAGATATTGTGCATTATTTTCCATACCAAGTCTTTGAAATCCAGTGAGTATTTTATACTTATAGCCCATTTCAATCTAGTCTAGTCACATTTCAAGTGCTCAATAGGGACATATTGCTAATGTCTACTGTTTTGGACAGCACAGTTCCAGACATTTGCCCAGTTATCTAACTAAATTAGTCATTCTATCAAAGAGGATTTATTAGATAGCTCCTCTGTTCTCACAACTGAATTTGTTGGAATGAGTCTAAGAGTCTTGGAAGCAGTCAAGTGCAAATCAAAGAATGAAGCTTCATTCGAAATGATGATAATGATTTGTATTTAAAATTATAAATTGAGGTCCGCATGGTACTTGGAGTTTCCTCCTTGGTAAAATGTAGATAATAATGCCTATAAATCACAGTGTCTGCCATGTAGTTAGCCATCAAAGAGAAAGTAGCTGTTTCTCTAACAATGAGATAGGGATGAGTTTCTGCAAACCTAGAAGCAATACAGTTCTAATACCTGAGCCAGGCAAGAAGGATGACTGGTGACAGGAAGGCTGTACCATTTCTAAGAGACAAGCAGTCTATGGGATTTCACTGGTAGGGTAATCCTATGTACACTTGAAATCCACTACTGACAAAAGTAGCAAGAAATTAAAGGCTAGCTCTTGCTGATAAACTATGTCAGACTATAGTGTAACACCAAAAAGTAAACCAGAAAAATTCACACAAATCAAAAGGCATATAGGTCTGGGTTTGGCTCAGTGGATAAAGCGTCAGCCTGCAGACAGAAGGGTCCCTTGTTTGATTCTGGTCAAGGGCACATTTTTGAGTTGCAGGCTCGATCCCCAGTAGGGGGTGTGCCAGAGGCAGCCAGTCAATGGTTCTCTCATCATTGATGTTTCTATCTCTCTTTCCCTCTGCCTTCCTCTCTGAAATTAATTAAAATATATTAAAAAAGAAGTACTGCTGACCAAGTGCTCTTTTTAATATGTAGCTCTCACACAGCACCAAAATAGAAGCATTGTTTTAGATTTTAAAAATGTTACTAATCATTTCAAGCAGAGCTAATTTATAAACTGTATCGGTGGATTATAGTAGTTGGCATTCTTAAGGGTATAATATCGTGATTTTTTTATATGTTTTATTTTCTTTTTTAAATTTTTTAAATTACAGTGTAATTCAATATTATGTTGTATTAGTTCAGTTGTAAAGCACAGTGACAATCCTATACTTTACAGAGATTTCCCCCTGATATTTCCAGTACCCACCTGGCACCATACATAGTTATTATATTATTGACTATATGTCTTATGCTGTACTTTACATTCCCATAACTATTTTTGTAACTGCCAATCTGTACTTTTTTATTGATTAAGGTATTACAAATGTGTGGTTATTCCCCATTGCTCCCCACCCCCCCAATCCTACCCTCACTCTCACTCTCTGTTATCTGCATCCATCGGTTATGCTTATATGCATACATACAAGTCCTTTGGTTGATCTCTCCCCCTTAACCCCACCCTCCCCTTCCTTCCCTCTGAGGTTTGAGCATCTGATCGATATTTCTCTGTCTCTGGATCTGTTTTTGTTCATCGGTTTATGTTGTTCATTATAATCCACAAATGAGTGAGATCATGTGATATTTATCTTTCTCCAATCTGTACTTCTTAATCCCTTTACCTTTTTCAACCGATCCCCCAAACCACCTCCTTGTTTTTTTATATGAAAAAAATTAGGTTGACATTATTACAGGTATCCCCCTTTATATCCCCCTTTGCTCACCTCCACCCACACATACCACCCCCTCCCTTGGACTTCACCACACTGTTGTCTGTATCCATGGCTATGCTGTCTTGACCCAGGCCCACTTGAGGCCCTGGCTAGAGGCCATTGAGTTCCCTTCTTGAGTAGCCAATTAATGCATCCCAACTACTTCCATTTTTTGCTCTCACACTCAGGTGCCACTATGCACCAGCTCTAACTGCGCTGGAAGCTAGGCGCCAGGTACTAAGGACATCTCGCATGCCTTTGAGGCTGTGACATTATTCAAACTTAGCCAATCAACAGGGAGCCCTCAAAACCTAACTAATACCACTCCACTCATCATCCATAAGCTGTTCCCTAGAGTTTCAGCTTGCTGTTACCCTGTCCAAGGGTACAGCCCCCCGTGTGTCCCTGCCTGGCAGCCATCTCTCAGGTGGATCTGTATGTAATAAAGAGTTCTACCTTTCATCTATCCTAGTGTCAGGGTACTGTGTCCTGCCATCAAAAGAATCTTTACATCTTATAAAACTGAGGCCCTAGTCCATTTTGTATTTTGTCCTAGACACTTTTTATGTGGCAAATTATGTCCTTTTTTGTCTTGTAATCTTCAGTGGGGCTTCATCTAGGGGGAATGCCGTTCAGCATGTGTTGAGGTTATGCTCCTCTATGAGTTTTGCTTTATCTGTTTCCAGTAAATACCAGCCTGACACCATTAGTATGTATTTTTTGGTGTTGTTGTTATTTTACATAAGGGCTTTCAGGCTAAACAGGTGGCATACATTCAAACTCCCAAACCCCAAGTCTATAGATTAATAGGATCCATTTTTGTTTGTTTCAATAAATGGAGAGTTCATACCTGGGCATGCAAACTGACTTGTCTTCTTCCTGTGCCAGAGATCACTTTTTTTTTCCTTTTCACTTTCATGTTAGCCCTTTTAGAATACCAGGTTTATATGGGAACTTCATTTCCAAATCCCCACCCTTGGAGGTCCTAGTCTCATCTCCCCATATAATGAAAGAAAACCAAGCCCTTGGTGGATAATAATGACAATCCCAACACTCCTCTGTGCCACTCAGATGCTGCCTGCTCATGATGGCCTCAGAGTCAAGTTTTTTGACTGCTCCAGTTTTTAGTTCCTTTTTTCCATTTGGCTCCTGAGATGTTTTTGAAAACCTTCTTGAAAGCTAGATAATCAGTTACTCTATTATATTATATTCAGTTCTGGAGGCCTGGTGCACGAAATTCATGCACAGGGGAGATGTCCCTCAGCCCAGCCTGCACCCACTCCAATATGGGACCCCTTGAGGGATGTACAACTGCCCGTTTAGGCCTGATCCCACCAGGATCGGGCCTAAACGGGCAGTCAGACATCCCTCTCACAATCCAGGACTGCTGGTTCCCAACTGCTCGCCTGCTTGCCTTCCTGATTGCCCTTAACCGCTTCTGCCTGCCAGCCTGATCACCCCCTAACCATTCCCCTGCCAGCCTGATTGATGCCTGACTGCTCTCCTGCCAGCCTGATTGATGCCTAACTGTTACCCTGCCAGCCTGATTTCCCCTAACTGCCCTCCCTGGCAGGTCTGGTCACCCCTAACTGCTCTCCCCTGCAGGCCTGGTCAACCCTAACTGCCCTCTCCTGCAGGCCTGGACCCCCCCAACTGCTATCCCCTAAAGGCCTGGGTCCCCCCTAACTGTCCTTCCCTGCAGGCCCGGTCGCCCCCAACTTCCCTCCTCTGCCAGCCTGATCACCCCTAACTGCCCTCCCCTGCAGTCTTGATCACCCCCAACAGCCTTCCCTTGCAGGCCTGGTCCCTCCCAACTGCCCTCCCCTGCTGGCCATCTTGTGGTGGACATCATCTGTCCACATGGTGGCAGGATCTTTGACCACATGGGGGCAGCCATCTTGTGTGTTAGAGTAATGGTCAATTTGCATATTACTCTTTTATTAGATAGGATAGAGGCCTGGTGCATGGGTGGGGGCCGGCTGGTTTGCTCTGAAGGGTGTCCCAGATCAGGGTGGGGGTTCCCTTGGGGCGTGGGGCAGCCTGGGTGAGGGGCCTGTGGTGGTTTGCAGGCTGGCCACGCCCCCCAGTGACCCAAGCAGAGGCCCTGGTATCTGGGATTTATTTATCTTCTATGATGGAAACTTTGTAGCCTGGAGTAAAGCCAAGCCTCCTGCTTGCTCTGTGGTGGCAGCCATTTCCGTTGGGATTTATTTATCTTCTATAATTGAAACTTTGTAGCCTTAAGTGGAGGCCTGGGCCGGCCAGGGTGTGTGGAAAGCTTGGCTTCCTCCATCGCCAAGGCAACCCTAACCTCCTGCTCTCTCTAGCTCCGTGGCTGCCACCATTTCTGTTGGGATTTATTTATCTTCTATAATTGAAACTTTGTAGCCTGGAGTAGAGGCCTCAGTCAGCCAGGGTATGTGGAAAGCTTGGCTTCCTCCATCACCGGGGAAACACAAGCCTCCCTCCTGCTCGCTCAGTGGCCGTAGCCATCTTGGTTGGGCTTAATTTGCATACTCACTCCTGATGGGCTGTTGGGTGTAGCTGAGTGATGGTTAATTTGCATATTACTCTTTTATTAGATAAGATTTTTTAGGCGTTTAAAGCACGAAAGTGGGATATCTAATCAATCACATTTTCAGAAATGGATTTCCATTGTTTTTTCAATTTAAAGTATCAACAATAGTGGGCAATGAAAAAATAGATTATTTTTCAAGTGCAATTTATAAAATCTAGAATATCAGGTACTTATCAGGCACTTGAAAAGTTATGAAGGGTAAATAAATTGAGGTCATCTGGAATAGATGAGTCATCTTGACTTAATCATGCTAAGCAAAGTAAGAAGAAGTCAAGAACCATACACTTCTATGTGGGATGTAACAGTGAAAGCAACAAGTAAACAAATAAGAAAAATAAAGAAAGAAAAACTCATAACACTAGACAACAGTATGGTAATTACCAAAGGGAAGAGAATATGGAGTTTATAAAGGGTAAAGGGGGTCAAATATATGGTCATGGAAGAAGATTTTTCTTTGGGTGGTGGGCACACAATGCAATGTACAGATGAGATATCATAGATTTGTACACTTGAAGCCTATATGATTTTACTCCCAATGTCACTCCAATAAATATAATTAAAAAGGACTTAGAACACATTTGGACACATAGTAAATTATAAGTATTAACAATTCTGATTACTAATACTTATTATTGCTATAGTGATGGAAATCATATAAATGAATAATACATTGTTTCCCCAGGGTCAGAAATGGTACATCTCAAATTGCTATTGATATATTCTAAAATATATATACATTTTCTGCTTAAGAGTAAACACATCACACTTTTTATTAAAAGTTATCATTCCTTGACATTAAATGTTTGCTTGATTTAAAGATTTGGACAAATCATTAAATATATTGAGAGATCAAACAATAAATTAAGGTACTTAGTGTCAGGAGAGTTATCATTAGAAATTACTCCTAAGAGAGGTCTTTTGCTCAAGGGACTGAACTCCAAATCTAGATTAAATGGCCAAATTTATTAAACTCAGTTTCACTTTATTGATCAGCTTTAATAGCTTTTCATTCAAAAATGTAAATTAATCTAAATAATATTTGAGTAGCAGAATATGGTAGATGTTTAATTTTAAAAAGAACTGAGTACAGTATGCTCCTTTTTATCAAAAATAATATATGTGAAGATCGTTGTGGGCATTAATTCTAGCACATTACTAAAGACATAGTCAATTGTGGAAAAATATGAGCCTATTATCATTTTCATTGATTCTTTTTAAGTAACAGTCAATGAAGCACACTTGATTTTCTGAAATAAGTTAACAAAAATAGTTTTTAAATGGGGAGATAAAAGGTACCATTTTTTAAAGAAATAGAAAAAAATTAAAAGTAATCACTCCACCCCCAGGCTAGACCACAAATACACCATTTAATTACATCAGTGGCAAAAGAATTAAAGGTCTCATGTGTTAAATGTGTTTCAGTTGAACTTAAAAGATAAATCTTTCATAGTGGTCAGTTAAGCAAATATGAAAAGTACAATGCCTGCTATTAATTATCCCATGGAGTAAATCATAAATTGAAGTTCAGGAAATTAAATTTTATGCCTCAGTTTGTTACCATGATGCTTTGTGGCCTTGATAAAGCCACTTAACCTTTCTTTGCCTCAGCTTTTTCATACATAAAAAGACAAAGAAGATGTACCTTTTGAGAGCATAAATTCTGCCTATATTTGATTGCAAAGTACTTTCTGCTTATATTTGATTGCAAAGTACTTTAATTATATTGCTACATTGACTCTCTTAAAAATGTTGGACCAAATATAAAAATACTACTAAAACCATCACATCCTTGTATCAATCATCTCATTCATTTTGCTTTTTTTCAAGTTAGTTTTCCTTTCCTCACTGTATTGCTGACTCTTATATTTTATTGGGAATCTTATTTTTCCTGCTATAACATTTTCACAATCCATTTTCTTACCATTCTCTCTAGTCCTAGAAATTAAATGGCTTTTTAACTGGTTTGACTCATATCAAAATTTTATGATGAAAATATGGTTGTTACTTTGTTTTGAATATATCTCTTTAAAATTATAAAACAACTAGAGGCCTGGTGCACAAAATTTGTGCATGGAGGGCGGATTCCCTCAACTCAGCCTGCACCCTCTCCAATTGGGGACCCCTTGCAGGATGTCCGACTGCCATTTTAGGCCTGACCCCAGCAATCGGGCCTAAAATGGCAGTCAGACATCAGTCTCACAATCTGGGACCACTGGTTCCTAACTGCTCACCTGCCTGCCTGCCTGATGGCCCCTAACTGCTTCTGCCTGCCAGCCTAATCACCCCTAACTGCCCTCTCCTGCAGGTCTGATGTCGCCCCCAACTGTCCTCCTCTGCTGGCCAATTTGGTTCTGATTGGTCAGTTCCTATGCCAGTGTCAAAAGCTTCACCTCCTAGGCAGCCATTGGCTCCCCACAGCACCCAGATTTGATTCTCATTGTTCAGTTCCTATGCCAGTCTGTGTCAAAAGCTCTGCCTCCTAGACAGCCATTGGTTCCCCACAGCACCCACCTTTGGTTCTGATTGGTTGGTTCCTATGCCAGTCAGCATCTCCAGGCCTATCTCTTGGCTTGATCAAAGAGGCGGGGCTTAACAACAGCCCCTGCAGGAGGCCTGGCGAGAAAGAAAAGCCTGGCTGCTGGCGAAGATCAGAAAGAAAGAGGGAGAGAAAGAGAGAAATAAGTACACTGATCAACAGCTACCACTGAGGCTGCAGATCAGACCCTGACTCACTTTCTGGGTCTCAGCCACCTGGGCAGTCAGTGTTGGGTTGCCAGGCTGCAGCTGGGCAACCCAGCTCTAACTTCCGGATGGTCTGCATTTGGTCGCAGGCTCGGCCCCTTCCCAAGCCCCAGGCTTTAGGCTTGGGAAGTGCCCACCCCCCCGCCACCCTGCCCCTCCAATCACAGGCTCGGCCCCTCCAATGGCTGGCTGGGAGTGACCTGGGTGCTGAGGAGGTTCCCTGGAAGCAGGTATGTATGCAAATTAACCTCCATCTTTGTTGGGTTAATTTGCATACTCACTCTGATTGGCTGTGGGTGTAGTGGAGGTACGGTCAATTTACATGTTTCTCTATTATTAGGTAAGATGATTTGGCTAGGAGGAAAATAACTATTAAACAGGTAAAAGTAAACATCATATAATTTAATCAACATTTCTGGGAAAAATCTATATATTGTATATTTTTTCTTATACCTAACAAATCCAAAAATATGTACCAAAACTAATGTTTGTAGTTTTTGTCTAAATATTTACTATTGTAAGAAAAGTCAAGCTGTTTTATTTATTTTGGAATTACTAGGTCTCTTTTGGACCACTACTGGACATGACATTTTCCCTTTACCCACATTCCCAAAAATAATTTGGCAGAGGTTTAGGGTCTGATATATGGTGTTTAGAAGAAATCTATAAGATTAAGTCTATAGATTAGAAAACTAGAGGCCCGGTGCACAGATTCATGCACATTGAAAGGAAATTAATTAGAAGGTGGCTGGCACGGCAGGGTGGGACTGGAAAAGATGGGCTGGACACGCCCTGGAGCCAACCTCCTGCGGTCCCTCCCCGGTTGGGCTGGCCATGCCTGGGGTGGCATCAGGGTTAGAAGGGCATCTGCTTAGTGAGCAGGGTCCCTCCAGCAGGTGGTGGGTCCCTTGGCCTGGCCTGCGGGGATCGGGCTGAAACTGGCAGTCCAACATCCCTCGAGGGTCCGGAGTGTGGGAGGGCACTCTGCAAAGTTGCTGTCACTCGGCAGCTCCTGCTTTGAGTGTCTGCCCCCTGGTGGTCAGTGCACATCATACCTACTGGCTGGGTGCATGGGTGGGTTCCCTCAGCCTGGCCAATGATAGGGGCCGATCGGGGCCATGGGAGGTTGCCTGGGGGGAGAGGAGGGGTGGCGGGAGGTTGGCTGACAGGGGTGTGGGGGTGGGGCGGGCTGTGGTAGGTTGGCCACCACAATCAGGGTCATCAGGGCGGTCAGGGGGAGGGGCCACGGGAGGTTGGCTGTGAGAATGCACTGACCACCAGGGGGCAGCTCCTACATTGAGTGTCTGCCCCCTCATAGTCAGTGCGTGACATAGCAACTGGTCAACCAGTCGTTCGGTTGCTTAGGCTTTTCCATATATCGATAAAAAACTCTAAATTAAAAACCTAAATCTCTGCTCTGTGAAAGTCACTATTAAGAACATTAAAAGAAAAGCTACAGACTGCAATAATATATTTATAAAACATATATGTATCTGATAAAGAACTTATATCAGAAATATACACAGAATTCTTATAATTGAACGATAAGAAAAAAACACATCCCAATTAAAAAGTGGGTGACATGTCTGAACATACTAGTACACTACACCAAAGAAGATATGCATGAGGCAAATAAGGATATGAAATATTCTCAAAATAATTTGTTATTAGGGAATTGGCATTTAAAACAACAATGAGATACTGCTACAGACCCATTGGAATGGTAAAATCCAAATAAGAGTTCAAATTGATGAAAGGATGCAGAACAAGTGTAATTCTTCATTCATCACTGATGAAAATGCAGTATGGTGCAGCTACTTCAGAAGACAATTTGGCAGCTTCTTACCAAACTAAATATAATCTTACCATACACTCTAGGAATTACATTTGTAGAAATTTACTCAACTGATTTGAAAACTTATGCACACATAAAACCTGCCTGAGAATGTAATAGTAACTTTTTTCATAATCTACCCAAGCTGTAAGCACCCAAGACACATCATTCAATAGATTAATATAGAGAAACCATGATACAGCCATACAATGAAATATTATTCGGTGATAAATGAAATGAGCTATCATAGATGAACTCTGAAAACAGCTAAGGGAAGTAAGTCAGACACAAGGGAACAAATATTTTATAATTTCACTCATATGAGGTATCTAGAATACTCAAATTCATAGTTACAGACATATAGATTGGTTGTTTCCAAGGTTGATGGGATAAAGTAATTTGGCATTACTGTTTAATAGGTACAGTTTCAGTATGGAAAGATTTAAAAGTTCTAGAGATAGATGGTGGTGACAGTGGCACAAAAATTTAAATGTACTTATTGCCACTTAAATGTACACATATTCTACCACAAAAATAAAAAAGGATTCTTTGAACCCAAGATCTAGGAATCTCAATGGCTCCCCTCAGGACTCAGAAACTAGGTTTATAGTCTACTCCAACCACTCACCTTTGTTTTTCTTGTATTTCCATATAAATGCTTCTTATTAAATATATGATTGCTCACACCATGTAGGCTTAAAGTTAAGAGCTCACTTGTAACATCACTTCCTGAATTAACCTATTTTCAGGATTAAGACTGGTTCATTGAAATGTGAAGCAATCAAGCAATTCATCTTCTGAACTATGAAACTTCTTGGAGAAGTTTCAAAGGTGGGTATAGGTTAGTAGAGTATGCCATCTCAAAATATGAATTTTTTTAAATATATTTTATTGATTTATTACAGTGAGGAAGAGAGAGGGATAGAAAGTTAGAAACATCGATGAGAGAGAAACATCGACCAGCTGCCTCTTGCACACCCCCTACTGGGGATGTGCCCGCAACCAAGGTACATGCCCTTGACCGGAATCGAACCTGGGACCTTTCAGTCCGCAGGCCGACGCTCTATCCACTGAGCCAAACCGGTTTCGGCTCAAAATATGAATTTTTGATATAAGGATTATTTTGAGAAACTGCAAATATAGGAGAAACTGTGAAAACAAAGGCATTACTGTTTTATAGGGAACTTTACATTTATAAGGAAATCTCTTATTTGTAAAAATACCTCCCTCTCTGTACCAGGAAGAGGAGGTGACTAAATTTCAAGAAGATCCCATAACTACATCCTAATATTTCTTTTGTCTTAAGTGGAAGATGGTATTTAAGGTGGTGGCTTGGGCCATCTCAAAGAGGTACTCAGTTTTCCTGGGTCTGTTCCATGTATATATGAGGTATACATGTCAATAAACTTTCGTTTGTTTTTCTCTTATTAATCTGTCATATTACAGGGGGTCTCAACCAAGAACTCAGAGGGTAGAACCCTTAATGTATACAATTTTTAAAGGCATTGTTTAGGAGGATGGAACATCCCAGGGTGGAATGCAGAAATGTGATAGAACAATCTAAATATATTACAAATATATGAGACAATCTCACTGAAAGGGATGGAGGGAAAAAGTGCTAAGCTAAGTAACATTGGAAATGAGTGGAGTTTGTAAGACAAAAGGCAAAAGAAACTATATATAAGCACTATTCTGTAGTTAAAGTAGTTTATCACAGGAGTACAGGTTAACAATTCTGATTTCATTATACATTTTAATTGAAATTGAATAATTAACTAAATGATTAACAGGTGATAGGAACCAGGTTTTTCTCTATTGGACAGGAAGAGGCTAGAATGTTCTCAATGGTAATGGATTAGATTTGGAGAAATAACTCTGAACTCATGTTTAGTTTACTATAGAAACCCATGGTTACATATATACCTATTTATAGATATATGCATATACTTGGATTAGTATACACATATTTCCTTGTTCTGTTAACTGAGAAGTTTTATTTTTTAAAATACATTTTATTGATTTTTTTACAGAGGGGAAGGGAGAGGGATAGTTAGAAACATCGATGAGAGAGAAACCTCGATCAGCTGCCTCCTGCACACCCGCTACTGGGGACGTGCTCTTGACCGGAATCGAACCCGGGACTCTTCAGTATGCAGGCCGACGATCTATCCACTGAGCCAAACCAGTTAGGGCTAACAGAAGTTTTAGAAGCAACTATACCCCAGCAGCAATGAGTACTCCCAATATCCAGGTCTTAGATTCTAGTACTCTTCTCCAACTAAACAACAACAACAAAAATGAGGGCTCTTTGTAAGACAAAAACTAATTCTAGGACTGGAGCAGGAAATACAAAAGATAAGTATACTGTATGGCCCCAAAATAAGGATGTGCACACATGCACGCGCACACACACACACACACACACACACACACACACACACACACACAACCGGATGGGGGTATGCCAAAGGGACAAAGGAGTTAACTAAAAGAAGCCCTAAGGGCCAAAGCTAGAACAAATTGAGCAATAAAATAAATAAGGTGATATTGGATTATATACAAAAATATAAAATATCTATGAGTCCATACTGATATGAATAAATGATTGAATAAGTACATAAAGATGGGAAAACAGATATATGTCCCATGAAGAAAGATTCCAAATAACGTATGCAGATACTTATGCAGATAGCGTACCTGTAAGCTTTTAATAAGAATCTCCCATAAAAGCTCAAAATATTGCCTATACATTTAGCCACTTTATCCAGAAATGTCCTTTCCCCTTTACATATAGGATTCTTACTTTTTCATTTTAAAGTAACATTCTAACACGCTTCAAAATATTTGTTTATTATCAGCTGTGGTAGATCCACTAAAACTAAATTATATCATGATTTGCATATTATTTATATTAAAAAATATGATCATGATGTGCAGAAAACCAAGATACAAAACAGTGATTAATTATCATCAAGATAAATGCCCACCTTTGATACTTTACTGAGAGATACAACTTGTGTTCTAAGAATTGTTCTTTAATTTGGGCACAGGAAAAATAAATGTGTTATACTGTCACACCATTAATAGCAATCTTACACATAAATATACGTATATTGTCAATAGACTTATTAATACATAAAATGCATTTGAATGGTACTATTTTAATTCCAGGGCATGCAGCTCTCCCACTCACCCAAAATTTCATATGTAGTCAAATTTTGCTTTATTACTTATTTGTCCAAATCAATGTCACAGGTAAAGCTATTTAAGTTAGAGGTATTCACAATAATCAGTTGAATGAAAACTTTCATTAAAACTGTCACTAACTTCCTCTTGGATATCAAGAAATAATTATTCCTCCTCTTCATATAAAAAGGAGATAACGGTAGAAATTAAGTTAGAAAAATATAGTAGCTCTGGGTAGCATCTAGGAGAAAACAATTATATTATTGGTTATACAAAATAGCCTCATTTAAGTTGTCTTAACATTTGGGACCCAATTTTCAGTCTTCAGGAGATTGTTTTTTAATCCCCTTTTACTCGATAGTGGTTTAGTATCATAGCATTTCTAGAAGAGGGAAATATGTGCTTACCAAGGATTAGTTATACTCTCTAAAGAATAAAGATTAAAAGTGCATTCTATTTATTTTCACAACATATGATTTTGCATTATATTTTTAAATTGCTTTGTCTCAATACCTGTTCCTTGGAAAAGCTACATCAGTATAGATTGAGAAAAAAATAATAAAATGTCAATGTCTATTATAAAGAGAACCCAAGTACAGTCAGTTATATTTTTTCACTATTTCATTAAACAGATAGGGAGGTAAAGTGATTAGCTCTTAATTTTAATTTTATATAAAGAGACATATTACACACATCAGAACTAAAATCCAAACTAGAGTAAATTATACACACGCATACCATAGGTATATAATGAAAGACTGAATGTATGTTTATTATTCAAGTGTAACATATTGCCAGTATCATTTATTTACTGGGTCTAATATTTATCCAAGGCATTACCAAAGAGCACCTTATTTATTTAACTAAAATGTATTTCAATTAGAATAATTACTATTCACCAAATAAATTTCATGAAACCAATTTTAGTTTAAAAGTCAAAATATACCATAATTCAAGATTTCAAAGAAAAGATGATTATTATAAGATGAAGGAGACTACTACAAAGTACTTTTCATATGCCGAGAAACTATCTTATGTGAGTCAACACACAAATAAAATTATCTTTGACGTATTTGATATCCTCTTTATACTTTTAATATGTTTCATAAATACGATTGTGCAAAAAAAAAAATCACCAAGAAGAATCTTTCTCAATAAGAGGAGAATAATGTCTTTAACTTCCTAATATTGTTTTCTATCCCTTTTTCCCTTGGAAGCACTTTTAGAGAAGTACACTATAAAGTAAAAAATATGAACATAATATTTCACATGATGTAAAAATGACAAAAATGATGCACATTTGGATATTATTCTGTATTTTTCCAACTGATTCCATACATATTACCATACTTCATTTGATCCTTGCAAAAATCCTTTGAGGTAAATAAGGCAAATTTTGTCATCACCATTTTATATATGAGAAAACTGATATTCTGAAGATTGTAGTGATTCAAACAAGGTCATGAGACTAGTGAGTTGTAGATTTATTGATTATAGACAGTGCTGTGATTCTTGTTCTCATGACCTTCTACCTTAGCAGTCAAATATAGAATGACTCCACGCATTGCATCTCACATAATTATTCAGCTATTGTACCTAAAATTATGTTATTTTCAAGTTCATGAGAAAAAAATGTTAGATTTATAGAGTGATAAATAAATAAAATATTATTTTTCTAATTTGGAGCAAGACAGGAAGACAAAGATGGATTTCATATATTCCATTGCAACACTCTAGAAAATTTTCTGAAAATGATACCATTACAAAATATAAGCATAATTTTCTGATATTGTAAACACATTATTTTAAGTACTTTCAAAAGCTAACATTACTATAATTCTGAAAACATATTTTCTTTAACCTCTCATGTGAATTGAAATGCAAGATGATTTAAAAGCAAGGAGAAGTAAATGTCACCTGTAAGAATCCATTTAGCATTTGGTTAAGTTGTTCTTTCATTGCATAGATTTAGAAAAGTCAATATGCGGCACAAAAACAAAAATTCAAATGGTAGTTTCATTACTTGAAAATGAAATATTGAAGACTGTGCTTACCTGTAACAGATAATTCAGTGGTTCTTCTCACGACAAAGCCTCCATATTTTAATTCACATGTGTAGTTTCCAATGTCATCTTCTCTGACTTCTCTTATAAGCAGAGTATCTCTTTTGAATACAATACTTGGCCTCCATGCTTTTGTCCTACATTCCTGCATAAAAAATAACATTTTTGTAGTGCATATAGTATTTATATGTTTTTATAAATACTATATATATTACTTATCCTATATAATAAAACCCTAATATGCAAATCGACCAAATGTCTGAACGTTGGGTCGCTATGATGCACACTCACCACCAGGGGGCAGACACTCAATGCAGGAGCTGCCCCCTGGTGGTCAGTGCACTCCCACAGGGGGAGTGCAGCTCAGCCAGAAGCCAGGCTCACGGTTGGCGTACGCAGTGGTGGTGGGAGCCTCTCCCACCTCCATGGCAGCACTAAGGACACCTCAGGGGATAACCTACTGGCGGACATCCCCCGAGGGATCCCGGACTGTGAGAGGACACAGGCCAGGGTGAGGGACCCACTCCCAGTACACAATTGTTGTGCATCGGGCCTCTAGTATAGTATAAGTAAATATTATCTATATATATAAAAAGCCAGTGACCAGAATGCTCTAATGACCAGAAGGACCGGTCACTATGACATCCACCGCAGCCAGAGAACCGGCCCAATCTGAGGGTGGGGCCAGCCAGCCAACCTCCTTCAGCTCCTCCCCCTGGCAAGCCATGCCCCCAATGGGCCCCCACCACCCCATAGGCCCACAGCCCCTCCCCCTTGCCAGCCCTGCCCCTGATCACCCCACCCACCCCAATAGTGGGTGGGGCTGGCTGGCCAACCTCCCACAGCCCCTCCCCATACTCAGTTCCCCCAGATAGACCCCCCCACCCCAATCAGGAGCAGAGCTGGCCGGCCAACTGCCTGTGGCCCCTGCCTTCAGCTGGTCCCACCCCCAATGGGCCCCCACCACCCCAATCGGCCTGCAGCCTCTACCTCTGGCTGGTTCTGCCCCTGATCGTCCCCCTACCCCAATAGGGAACAGGGCTGGCTGGCCAAACTCCTGCAGCCTCTCCACCAGGCCGGCCCCACCCCTGATGGGCCCCCACCACCCCGATTGGCCTGCGGCCCCTCCCCCCAGCCAGCTCCACCCCTGATGCCCCCCCACACCAATCGAGGGTGGGGCTGGCTGATGAACCTCCCAGGGCCCCTCCCCTGTCCACTGACCCCAGATCGGCCCCCCACCCCAATTGGGGGAGGGGCACGCTGACCAATTGCCCATGGCCCCACCCCAGCCAGCCTGGCCCTGATCGGCCCTGATTGGGGCGGGCCTGCCAGCCAACCTCCCACCATCTCCTCCTCTCAACAGGCTCAGCCACAATACGCCCTTATTGGGGCTGGGCCGTCTGTACGCCACCTGTGCATGAATTCGTGCACTGGGCCTCTAGTATATTACTATATACTACTTACATAGTATTCATATATGCTATATTATAGAGTATGCTATATTTTACTTATGTAGTATTTATATTTATATATTGTTACTTATATAGTGTTTATATTTATATAGCAACTAAAGATAAAGTATTTAAAATAACTAAATGAAAAGTTTCTCAAATTATATTTTAAGAGGGTTAAATAGTTTGGAATTAATTCTAAAGATTTTCATACCTTTTCCACATCTCTGGAAAATCAGGTACCTTAATGTTTTTAAAAAGGTATTTTTAGTAAGAGTGGCTTTATTAATTTCTAATATTAGTGTCTCTAAATCATATGTATTAATTTATTATATATAAAAAGGGACATTTGTTAAGATTACTTCTGACATCATTTTTATTTTATTTTTTAGTTAATCCTCACCCGAGAATATTTTTCCATTGACTTTTAGAAAGAGTGGAAGAAAGAGGGAAAGACAGAGAAATATCAATGTGAGAGAAACACATTGATTGGTTGTCTCCTGAACACGCCAGGGCCCGGGCTGGGGAGGAGCCTGCAACTGAGGTATATGCCCTTGACCGGAATTGAACCCTGCACCCTTCAGTCCACAGGTCAACACCCTATCCACTGAGCCAAACCAGCTAGGACCTGACATCAAACTTGCTAAGGCCTGACTGACATCATCTAATATTCTACATTTGATGATTGAGAAATAACCACCTTGATAATGGTAACATAAAATACAAAGTAATAAATTTAGTGAAAAGTAATTCTATAGATGAAAATGCTTCTATTTCAATATGTTAAATACTAGAAGCCCAGTGTGCGAAATCGCGCGGCCCCGCCCACCCGCATGGCCTTGCCGTGCTCACAGCCCTGCCGGCGCCCACACACTCAGCCTCCTGGTGACCAGTCTTTGGTCATTCCGCCATGACAGCATTATGACCACGGGGTTTTTATGATAGAGATTTTAATGTTTATTTTAGAGATAGTTGAATCTCTTCACAGCATGTACATTCAATAATCCATGAAAGAAATAGACAATATTTATATTAAATGTTTTTATAGTTCAATAAATATCTGTCTTCATTGTTGATAGGTCTACCAAATTATGGTCTCTGAATTAAGCTTTGGATTGTAATGATGTTGGCTCAGGAGATTTCTGTTTATGCCAAAACAGAAGTCTATTTCCTCTAGCCAGATTGCAAATCAATGGAATGAGGATAAAATAGATTTAAACCATTTGACACTATTCAGAGGTAATGTTATTTCTAAAAAAAATGTATTGCCAAATCAAATTTCTGCAAACTGATTATGTGGCTCAATGCCTTTATATAATTGGGAGCCAATTACCCAGTTATTTCAGTCCAAAATATACCTTTTATATCCTCATATTAGTTGTGCAAACTTGAAAATTACATACATTGTGCACTGAATGTATGGAACATATATCCCCTTGGCTATGGGAATATAATTTGATTTGTTACAAGACTTTTTAAATTCTACATATACTGGATCTCCACTCATCACTCCACTAGTTATGGTCTTTATAGCTTAACGTCAAAATGAATGGGGTGATAGTGGAAACATGACTAAAGAACCAATGTCAGGTCAGCCATTAAAAAAATTGAGTGTTTGAGTATGTGTGCATGCACGTAGTTTCTAAGATTTTGGCAAATTTTGAGATACTGATGGCAAAAAGTGAGAAGAGGGGCATGCCTCTTTAACTTAGTAGGAAAACAGAAAATAAATTGAGTATCTAGAAGCTGAATGTACACATATAAGTGCTAATAAAAGTATTTGTTCTTGGAGACCTTGGGTCAAATTCCCCAGATATCTCTCCCCTCAAAGCAATCATCAGGATTTGCTCAGAATATGCCTGTGGAAAGGCAAACCCAATCAGGATGGGAAATATACAACTTAAAAAAGGGAAAAAAATAAAACTCATATGCACAGGAACAGAAATCAGTGGGGCTAATATTCGAGGGCTGTTTAACATCGTCTAAGATAGAAATTCAAGGGAAAAGTAAAAAATATTTCCGCAGTTCCTTTGCCATTCTGATCCTCATTATTTATTATCAAGAATTAAAATTAAGCCCAAGCTGGTTTGGCTCAGTGGATAGAGCATCAGCCTGTGGACTGAAGGGTCCTGGGTTCGATTCCAGTCAAGGGCACATGCCCGGGTTGTGGGCTTGATCCCCAGTAGGGGGCGTGCAGGAGGCAGCCAGTCAATGATTCTCTTTCATCATTGATGTTTCTATCTCCCTCTCCCTCTCCCTTCTTCTCTGAAATAAATAAAAATATTTTTAAAAAGAATTAAAATTAAGTCTTACTCAGAGAGGGGCATTGCTAATTTTGGCAAAATTCTTCAAAAATTGTTTAATATTTGTTTCTTGTTTCATTTCTAACAAGTTTTGAATTCCTGATTAGTCTATCATGGGATCTCATGTTCTGTACATTTGCATTAGTGGATCTAGTTACTAAGAGGTCCAGCTTCCTAAATTGCTAATCCAGTGTGTTGGA
Source organism: Cnephaeus nilssonii (assembly GCF_951640355.1). Lineage (NCBI taxonomy): Eukaryota > Metazoa > Chordata > Mammalia > Chiroptera > Vespertilionidae > Cnephaeus > Cnephaeus nilssonii. The sequence goes on along the minus strand of NC_137071.1, from coordinate 16,815,604 downwards.
TAAAGCAAATTTTACACATAGAATCTTTAAATCATGGATAAAATATTCCAGACAAATGTTCATAGCATCTCTATTGTATAGTCTTGAATATATTCAATAACAAATATATTTTATGATATAGGAATGAACTGAAGAGTATGTTCAAATCTTGAAATTCAGTGATAGGAAGGGCAGGGATGATTTATTCTATATAAGTCTGAAGTTTCTTTTTCTTTTTGAAAAAACTTAATCTAACGTTATTTTTAAAATTTTCATCAGATGTTATTTAAAATATGTATGCTTGTATATGAAAAGGATTAGGATATGCACCAAAATACTTCCATGAAATAGAAATTTTCAATAAAACTAGTGTTACCATTTTATCACAGAAGCAAATCAATCTTTCTCTCCTTATTTGGGAACATTTTGGACTGCTTACATGAAGAGTTTGAAAATGAATTTTAGTTTTAGTTCCTGAAATTATCAATGCAGGTTATAACAAACTTGAAAGCACTGTAGCTATAAACTAGATATAAATATAAACACAACAGCTTCTTATAATGGGCTACCAATACAAATATTAACTAGCATTTATCAAAGTCACTGGTTTGAAAACTTACAATGGATAGCACAACTTGCTATAGCATTTTAGGAAGGCAAAGTTGCACTGTAATACGCCCATTAAATTTTTTAATCCAACTTTTTCAAGAGTAAAATACACATTATTTATGTATAAGCAAAACAGTTATTCACAGTTCATACCTTATACCATAGGATTTCAGGTTCTCTGGTTGGTAGTAAAAAATCTTCTATGTCACGGCATGAAATTTCCTTGCTTTTGCTAAGTTCAGCTTTATCAAAGTACTTCATCTTGGAATTATAGCAAAGTCCAGTGTCATTTTCGCCCACAGTAAGTGAGATGGATACTTTCATACAATAGGTGGAGTTCCTGTAAAGAAGCAGAATAAATATGGTATCCTGAGTCTGGTGTGAAAAGCAGGCAAACCTGCGGAAAGCAAGCAAACCCCCGAGAATCAGGATGAGAAATACTCAGGCAACTTCAAAAAGGGAAAAAATAAAATTCATCTGCACGGGAACAGAAATCAGTGGGGCTAATATTTGAGGGCTGTTTAACATTGTCTAAGATAGAAATTCAAGGGAAAAGTAGAAAAATATTTCCCCAGTTCCTTTGCTGTTCTGATCCTCCATTGCTTATTATCAAGAATTAATATTAAGTGTTACTCAGAAAGGGGCATTGCAAATTTTGGCAAAATTCTTTAACAATACAATTGTTCAAGATTTGTTTCTTGTTTCATTTCTAACAAGTTTCAAATTCCTGATTATTCCATCAAGGGGGCTCAGTCACATGCTGCCAAGGAAGTATATCTACAGGGGGAAGGGTGGAGGGGGAGAGAGAGAGAGAGAGAGAGAGAGAGAGAGAGAGAGAGAGAGACTCCATTGATTAATTGATGTTATGGCAATGGCATTGTGGCTTATTCCACAGGGCTCTCTCTTGTCACCTAACTAAACAATGCTTGGAGCCATTTGTATAGTTTTCATTTGCTGGAATTTTTTTGGTATTATATACGGGCTTGGTTTAAAAAAATGTTCAACAGAGATTTTTGTATCTAGAAAAAGAAAAGATATAAAGGAAAATGTAGGTCAGTAAAATGTGAAGCCTAAGCTTATGCTAAAATTGGCAAACTCAACAGAGGAGAAAAATATTGACCTACTAAACATAATGGAAGAACAGGAAAAGGGCTGCTCAATCCTTATAGTACTGGCTGTCTTGATAAGATAGGTTATTGTCTAGCCATTGTGTCTCAGTGGTTGAGTGTCGACCCATGAACCAGGTCATGCACATGCCAGGGTAGCAGGCTTGACCCGGTAGGGGGCGTATAGGAGGCAGCTGATTGATGATTCTGTCTCATCAGTGATATTTCTATCTTTCTCTCCTTTCCTCTTTCTAAAATCAATACAGAACACATATTAAATAAAAGACAATAGGTTATCAATGAGTCTGGGCAGAAAACAGTATCGGATAAAAGCATTGCAAAGTCACTGTCTTTCCAGACCCATATCCATTTTGGTTTGAACCTGTAGTCCAAGTCATCAGACAGGAGAAACATTCCACTGTATTATATAAGGACAATCCCATCCTGATATAGATTCCACAGAATCATTTCAAAAATCAGTGTCTTATTTTACTCCCTGTTGACTCCCTAAAATAGGTTTCTAACTTAGAATACATGACAAGAGAAATCATGTTTGGAGATCTCATTGAAAGAATTGGGACCAAAGGCAGTTTTCTAATAAACTGCACCATTTCTGTTTGCTACTTATGTCTCTGGACATTCAATGAACACTGATAATGTGGCAGGCATGGTGGCAGGCAGTGGGAATAAAGCATTAAAACACCTGATTCAAGGTTTTGTAGAGAACTGCTCATTTGCTAAGTGCCCAATGACTTGTTTGCGTATTCAACCATCAAATTCCTGCATTTGCACCCTGCCTGGCATGGCTCAGTGATTGAGCATCAACCTATGAACCAGGAGGTCACAGTTCAATTCCCGGTCCAGGCATATGCCCGGGTTGTGGGCTTGATCCCCAGTGTGAGGTGTGCAGGAGGCAGCCCATCAATGATTCTCCCTCATCATTAATGTTTCTATCTCTCCCTCTCCCTTCTTCTCTGAAATCAATAAAAACATATTTTTTAAGAATCCTGAATTTGCATTTCATTGCTTACTATCTCCGCAACTTTGGGCAACTTATTCAACCTCTATGAACCTCTCAGCTGTATTGCAGGGACAATACTTTCCTGAGGACTAAATGTGATACTAATTAAAATCTGCTTGTCCTGTCATAGTAGCTCAGAAATGCTGGTTCCTCTCTGCTCTGCTCAGGTACTCATGAACCACTGCCTCAAAGTCTTCCTCCTTATTCAGCTAAATGCTTTGAAGTTTAAGCAGCAACTTGATTTAGATCCTTATTTTTTAATGCTAAAATGACATGATGGAAATGGCCAGGACCTAGCTAGTTGTGGCATAATAAAAAAATAAATTTGGTCTTTGTCCAGGTTCCTGGCACAATCTCCCAAAACTCTTAACATTTCCTGAGTGACAAGAGTGTTATTCATAAGGAGCCCCTTTTAATCACATATGAGTTTATGCTAATAGGCTCACTTAAGGCAGAGCCCCTGGATAGCCTCAGCATGTGCCTGGTCACCTAAGGACCAAGTGACCAGAAGGTTGAAACTTTTAGCTCCATCCACTGAACTTTATGGAAGACAGCAGGTACTAGAGATTATACTCTCAAAAAAATGTTCCCCAAAATATTTTTATTCATTTCAGAGAGGAAGGTAGAGAAAGAGAGAGATAGAAATATCAATGATGAGAGAAAATCACTGATGGGCTGCCTCCTGCACACCCCACACTGGGAATCAAGCCTGAAACTCGGGCATGTGCCCTGACCGGGAATTGAACAGTTGACCTCCTGGTTCATAGGTTGACGCTCAACCACTGAGCCATGCTGGCTGGGCTCTAAAAATTCTTGAACACAATGACTTGCTGAGCTTCAGGGTTCATAAACACATTGATGTGCTGGGAGGGAGACACACCCAGAGAGGGCATGGCATGGAAGCTCTGTGCCTTTACCCTCATACCTTACCCTACACATCTCTTTCATATGGCTGGCTGTTCATTTGTATCCTTGATAAATCAACAATAGTAAGTAAACCGTTTTCCTGAGTTCAGTGAGCTATTTTAGCCAACGAATGAATCCCAAGAAGGGGCAACGGAAATCTCTGTTTTGTAGCTGATCAGTCAGAATCATAGGTAACAACCTGAACTTGCAATTGGCATCTGATTTTTTTTGGGGGGGCAACTGTGTGGAAACGAGCCCACTATCAACCTGCTAACTCCAGGTTGACAGTGTCAGAACTGGATTGAATTGTGGGGACATCCAGTTGGTGTTGCAGAATTGCTTGGTGTGGAATAAACACACACATCTGGGGTCAGAAGTATTGACAATAAAAGAGAAAAAAATACATGTTTTTCTTTACAGTTAATTATTTAGCTTTATATTAGGAAGCAAAGAAATTCTCCACAAAATTGAAATTTAGAATTATCTAATGTAGATTTTTTAAGCTTTGTTTTTTTTAAAATATATTTTATTTATTTTTTACAGAGAGGAAGGGAGAGGGATAGAGAGTTAGAAACATAGATGAGCTGCCTCCTGCACACCCTCCTACTGGGGATGTGCCTGCAACCAAGGTACATGCCCTTGACTGGAATCGAACCTGGGACCCTTCAGTCTGCAGGCTGATGCTCTATCCACTGAGCCAAACCAGTCAGGGCGATTTTTAAGCTTTGTATAAGCTTTCAGGAGAAGTGAAACACAAGCAAAGAGCTGAAATTCAATGGGATAAGCACTACAAAAGCCTATGTATTACCACAGTAGTGTCAAAGAAAGAAACAAGAAGATTTCATAAAATGTGATACCTGGTTTCTTTTTCAAAATGTTTATTGTTGAAAGTATTACATGTATCCCTCCTTTTCCCCCCATTGGCCCCTTCTAGCCCGTCCCGCCTCTACCTCCTGCCCCGGGCGTTACCTGGCTTTCTTCAAGAATGAGTAAGAATTTATCAATTTTCAGAAAGGCTATTTCAGGGATTAGTATGCACAAAGGCTTGAAGGCATGAAACAACCTGGCATGTTTGGGGAACTGCAAATCACTTGATGGGGCTGGATTATAAAGAAGTTATAAAGGAACAACTAGAATTGAGACTGTATAGGTGTGCAAGAGCCAGACTAAAAGTCCTGTAAGCCAGTGTAAAGAGTTTGGACTTTGTGTTGGGTAATATGAGATTTGTGTTATTGTTTTATTTTCTGGTTGGAGTGAGAAAATTGGATTGGAATGGAAGGAGGACTAAGTGCAGTGAGACAAATTAGAAATCAACTTCATTCATTCAGCAAAAAGATGGCAGCTCCAACAAAGGCAATGCCCGTTGAGTCAGAGAAGAGGAATCATGTTAAAAATCTAAGATACAGAATCAGTGTGGCAGTGAAGGAGCAAAGGAAAGAGAGGCATATAAGATGAAGCATTTCTCTCAGCTGAGTATATGAAAGATACAGTCAATCTTTCAGCCTGGAAATGCTGAAAAAGAAACAGCTTTGAGAGAAAAGAAAGCATGTTAAATTTTAACTTGAACTTCCCACCAGACTGGGAAAAATCCTCTTTGGGTTTGCCAGCAATATTGTTCATGCATAATTTATTAATTTTAATCCAGTACAGACCATAGCATGCTCTGCCCAGGCTCATTTTAAGATTATTTTTCAGAAAAAAAATAATTATCTAAGTTAAGCTATTAACTACCTTGAGACATACTCCAAAGGTGTTTTAAGAAAATATTCAGATTTTGGAATAATAGTGATATTTGTACAACATGTTAGAATTCATAAAGAACAGACTTTTCTAAGACCTAAATCCGCGAATTCTAATTTTGAACCTTCTACGTTAATCTTTTAAGTTCGTGAGTCTTAGGTTGTTTTTTTTTTTCTCCTCATGCTACTGATTGCTGGTTTTTTTATGGGTTTTACCACGCCTCCTTATATCTAACAACAGGCACTTTTTAATTACCCATGCAGAGTTAACGGCAAGAACTCACAAGCTCAACTGTAGAGGTTCAGATTCCAGCTCAATCACTCATTACTTTTGAAATTAAGGAAAGTTACTTGACTCCGTGTGCTTGTATACGAAGAAAATAAGACTGAAGACACCGTAGGTGGTTGTGGGAATCAAACGTGTTAAATGCATAAAGGGCTCAGAACAGTGCCAGTCTTCTGGTGAGCGCATGGTTTGTGTTAGATCTCATTATCAAGACTGTGTCCCCTTTTCCTACTTCCTTTCTATTTCCATTTTGCAGTATGGATACACAGTGTTTGTTGACAAGGTAGGTTAGATGCACAGTAACACCAGAAGGATGTCTTCAGTTCATTGGTGTTTAATTAGTGTGAAGAATAAGAATCCAGAAAACTCCTTAGAGATTTCATCTGTGATATGTGATTGGGCTGGACAAGAATGAGTAAAGTTGACAGAAACTATGGACTCCTAACCCCAGGCATCCTCCTGCTGTTCTATAAATGCAACTGACCCTTAATTTTTGGACAGTGGCTCCAGACAAACACACTTAGGTATTCTTCCTTCCCTTTGATTCCCCAGCCCGGTGAGGTCTGATTTACAAATGTCTGGTAATGTCTGGAATTCTGAACTCCCCAGGATAGCACTATTTTCAAATTACTTTTGATGTTTTAATACCTATTTGCTGTTTTTGTTCATCAGGAGGTGATGTTATAAACTAAAATAAAGCAGCGGCCAATGAATACTATGGTCTTATTTACTGAGAAAAGCTAGCAGGAAGCAAGCAACTTGTGGTACATTAATAAACATATGATCCCCCTGAGGAGAATTACACACTCTCGCAGTAAAGACTACCATCCACCATCATCAAATAAGCAGCATGACTGCTATGGTGCTGGGCTCTCTGCAATCAGGGAAATCCCATGGAATAGGATAAATGGGGTAAAGGATAATGCTCCTAGGACTTTTGGTAAAACTCATTAGCCCATATGACTCAGCTTCTATTGTATAGAACACATGATCTGCAATCTAGGCAAACAGTTCAATCATTACACTTTCAATGTTTATAAAATGGCTGTAGAGGTAGGACATACATAGATGTGCAGAAAACAGCTCACAATTGTGAGTCATCACTCAATTATCCATTCCAGCAAAGAAATGTGAATGTGCATTTTAAAAAAGACCAAGTTTTCTCTGACAAGGGTGGCCCTGCAGTACATACAATATACTGTGCTAACAATTCAAACAGTTACTTATTTCAACCTCCTATCATTATAGCAAATGGATCCAATGCCTAAAGCAGTCCAAGCTTGATTTATCCAAGCTTGCCTAACTAATTAGTGGCAGAAATGGGATCAGAACTCACCTCTCCTCACTTCTAATTCATTGGTCTCTTCTATGTGCTACTGGGGGTAACTAGTGCTGGGTTAGCACACATAATCCTCTCTAATAAAATGGTAATATGAAAATTAACCATCACTCCGCTACATAAGCCACGCCCACCAGCCAAGCCATGCCCACCAGCCAATCAGGGCGACTATGCAAATTAACCCCAATCCAAGATGGCTACAGCCACAGAGAGCAAGGTTTCCCAGGTAACAGAGGAAGCCAAGCTTTCCATAGCCATTGCAGGCCTAAGCCTCCACTCAAGCTACAAACTTTCAATTATAGACGGTAAACAAATGCAAACAAATGGCGGCAGAATGGAGCTTGAGAGAGCAGGCCACGGTTGCCGGAGGCAACAGGGGAAGCAAAGCTTTCCGCACACCCTGGCCGGGCCCACCCGCTTAAGGCTACAAAGTTTCAATTGTAGAAGGTGAATTAACTGCCACAGAAATGGCTGCCGGAGCCCCAGGCTTGGCTCCGCTCCAGGCTACAAAGTTTCAATTGTAGAAGGAAAATAAATTCCAAATACCAGGGCCTCCCCTTGGGTTGCCAGGGGGCGTGGCCGGCCTGCAAACCACCACAGGCCCCTCGCTCAGGCCGCCCCACACCCCAAGGGAACCCCCACCCTTATCTGTGACCCCCTTCAGGGCAAACCAGCTGGCCCCCACCTGTGCACCAGGCCTCTATCCTATCTCATAAAAGAGTAATATACAGATTGATCATCACTGCAACACACAATATAGCTGCCCCCATGTGGACACAAGATGGCCGCCACAAGATGGCCAGCAGGAGAGGGCAGTTGGGAGGCACCCGGCCTGCAAGGGAGGGCAGTTGAGAGGGACCAGGCCTGCAAGGGAGGGCAGTTGAGAGGGACCAGGCTTGCAATGGAGAGCAGTTGGAGGTGATCAACCCTGCAGGAGAGGGCAGTTAGGGGTGACCAGGCTGGCAGAGGAGGGAAGTTGGGGGCAAGCAGGCTGGCAGGGGAGCAATTAAGCATCAACCAGGCTGGCAGCAGAGTGGTTAGGGGGTGATCAGGCTGGCAGGCAGAAGCAGTTAGGGGCAATCAGGAAGGCAGGCAGGCAAGCAGTTGGGAGCCAGCAGTCCTGGATTGTGAGAGGGATGTCCGACTGCCCGTTTAGGCCCGATCCCACCAGGACATCCCTCCAGCAGTCCCAGATTGGAGAGGGTACAGGCTGGGCTGAGGGACAACCCCCTGCCGTGCACGAATTTCGTGCACCAGGCTTCTAGTTATATATATAATAGAGGCCTGGTGCATGTGGGGGGAGCGTCCCTCAACCAGGCCTGTGCCCTCTCCACTGCCGCTGCACTTGCCAGTGGTGAGCCTGGCTTCTGGCTGAGCGAAGCTCCCTCTGTGGGAACGCACTGACCACCAGGGGGCAGCTCTTGCATTGAGCGTCTGCCCCCTGGTGGTCAGTGCACATCATAGTGACCAGTCGGTCTGTCATAAAGGTCGCTTAGGCTTTTATTATATAGATATTCAGTGTTTGAAAGAAATAAATGTTACCCACTCTTAAGCCCTTGATTTTATATTATTTTACTTTCCAAAATATTTGTCTTGTGGAGAAAGGTAGCATATGATCCAACTTGGATCTATTTGAAAATACAGGTCCTTAAGCTCCCAAAAATCTAATAAGAAATAAAAGAGAGCAAGTAGCAAGTCGTAAAACATCTCATGGTTTCTTCAGCTCTTTCCACTACATACTTTCGACATATATACACTTGTAAAATGGTTGGTTTCTAAAAGGACTAGCTTAAAGTCCGGTCTTGTTAGGGAGAAAATATTCTAACTTTAAATTCAGTGCCAATATTGGGAACTAAGAAATCTTTTGGACATAATAAAGAAGCAATTATATTGCACACAAATTAAAGTTTTGGAAGTCAAACAGTGCATTGAAGCTCTCTATAGTTTTCTTTAGCAGTGTGCTTCTTTGAAACAGGGAAAGATTCTGAAATTGGCATGCATCTACTGAGAGGAAATGGTGGGAGTGGAAGAACATTGTACAGAAAGCTTTGTATAATAAAACTTCAAACCCACTAGGATAGCTATTAATTAAAAATGGAAAACAACATGTGTTGGCGAGGATGTGGAGAAATTGGAACCCTTGCACATTGCTGATAGGAATATAAAATGCTACAGCCAGCCACTGTAGAAACCAGTATGACAGGGCCTCAAAAATTAAACATAGAATTACCATATGATCTTAGAATTCTACTCCTAGGTATGTACCTAAAAGAATGGAAAGCAAACACTTAAACATACTTGTACACCAACATTCATACCAGTATTACTCACAAAAGCCAAAAGATGCAAACAACTCAAATGTACATCAAGACATAAATGGATAAAAAAATGTGGTCTATATATACAATGGGATATTACTTTGCCTTTAAAAGAAATGCAAGTATGGTACATGGTACAACATGGATAAAGCTTGAAAACATTATTCTAAGTGAAATAAGGCAGACACAAAATGACAAATATTATATGACTCCACTTAAATTATATACATAGAATAAGTGAATTTGTAGCGATAAAAGTAGAACAGAAGTTACCCTGAGCTGGCAAAGAGGAAGGAATGAGGAGTTGTGGTTTAATGGGTACAGAGTTTCTGCTTGGGATAATAAAACATTTATGGAAATGGACAGTAGTGATGGTTGCACAACACTATGAATGCACTTAATGCCACTAAATTGTACAATAAAAATAGTTAAAACTAAATTTTATGTTATGTACATTTTACCACAATTAAAAATACATTAAATCATATACTATAAATAAGTGAATTATATAATATGAGAATTATATCTCAATAAAGCTATTACTTTTAAAAAGTTTATATGTAGTATCTCATTTCATCTCACTCCAAATACCATCTCTATTATTTGTCCCCTGTATTTGTATCTCTAGCTCTAAACCCTCTCTAAACTTTCGATTTATATATCCAGTTGCCTATTTATCATACTATTTGAAATCTAAAAACCATCACTTCAGACCTAATGTGTCGTACAAATAAACTTTTACTTTTATCTTCAAATCTACTCTTACCCTGGTCTCTATCTCACTAATAGCCACAAATTCACCTAGTTGCTCAAGCAAAATGGCAAGAAGTCCTTTAAGAAATTATAATCTTTTTGTTTTTATTTATTCATTTATATATATATATATATATATATATATATATATATATATATATATATGTGTGTGTGTGTGTGTGTGTGTGTGTGTGTGTGTGTGTGTGCGTGTGTGTGCGTGCATTGGCAGTATTACAGATGTTCCCCATGTCCCTCGACATGTCCCCCTCCACCCAGCCCCCAACCCAGTCCAGGCTTTCACCACACTATTATCTGTTTCCATAGACTATGTATAGATGCATAAATGTTCTTTGGTTAATCGCTTCCCATACCCCAACACCCCTCCTCTCTCTGATTTGTCAGACTGTTCCATGTATCCATGTCTCTGGATACATTTTTTCACCAGTTTATTTTGTTCATTAGATTCTACATATAAGTGAGATCATGTGATATTTGTCTTTCTCTGACTGGCTTATTTCACTTAGCATAATTTCCAGGTCCATCCATGCTGTTGCAAAGAGTAAGAGGTCTTTCTTTTTTAGAGCCACATTGTATTCCATTGTGTAAATGTACCACAGTTTTATTATCCACTCATATAATGATGGTCACTTGGGTTGTTTTCAGATCTTAGTTATTGTAAATAACACTGCTATGAACATAGGGGTGCATATATCCTTTCTGATTGGTGTTTCAGGTTTCTTAGGATGTATTCCCAGAAGTGGGATCACTGGATCAAGGAAGATATGAAGAAGTGGAAACATGTACCATTTTCATGGATTAGAAGAATTAACATCATTAAAATGTCCACAGTACCCAAAGCAATCTATAGATTCAATGCAGTCTCTATTAAAATATGGGTGACATATTTCACAGATCTAGAACAAATGTCCTAAAAATTATATGGAACCAAAAAGTACCCAGAATAGCCTCAGCAATCTTTAGAAAGATGAACAAAGTTGGAGGGATTACAATACTGGATAACAAACTATATTACAAAGCCATTGTAATCAAAGCAGCCTGGTAATGACACATGAACAAGCATACAAACTAATGGAACAGAACAGAGACCCCAGAAACTGACCTGTGACATTGTGGTCAATTAGTATTTGACAAAGTAAAAAAAGTATCTTTAATAAATGTTGTTGGGAAAATTGAACAGGTACATGCAAGAAAAAAAAAAAAACTAGACAGACTATCAACTTATACCATACACGAGAATAAACTCAAAATGGATCAATGACTTAAATTTAAGTCATGGAACCATAAAAATACTAGAAGAAAACATAGGCAGTAAAATACATCAAACTAGAAAGACATTATAGTCTTACCCCAATAAAACAGGCATGAAGCGAGTGAGGGGGTACCAAAAATTCAATAATTAAGTTTAATATTATTTCAATATTTAAAGATCAAATTTATAACAAAAATTGATGAGAACAATAAAGAATTATAATTTTTTAGTATATGACTTTTATATTTATCCTATCATTATTACTAATTGATTTTTTAAAATTTTCTATAGTGTGTAAGTACCATTGGAGATGGAGTCCTCTCTGCCTCATTCACCACTTTATCCCATAAATATTTCCTCTATTTTCTAGGCTCTCCTGCCAACTGACTTTGAGGTTGGAATTTTTCCAAGAGAGGATCTGTCATTTCAGCTTATGGGTCTGACACTGCTTCCTTGCTCTCTTTTTCCCTCCAGACATATGGGTAGTAGTGCTTTCCTGCTTTTGCTAATCCTTGATTGCCTTATGTTCTGCCATTTCAGCTCTTCTAACATATTTATTACTAATTTCCCATATTAAATTCCCCTATTGAACTTTTGGAATAAATTTGCTTTAACTGACTAGATCCTGGCTAATACAATCGTTTAGAAAACAGATACCTAAGTATTTCTTTTTTTTATTTTATTTTATTGTTTAAAGTATTACAAATAGTAGTACATAGGTCTCCTTTTTCCCCCATTGACCTTCCCCCAGCCTCCCCTACCCCCCAGCACATGACCTCACCTCACCCCCAGGGTCCTGCATCCATTGGTTATGCTAATATGCATGCATACAAGTCCTTAGGTTGATCTCTTAACACGCCCTTCTCCCCCATCAACCCATTCCCAACCTTCCTGCTGTAGTTTGACAGTCTGTTCCATGCTTCTTTGCCTCTGTATCTATTTTTGTTCAGTTTATAATGTTCTTTATATCTAAGCATTTAATCTACATTATACATATATTAACAAAAGTGTCCCATTATATAAGAGAAAGAGGTAAACAAATCATATAGTTATATATTTGAAATTATTACATATATCATTAAACACATTTAATAAGTATGCCATGCCAGCACAGCCAGGTTTGGAGAGTCTGAGAAGGGGCGGTGAAGGATTAGAAGAGACAGACAAGAGAATAAAGCTGGGTCTGTGTAGGGTGCTACCCTCTCTGATGGAGAGACAGCACCACGGCCTTCAAGCCAAGTCTTTATTTTATAGCCAGATTCCACCAGGCAAAGTAAGGGCATGGTTACAACGTTCTCATGAGTTTCAAAACTACTCAATTACATGCACCTGATCAAGCTTTATTTACTTGCTGCATCTCCCACAGCCCATATCACTTAGCCACATGGGACCACAGGTTCGGACCATAAGATCAAGCTTACAACTATAGCCTTTGGCTATAATTGTGCTGGGACTTGCACGTGGCTTTTCTATAAGAGAATCATGCCCTCTCATTAGTCCCAAGCTTGAACCCATCCAAACGTTGTAGCTGCTCTCCACAAATAAGTTAAGGTACTTTAGCATTTTCCTATCTATGATGAAAGCCTTTTATTTAGATATCTAAAAAATTGGGCAGAATTAAACTGTGAGTTGTTTTAATTTATAATAGAATTAGACTCTTTGAGGGAGAAACTTTGGAATTCTCTATAATTTATGCATTATTGAAGTTAGTTTCTTTTCAATAGGCAATTTTATTGGATTTATTGTAATTTTAGTATCAATTCCAGTCAATAGTAATTTTTAGATTTTTATGACTAGGAAGAAATGCCATTAATCTGAATCACCTACAGTTCACTAAAAGAATAAATAGTTTAAATACTGATAACCTAACAACTTCACTTGGCAAAAATAGGGCATTTTTAGAAAAAAGAAAATGATATAATGACTTGTATTTCTTTATACATATAAACACACTTAAAATGCAACAATATATTAAGGATTCTTGTGAACAAAGATTGTAGGGATAAAACACTTTACACTTAGATTATAAGAATAGAATGCCAGATAATGACATTAGAAATATTAAAAGTTTAAAAAACAAAACACAAGTGGGTCTAATCTTTATCCAAATGTGATAGAAAATTGAAGAAGAGGAAGTTTTCATGGGCAGAAGAATGGACTAATAAGTTGTGTGATCATGGACAAGTAAGTCTTCCCTGAACTTCAGTTACCTGATCATCCTATCTAATAAAGAGGGAATATGCTAATTGACCATCACTCCATCACAAAGATGGCTGCACCCACAGCTGAGGCGAAGTTCCCATAAGGAGCCTTAATGAGCAATCAGCAGGGACCTGAGGCTACGCCCTCCCCGGCCCTCATGGGGCTTGACAGGGGACCTCAGGCCTTGTCTCACACCCGGCAGGGCTTGACAGAGGATCTCAGGCCACACACCCCACCTGGCAGGGCTTGACAGGGGACCTCAGGCCACGCCCCCCACCCAGCAGGGCTTGACAGGGGACCTCAAGGTGTGCTTCCTGTCCTGGTGCTGGGATAGGGGACCTCAGGCTGCTCCCCCCGCCCCAGTGCCAGGCTGGGGGACCTCAGGCCATGCCCCTCACCCGGCATGGCTTGACAGGGGACCTCAGACCGCACCCCCCCGCCCGATGGGGCTTGACAGAGGACCTCAAGCTGTGCCCCCTTCCCCAGCACTGGGCCAGGGGACCTGAGGCTGCACCTCCCTGCCTGGCTGGGCTTGACAGGGGACCTCAGGCTGTGCCCTCACCCAGCGGGGCTTTACAGGGGACCTCAAGGTGCATCCCCAGTGCTGGGTCGGGGGAACTCAGGCCATGCCCCCACCAAGCGGGGCTTGAAGGGGGACCTGAGGCTGAACCCCCCTGCCGGTGGTGCTTGATGGGGGACCTGAGGCTGCGCCCCTCCGCCTGGCGGGGCTTGACGGGGGACCTCAGGCCATGCCCCCCACCTTATGGGGCTTGACGGAGGACCTCAAGGCATGCCCCCCACCCTGGTCTGGGCTGGGGGACCTCAGGCCACACACCCCGTCCTAGCACCAGGCCAGGGGACCTGAGGATACTCCCCTTACCCAGCAGGGCTTGAGAAGGGTGGGACTGGCCAGGTCTGAATCTAGCCCAAATGGGGGAGGGCAGCCGGGTCTGGGTCTCACACGATTTTGAGGTGCATGTGGGTGGGTGGGGACTTGACTCTGGGTCCCATGGTGAGCCTCAGACTCTGACAGGAGGAAGGTTTTCATATACATTTTACTAATTTTCTTTCATCTCTGACACTTCTATTATAGAGATAGGGCAAATAGCAATATTAAATTATTTCCTCTAACTAATCCCCTTTTAATGTGCATGAATTTCGTGTACCAGGTCACTAGTACGATTATAAGGATGCTTAACTTCATCGAGTTGTTCTGAGAAGCAAATCACATCCTGCTGTAAACATACTTTGTAATGGAAAAACTGGTACATAATGTTTTATTGCTGTTATTATCTGCATTGATGGTTTAAGTCCTTAGATTGTCAACCTGCCTACATCTCTTGAATCTTGTCAGTTATGTCCCATGTTTCACATACTCTTCATTATTAATAGTATTTCACCACTGGCTAAATATGGAATTTATATCAAGGTCACCACTTTTTAAACATTTATTCTCCTTTCCAGCAGCACCTCATAAAAGAGATAAATCACATAACTCTTTATATTCAATTTCCTTCTCCTGTGAATAGAGCCCTCTTCCATTTCGGTTCTCCAGATCCAACTTTTCTGAAATGTGCAGTATTACTAGAATGCCTTTTCTTGAAAGGGAAGTCCCATATATTTGAAATTCAGTCAAACTTATCTCAAGCTATTACCAGAAAGAGCTGCAGTTGATGTGAGGCATCCCCAGATGCAGTAGTGGGAAAAAAAATGAACAAAAAACACCATGAGTGAGGGCTTGTTTGTTATTAGCTCTGTTCTCACTTCTTAGTTTTAGATGGTTCAATCATCCAGGGCCATGGTCGACAAACTGCGGCTCGCGAGCCACATGCGGCTCTTTGGCCCCTTGAGTGTGGCTCTTCCACAAAATACCACGGCCTGGGTGAGTCTATTTTGAAGAAGTGGCATGAGAAGAAGTTTAAGTTTAAAAAATTTTATCGCTTCTCGGCTTTTGGCTAAGATCAAGTGTAAGTTTAAAAAATTTGGCTCTCAAAAGAAATTTCAATCGTTGTACTGTTGATATTTGGCTCTGTTGACTAATGAGTTTGCCCACCACTGATCCAAGGGATTCTAAAAGTGGACAGTTGAGTATTTGTGGATGTCCACAGTTGTGCACATGGAACAGGCATTTTGAAATTCAGTAGTTTCAGAAGTATGGGCCATATAAAAATCTCTTATCCCTAGAGGTGGTGGTGGTGGTGGAACCCTATATAATAAAAGCCTAATATGCTAAATGTCTGGTCATCCTGTCATCTGTTCAACCAATCAAAGTGTAATATGCTAATGATATGCTAAGGCTGCTCAACCACTTGATATGACATGCACTGACCATCAGGGGGCAGCCGCTCTGACCAGTAGGTTAGCTTGCTGCTGGGGTCTGGCCTATCTGGACTGAGCAAGATGGGCCAGACATGCCCTGGAGCCATCCTGCAGTCTCCCCCCGGCTGGCCAACCTGAGTCCCTCCCCAGCCCCAATTGTGCACCAGTGGCGTCCTTTGGCCTGGCCTGCACCCTCTTGCAATCTGGGACCCCTCAGGGGATGTCAGAGAGCTGATTTCAGCCTGATCCCGCAGGCCAGGCCAAGGGACCCCACTGGTGCACGAATTCGTGCACCGGGCCTCTAATAATTACATAATTTGCAACAGTCAGCTGTTAAAGCCACTTTCCTGCCAATACTATAAGACTATTTCTCATGTTCTTCTAAAATGAAACAACCATTAAAAAGAATTAGAAGTAGATTTATTATATACATGATTTCTGGTCACACTATCTACTTTTTCCTTAAAAGTCCATTAAAATAATAGCATGAAAATAAGGGAGACCTCATAGAATGGGGGCGTTCAACTCCCTTATATTCTTACTTATCAGCATATAGGGTTTTCACCAATTATTCTTCAAACACACATGAAAATGATCATAATGATTAATTGGACATATTTTCCTTGACTAATTTCTTAAAGTGACAATTTATGCAATAGCATTGCAATCATTCCCACTCTCAAAGCCTTTCTGTTCACTAGTTTATAAAATTGATTACCTTGGTGGCTTATTTGTGAAAGCTATTGCATTGCTTCTGGATTCTAGTTTCCTTTTACTAACTGATCTATTTGAAATCCAAATTGTACACATAACACCACATAATTTCACTTTGTAGTTACTGCTGCCATTATTCACCATTTATTTTGTCTGTAATGTATAAAGCACTTAACATGAATAAGCCATTAACTTTTGTGGCTTTGGGTACGTTAGTTTCTCATTTGTCAAATGTATACATGAAAGTTTGCATCCTTTCCTACAATTTCAAAATAAATTATTGATAACATCATTAGACATGTTATTTTTATCTGATCCATTAGTGCATTATTGAGAGAGTTTTCATAGAGGTATTCTTTGTTTGTCTGCATATGTGCATCCTTTATGTATGCTTATAATTTACCTCTATCCCTTCACTAATAAAAATCTTTCAGTAGTAGTATAACCTGCTTTCCTCATTTTATCAAGACAGGCTCATCCATTTCTCTACTATAGTCTGAATTTTCTCAACACTTCTCAGAAAATTTTTTCCTAGGGTTATCAAAAATCTCATGGCTTTCTATCATTATCTGGCTTGAGCATAATATGACATTTAATGTTATTTATGTCCATTCATCTTGAGATTTTATTAGAGGGCCTCTTCCTGGTTTTCCTTTATGTGTTTGCTCATTCTCTTCCTTCCCCTTATTTTTTTATATTTATTTATTTAATGTATTGGGTTGATATTGGTCAAAATGAACATAAAGGTTTCAGGTGTAGGTTTCTATGTTACAAGATCTGTATATTGCAGATCAAATTTCCTGTCACCATATATTAGGACCCCATTCTCCCCCTACCACCTTCCCTCTGGCAATCACCATACTGCTCTTTATGTTCACAAATTTCAGTTGTATATCCCACATATGAGGGAAATCATATCCTTCTTAGCTTTTCCTGACTTATTTCACTGATCATAATGTTCTCAAGGTGTAACCATGTTTTTGAAAATGGCGCTATTCCATCCTTTCTTATGGCTAAGTGAGTAATATTCCATTATATGTATCACATCTTCTTTATACAGTCCTCTATCATGGGACACTTTGGTTGTTTCCAAATCTTGGTCATCTTGAATAATGCTGCAATGAACATAGGGGTGCATATATCTTTGCAAATACATGATTTTGAGTCTTTTGGGCATATACCCAGAAGAGGGATTGCTGGGTCATATGGTAGTTCTTTTTTTTCTTTTTTCTTTCTTTCTTTCTTTCTTTCTTCCTTCCTTCCTTCCTTCCTTCCTTCCTTCCTTCCTTCCTTCCTTCCTTCCTCCCTCCCTCCCTCCCTCCCTCCCTCCCTCCCTCCCTCCCTCCCTTCCTTTTCTTTCTTTCTTTCTTTCTTTCTTTCTTTCTTTCTTTCTTTCTTTCTTTCTTTCTTTTTTTTGTAGTTCTATTCTTAATTTTTTGAGGAATCACCAGACTGATTTCTATAGTGGTTGTACCAGTCTATATTCCCACCTCCCTTTCCCTTAAATACCAAAACTTCCCTAAGTTTTTGTCCTTCTCTTTATTTTTTTAAGTGCTCTTACATCACCAAGTAATACTCAAAATGAGTATTACTGCACCCACTGATAGATAACAGTTGTGTGCTGGAGTTATTTAAAATAACAGAGTAAACAGACTTTTAAAAAATTGAAAAGTAAAATTTTAAGAGTACATGCCCATGGTAGAAAATATCCACCTTTGCGCCCTAATCACCCTGAAGCAAAAGCCGGGGCAAAACCTATTACCAGGTTCTTTATTATCCATAGAAATTGGACCAGTTAACACCCTTAACAATAATATTTGAAAATGTTTGTTCCCCACACAATTTGGTAGCCTGATAAATCATGAAGTGCTTTCAACTTTAGCAATCTACTAGGTAAAAATATGGCCTTTTATTTTAATCTTAACTTGCAATTTTATTATTTGTGAGGATGCATATCTTTCCATATAGTTAAATAGTATTTGCATTCCTTTTTTTGTACTGCCACTTTGATCCTTTTTTTTTTCTTCCTGGGTTAATGGCCACATATATATATTTTAAAATATATTTTATTGATTTTTTACAGAGAGGAAGAGAGAGGGATAGAGAGTTAGAAACATCGATGAGAGAGAAACATTGATCAGCTGCCTCCTGCACACCCCCCACTGGGGATGTGCCTGCAACCAAGGTACATGCCCTTGACCGGAATCGAACCTGGGACCCTTGAGTCCGCAGGCCGACGCTCTATCCACTGAGCCAAACCGGTTTCGGCTAATGGCCATATTTTTATTAATTTGTAGGAAAATTTGAGTCCAAATTGTGAGATGGGAAATATTGAGAAATTATTTGGGACAGGTAGATTAGAGCAATGGTTACTGGGGAATCAGAAGAAAGGAACATAAAAAAATGGTAGCATACGTCTTTATTTTTTTTATAGGAAGAATGAGATGCTTTTGAGAGAAAACATATTCTTTGAAAACATTGATAAAGATAAAAAGAATAACTGACTAAAGATGAAAAGCTCTAGTGAATCAAGATAGCATAAAATAATTAGAAGAACCAGACTTTGAAAAAAATGCACCACTTGTTTAAAATACCACCACCACCACCACCACCAATAACAACAAAATGTACATGTTATAAAGTAAGGAAACAAAGGTAGTTTGAAATATGAAATCAAGTGAACCATGCAATCCCCCTACTCTATCTACCTCAAAATACCTTCTGTTGTTACTTTGGGTGATATACATCCACATCCATACTTGCACAAAGCAGAGAAAAACTTTAACTTGATGCTCCAGCAGAAATTTTATTATTAAGCAAGTTCAGAACTGGAAGAATGCTATGAATTATAATTTTATTTTAAAAACACACCTCCAAATAGAAAAGGACAAACCACAGGAAGAAGTGAAACAGGAGATAGTAAAATTTAGGAGAGACAAGGCATAAATGAGATTTAAATTTCAAGGTAATTTTGGTAGACAGAATTTCTAAAATGGCCAAAAATGACCCATTCTATTTCCCAGAACACGTGAGTATGAGTTACCACTTCTGTAATTATGGTCTATTACGAGGCACCATGACTTAAAATAGGGAGGGTTATCCTGGGTTTTTGGGCCCTTAAAAACACAAAACTTTCTCCAGCTGGTGGCAGAAGAGGAAGTCAGAGACACTTGGAGCATGAAAAGGATTCAACATGCCAGCCATGCTTGAGGATGGATGGAGACACTTGCTAAAGAATGTGAGCAATTCTTAGGAGCTGAGAGAGGGCCCTGGCTGACAATCAGCAAGAAAATGAGAATTTTGATTCTATGACCACAGGAATCTGAATTTGGCCAACCACTTGAGTAAGCTTGCATGTGGATTCTTCCCCATATGCTCCAGTTAGAAGCCTAATCCAGCCAACCTTGGTTTTTGCTTTGAGACCCTAAGCTTAGCCTTCCCTGTGTTATAACCTAAAGAACTGTGAAAAAATGGGTGTTGTTTTATGCCACTGATTGATTTTGTGGTAATTTGTTATGGCAGCAATACACTACTAATAGAGTTCCCAAGGGAGTTCAGGTATAGCCACAATTATCATAGGGTCATAAATGACAGAATATAAAAGAAACAAGAAAATAAAGTCATACAAAAAGGTTCAGAAAGAACATAATAGAAAAGACCAGAAGATATTATATCCAACATACTTAAAACTGAAATCACTGAAGGAAAAAAGCAAATCAAAGGAACACAAAATATTTTAAGAATACTATTCAAAACAAACAAACAAACAAACAAACAAAAATAAAAACTCTGTTGAAATGAAAACTCTGAATTTATATATTAAAATATCCTGTCATGTACCTGGAAAAACAGAAAGAATGGTCAATTCCAAAAAAAATCTTAGTAAAACTATTACACCTTTTTTTAAAGAATATGAACCTCCAAAGGAAAATGGCCAAACCCTTACATAGGAAAACACAAAACACAACAACAGCAGAGCAAAATTTTCAAAAATCCTAAAGAAAAGGGCAGGGTGTGAGCCAAGATCTTAAACCAGCAAGATTTTAAGAATTAAAAAAAAATTCTGAGGAAATATGAACTCTTCCTACAAACATAATTTTATAATAAAAAGATAAAGATTTGGAGAAATTTTGGTACTGAACATAGATAACTGAAGTTCTGGTACTAAAATAAAGGCAGTATTAAGATTCAAGTAATAATGTGCAAAATATTTTTGCTGTGATGAAGTAGAAATGACACAACTAAAAATGCAAATAAAGGGAGAAAGTTATACAGTTTAATTTTATTCATTAATAGTAGCTTGAAATTAAAATATTTAAAGCTGGCAAAGCTAGCATAGAAAAATATGAATAAGAAAAAAGAGGGCTAAAAGTGATTATAGAAAGGTATCAGTATAAACATATGGAAACAAAAAATTTGAAAACAAAATATAACATAAAATGACATGACAGAACTGTAGGATCTTTTTATATTAAGTATATTAGTTCTTTTCTAAGTATATTGCAAACATTGCCTCCCAATTTATAATTTATTTTGATTATTTGCCATGAAGATTGTTTTCATTTATTTTTTAATAATTATATCAACCTCTCATTTTATAACTTCTAAATTTTGTGTCTTTTAGAAAGATCACCTTCACTCTGGAGAAAATATTCTCTAATATTTTCTTCTACTAGTTTTATGATTGTTCCATTTATTTTTATGGAAGTGGTAATAGACAAAAGTTTTTTTTTCTAAACAGGTTTCCTTATTACCATCATTGCTGAGTGAAAATGTTATCTTTTCTCCACGCACATGTGATGCAGCTCATTGTATAACACACTCCTGTATGTTTTTGGAATTATTTCTTAGATCTCCAACTGTTCGATTTATATTGCTTGAAATTTATTTAAAACAACTTCACTATTCTTGGGTGTTTATATTTCCATGTAAACTTTAGAACTACATTGACTGGTTCTAATAGGGCACCTTCATGAATGATCAATTTTGCTTTGAAATAAGTATTTCAATGCATATTTGTAAAAATTACCCACAACATTTGGATATTATCTTAGATAATATCCAGTGGGACACCTGCCACGAAATTCCCTATCAATGTTACTAAGTGCTTCTCTTCTTTTAGGAGTAATTTCTTAGAAAAGTGGAAAGAGATCAGGCTTTGGAGTGAGAAATTAGATTTGTACAGTGCCTCAGCTGCTTACTACTTTGTAACCTTGAGCTCATTACTTAAGTTGGTTGAATGTCAGTTTCTTCCTTTGGAAAATGAGGATAAAAATGCCTGCTCTGTAAAATTCCTGAAACATTAGATAAATTGTATTTTGAATAGTATGAAATATCCCTGCCGGTTGGTGGGACCTCTTGAGAAAATAATTTCAAATAGAGGTTGAAAGCATCTTCATATATAACTACAATCTAGATTCCTCTCCTAACCACAGAATTGCCAGGACTTAACCCCCTTTTATTTGTCTGATAAATTTCTATTCATCCGCAATTATCTGTGAATAGCTTTTCTCATTTCCCCTTGTTTAGCACTTTCTCTCTTTTATCACTGTATCCAAACGTTTATAAATTGTTATTATCTGACTACTTGTTTGCCTCCCTAAGGAAACTGTGAACTCCTTCATGGCCATTGTCCTTTTTGTGCCAATCCTACCATATTATCTCCCTCATAATTCATTCTCAAAGGTAGCTGTTTGTTGAACATACATACATTTTTTACGGAAAGGGGGAGAGCACATAGGGCATATTTATTTTGTATTTTTTCTATCCTTTGTTCTTTGTTTAAAAAAGAAACACCCGGTAGGGAGGAGGAGGACACTGCGTTAGTCCCTAGAAACAGTTTTGTCATTATCTTTTAAAACTGCATGGACTTGACCTAAATGCCTCACCCAACCAACTCGCCAATAGGAAAGGCAGGCACCAGAACAGGAAGTGCCCATGACTGAGCGGGGAGGAAGGTACGCATGCGTATAGAAATCTGTGTGATCTGAGCATCCCACGTGGACTTCCGGCTGAGATAAGGTCAACCGACGCGAGGCGAGGCCCAGTGCAGAGACCAGAACCTGTGCAGATAAAGGTATTTTCAGAAACTAGCAATAATTTGGTGTAGTGCTCCCTTGGGGACAGGTATCTTGGTGTTTATATTGACCTTAGATGGGTAGCCCACTGCGCAATCGCGGAATTTGCAAAACGGTGCATCAATGTTAAAGATGGATTAGTCACCCTGTGTGACAGCGCACTTACGTTTTCTCTTCTTGTAGGGCCCCCACTTTGTGTCACAATGCAAAGAGCTTTAGAGCGAGCTTTGGACCATGCGGACCGTGTCATTGAAAGCGCCCAACAGAGACCTCCTAAGAGGAAATCCTCATCTACTGAGGAAAAATCTCTGCATGAAAAGCTGTATGACATATATGTTGAGGAGTGCGGGAAAGAGCCCGAAGTCACGGAGGAATTGACGCGCAATGTGCACTTGCTAGAGAAGCTTGTTAAGAGGGAGTCCTTGCCCTGTTTAGTGGTCAACCTATACCCAGAAAAGGAGGGCTATTCGCTTATGATCAAGGGAGAAAATGAACTCTATTCAGAGACCATTAGACTGCCTTATGATGAAAGGGACTTTCTTGAATACTTGGATGCAGAGGAACTGCCTCCTATTTTGGTGGATGTCCTGGAAAAGTCTCAGGTTAACGTTTTCCAGAGCGGGTGTGTCATCACTGAGGTACGGGACTATAGACAGAGCACGGACACGGACCGCAGTGGTTACCAAAGCAGGCATGTTCTCTTACGCCCAACGATGCAAACATTAGCTTCTGATGTACACTCCATAACCAGCGATAACCAGATATGGACCCAGGAAGACAAACTTTCACTTGAGAGCCAGCTGATCTTAGCTACTGCTGAGCCCCTGTGCCTTGATCCTTCTGTATCAGTAGCCTGCATTGAAAACAAGCTGCTCTATAACAAGCAAAAGATGAACACTCCCCCAATGAGAAGGAATTTCAAGAGGTATTCTACAGCCTCCCTGAATTGGCAGCAGGAGCTGTCTTGTAGATCACTCCCTCCTAAGCTAAGGGCATGGGATTTTCACAAAAAAATAAAAGAAAGGCAAGCAGGTCAGAAGGATGACCTCAAATTTTCCAAAGCAGGAAGTTGTGTAGATATGTGGAAACAGCAACCCTGTGACTTGGAGGTTCCTTCTGAAGTGGATGTGGACAAATATGCTAAAGAGGAGAGGTCTGTGGCATACGATGATGCACAACCAATAGTCTGGCCAGCCCTGGAGGCACAAGATGATTCTCTATTTGGATGTGAAGCTGGTGATGCATCCCAGATAACAAAGCCGACCTTCATGCAGTCTCTGAATGATCCACTTATCTCTGGAAAGAGAAAGTCACGTAAAAAAGCCAGAGGTAGGAGACAGATGTCTCACCACCGCTCCTCCACAGATGACCATTCCAGTAGTTCCAGGCCTGGGTCACAGACTGGTGCTGGGAGAGCAGCCAGGCAGTCAGAGGAATTGGTGCAGAATTGGGTGGCACAGGGCCCCAGTGGCTCTGCCAGTCTCCGCCAGCATTCTCCAGGGAGAGCAACAGAACAGCCTCAGGCCATGTCAATTCCCTCCGCAGTACTGGGCAAGAGAGGCCAACACATACATCCAGCCATCAGCCTTCCCTGCAGCTCAGGAAACAGTTCCTCAGATAACAGTTTTTCTTCACAGCAGGCAAGCAGGGTTCGTGAGTTTCCATCTCGTGCCCCTGCTTGGCAGCCACCAAGTCTTCCCCAGAAATCTTCTGTGAAAGGGAACCGAGTTCGCATACTTCCTGCAGCCACAGTGTCTACTGCCAGCGCATCACCAAAGACCCCGGCCAGCAAGGTCAAGGCCACCTCTGCTCGTCCCAAGGTCACCAAAGTAGTAAGCCCTGCTCATGCAGCCCAGATGGCGGTAAGAGGTTCTACTCCCCTGAAGGGCTCTACTGCTAGGACCAAGACTCCTGTAGCAATCAAGCCCAGAATTTTGTGCTCAGGAGGCCAGCAGCTAGCACATACACAGCCTGCTTTACCAAAGCCTCCTTCACAAAGCATTAAAATTATTTTTAAAAGTTCTCCAGCGCTCACACCCATAGCTCTATTGCAGTTCCCAGGTTCAGTCATTTTGAACACCCAGCAGCAGCCTCAGCAGCAGCCACAGCAGCAGCCACAGCAGCAGCCTCAGCAGCAGCCACAGCAGCAGCCACAGCAGCAGCCACAGCAGCAGCCTCAGCAGCAGCCTCAGCAGCAGCCACAGCAGCAGCCTCAGCAGCAGCCACAGCAGCAGCCACAGCAGCAGCCTCAGCAGCAGCCCCAGCAGCAGCCTCAGCAGCAGCCACAGCAGCAGCCTCAGCAGCAGCCACAGCAGCAGCCTCAGCAGCAGCCACAGCAGCAGCCACAGCAGCCACAGCAGCAGCCACATCAGCCACAGCAATTCTATAGGTTGATTCCACAACAACATCAGCAACCTCTATCTCATTTTCAACAGTCAGTGGCAAAGGGTTCAAGTCCAAAAGGTTCAACCCATCAAAGAATGATCTTACCTGCTTCGCAAGTTGCTATCATTAACCCCAATGAAATAGGAAGTTTTCTGCAGCCCCAGATGGCCGTGTTGTCTCAGCCTAGCTCTACCCAGACAATACCTGGGCAAAGCCCTCCCCAGCAGAGGGTTCTGTTCCCTGCTGTCATCCAGCAGCTGCCACACTCCCAGCCAGTGCAGTTGAGAATCCTGCAGATCCCAGTGACTGTGCCAACCACAGAAGCCCCAAACAGCTCAGCCACATCCACATCCACATCCACATCCACATCCACATCCACATCGTGGCCAGCAGGAAGCAAGCCAGCCAAAAGGTAAAATGAATAGAGGCCCACATAGCAAGTCCAAGTCCTGAATCTTGCATTATTTTTCTCTTTAAAAACATCAAAAGAGCATTGAACCAAAGGGTTTCTTATTTTTATTACATTTTTATCGTTAATGTCTCAGTATTTTACATTTCTAGGTCTGCAAACTGAAACACAACCCTATGATTTTTAAGTAAAAATGGGGAAATAATTTAATGGGGGAAGAAAAAGAAT
Source organism: Cnephaeus nilssonii (assembly GCF_951640355.1). NCBI lineage: Eukaryota > Metazoa > Chordata > Mammalia > Chiroptera > Vespertilionidae > Cnephaeus > Cnephaeus nilssonii. Next base: position 16,789,944 of record NC_137071.1, on the reverse strand, counting down.
GGGCTATGAATGAAATGAAAATCTTAGTTTTGTAATTTACTAATTTTATGACTATTTTAAAATGTCTCTGATTTCCTTGTCTGTAACATGTGAATAGAAATATGTACTTTTAACGTTTATCGTCAAGGTTAATGTAAACAATATATACTAAATATTAATTTTAAATTATATTTAAATTAATTTTTAATTATTAAAACAGTAAATATTTGAAATAAACCTAAGTATTTAAGCTGAAAATAAACTACAGTAATAACATTAGTGCAAATAATAGTTTTTTTACATTACATAAAAGTCAACCTTAGAATCAATGGAAACTATGCCTTAGGAATTTAATTCTTAGTTAAAAAAAAAAGCACTAGACTTAAAAATAATAAGTAAGGAAATTATTTTTACATATATGTATATATGTATATATATGTATATATAGTATATATATATATATACACACACACACATATATATATATATGTATATATATACATATAGATAGATAGATAGATAGATAGATAGATAGATAGATAGATAGGTCTAGATATATAGACAGCTTTTAATTTCTCTATTAATAAAAAGTAGCCCTTTAACTCTATCTCAATGCCCTGCCCAACATGGTGAATTCTCTGTTTAATAAAACTGGATGCATTAGAAACTTGTAATTCATTCTTCAGTAATTGAGGGATGATTTGAATATATGACTCAATATCATTTGTCAGACAATATTCTTCAAATGCATTATTCATATTGTGCTTATTATTTTACAAACACTTCATAATATACAAATGCACCTGTTGCCTGCCATTCATCTTGCTCCTCTATTCTATCTTAATTATTTTGTCCCCATCAGACAGGATAATAATCACAAGAGAGAAAAGGTAAAGGTTTCTTGATTTATAATGGGCAAGTGAATTAAAAAAGATAAGTTTAGGTAAACTGATGAAACAAATTACAACAGGGAATTATAGGGGAAAGAATGAGTAATTGGGATATAAAAATATCTTTATATATGACTATTAATTTAAAATGATTTCTGTAGCTACTGAACAACATATTTTAGGATAATATTATAAGTTAGGAACTAAAAATCTAGATCAAACATCTCTCCCCCCAAGAGCTTGAATAAATTGAAACGTGGATAATATTTTAAAATCTATATGTATAAAAGCCTAAGTGACCAAAGGGACTGATCGACCAGTCGCTATGATGCGCGCTGACCACCAGGGGGGAGACACTCAATGCAGGAGTTGCCCCCTGGTCAGTGTGCTCCCACAGCCATCTTTCTGTGGTTCCCCTCCCCCCCGGCTGGGCAGCCTCCTGCAGTCCCTCCCCCTGGCCCAATCGGTCCAGATTGCCAGCCAGGCCGACAAACCCCACCCATGCATGAATTTGTGCACCAGCTTCTAGTATTTTATAAGCAAATATAAATATTTATTTCTCTTGACAATATCTTCATTATTTTCTGGAATTAAATATTGCTTGAAAAGAATGAGTTATTGAAAGCATTTACAATTATTTTTTGTTAAATAGTTGTTTGCTTGACTTTATTTTATTGTAATGATATTTGCTATTTGAGCTACCCCTGTGGATGACCAGTAAAAATCTTTCACTTAAAGTGTTCAAATCTGATGATATTCATCATCTCTCTAAGCTTATAAGAACCTTTACTATTTGGTGGTAGAATAATTTAAAAAGTTCTAGAATTAATTACCAAGTAACTTTCAATAATTTTAAAAAGCAGAAAATCTATCTGCACACTTTTTATCATCCCTTCTACTCAAACTTGTGGACTTTGAGGGATTCTTAGAGAAATGTTCAGACTTCCTTTTTTTGTTGATTAGATACTTTATTCTTAATGGCCTGTCCCATTCACATTTAGAGTCAGAAAGCAAACATAAGGAAATCAAATTCTGGGTGAAGTATTTTATATCAAAGATTCAAGTTTGACAATACTACTTCCTTATCCGTACAACACTCACAAACCCTTGAGCATTTCTGTTTAGCACAGAGAACAGGCTAGAAATAATACCAGGCATGCCAATCACTCATTTGAAAGTTTTCATTCTTTTCCAACAATTTTTAAAAGCACCTCTCCCTTATTCTTTTTGTTTATTAAAGTATACTTGACATACAGGTGGACAGCATAATGACTCAGCATTTCTATTCCTTATGGTGCAATCACCACAAAAGTGTATTAATTATGCCTTATCACTATAACATTGACTATTTTCTCTATGCTGAACTTCACATCCCTATGACTTTAAAATAAGTGTAGGTTTGTGCCGCTTATTCTTCTACACCTTTTACAGCCATCCCTGTACCCTCTTCCCCTCCAGCAAGCATTCATTTGTTCTCTGTATCTGAGTCTGCTTCTGTTTTATTTGTTCATTTGCTTTGTTTTCTTAACAGCTGAACCACTACCCAATTTAAGGTAATAAATGATATCCAAAGGTTGGAGGTAGAATGAGTCCTGACTCTAGCAAATAGATATATGGTGCAATATTTTCATCTGTGACATTTCTGACCAAGTCAGGCCACTTTGATTAATCTCCTTCTGTGCATCTTCATACCCCATGGAATCAAATTCAAACTTTTGTTTATCAAAACTGGTCTTTTTTTTACCTGGATTTTGGCTGTCACTCCTCCTCATCTCCTAGTATATCTCCATTCACATCTATGGCTTTGGCAGCACTTAACTACTGTTGTCCCTGATGTGTCATGTTCTTCCTCAATTTCATGTGTTGGTGGAGACCCGCAACCAGGAACTCCTTTCTATTCTCAGCTCATCATTTAATACTCAGCCTAAGCAACACACCTCAGGCGTCTATTTTTCATATTATCCTTTATGACATTTCAAAGTATTTCACAGGGTTATTTGTGGATCAAATATGACAGTAAATATAAAAGAAAAATAAGAATTGAAAAAATATATTAATGTAAGTATACATTTCAAATTTTTTTATTTTTTCCAAACATAGATTGTATGACTTTGCAAGGATTTATAAGGATTAGTACTTTTATTGGAATGATTAAAATTTGACATTTATATAAAACTGAATATATGTAATGTATATTTATGATCTCTAATACTTTGTGTTGAATGTCATAATTTTCTCGAAAACATGAAAAGAATACTAAATGAGAATTATTATTGTAAAAAACTGGATATATAAAAATAATAGTACTTTTACCAGTATTTGAATATAATTTCTCTTTAGGCAGATACATAACTTAATAATTATTTTATCATATTTATTTTAATTTAACTAAATAATAGTTAAAATGATACCTATATGAAAGAAGTAAGAAAATGAAATATGGCTTTTTTTTGTCTTTGTGGATTTAACCAAGAAAATACTCCCAAAGTAATGATTCAGGTATAGGTTATTCTGATGAACTACAATAGAACAGTCGTCTCTTGCAAAATTCCAAAACCAAACTGAGGAACAAGAAGACAAGTCACTAAGATACTTACTTTTTATTTCAAATCATCCTGTTTCTTGAATTTCTTATAAGTTTTGAATTTGGCACATATACTAAATCGATGCAAATAAAACAACATTCTCCTGTCTCTGTTTACCTGTTATTATATCATGTGGTAATAGTCTGATGGAGTTTTATTATTTGCTCTTTTTTTTTCTTTTCAATTTTTTTTTTAGCTCAATCCATCCATTCCCCCCATCCACCCATCCCATTTCTCTGTACTGCTCTCAGCCTGATTTCTACCTATGAGTCTGTCTCTATTTTGCTTGTGGGGGGAGGGTGCTAGGTTTGGGATGATAGGACTTAAAAAGAAATGTGGTGGGGAAATGGAGAGTTGTTTAATGAGTAGAGTTTCAGTTTCCCCAAATGAAAAAGTTATAGTGATTTATTGAATAACAATGTGAACATACCTACCATTACTGAAGTGTATACCTAAGAATGGTTTAAGTGGTAAATTTCATGTTATTATTTTTTTACCACAATTAATACTTAAAGCAACAGTAATAAAATAGATGTGGCATACAAAATATTTCATTTTTGCCCTAGCTGGTCTGGCTCAGTGGATAGTGTTGGCCTGGGGATTGAAGGGTCCCAGGTTCGATTCCAGTCAAGGGCACATGCCAGGGTTGCAGGCTTGATCCCCAGCAGGGGGCCTGCAGGAGGCAGCAGGTCAATGATTCTCTCATCATTGATGTTTCTATTCTCTCTCCCTCTCTCTTCCTTTCTGAAATCTATAAAAATATATTTTAAAAAAATATTTCATTTTCAGGGGCCTTAAGGGCACCTTTGTCATCCATGTACTTATGGCAGGGTGGTTCAGAACACAACCCTCTGGAGCCAGACTGTCTAATTTCAAAACCAGGCTCTGCCACTTACTCCTTGTGGGACCAGGGGTAAGTTACTTAACCTCTCTGTGCCTCAATTTTTTCATCTGCAAAATGGAGATATTCAATAGGTCTGTTTTCACATAGTTGTTACAAGATTTAGAGAAGATCATATTTTGCCCTAGCCAGTTTGGCTCAGTGGATAGAGTGTTGGCCTGTGGACCAAAGGGTTCTGGGTTCGATTCCGGTTGAGGGCAGATACTTTGATTATAGGCTCCTCCCAGGTCCAGGCCAGGGCCTGTGCAGGAGGCAACCAACTGATGTGCTTCTTTCACATTGATGTTTCTTTCTGTCTTTCCCTTTCCCTAAAAATCAATGGGAAAATATCCTTGGGTGAGGATTAACAAACAAAAAAAAAAAAAAAGAAAGAAAAGAAAAAGATGATATTTTAAAGCTTTTTAAACATTCCATAAAATAAATTCTCTCCAGAATAACTAAAACGAAGGGGTTATTCTCACCAAATTTAAAAGATATTCTTTAGATAATGTAACAATACAGGCCTATCTGGGAAACATGAAAATACTGTGGTGAGCAACAGGGACCACCTGGAAGTGGTGCTAATTCTCCAATGCAAATAAATGAGATCTACATTACTGCTGATTTTCAAAATGATATGGCATCAGTTTTCTGATGCTCTGGACACAACAAGCAAATGATAGAGTCTAATATAAGCCCAAAATCTAACATCCCAACAGGAGACCCCCCTGAGTTGCAAATTAAGTTGCCTCACACACGCTGCATTCCACAAAGCCTATTTCAAGCTAGGTGGCTATAGGAGTTTATTTAATTACTGATGATTCCCCCAGGCAAAGAGAGAGAAGGCCAGTGAGCACAGTGCTTCAGAGTAGAAGAGAGCCTGTGGATACCCTTGTAGGCACCAGTCAAAACCAGTCACCCACCTAAAGTGCTTACCAGTAACTATAAAGTGGTTGCCATACCTTGCATTCATTCATTCATTCATTCACTCATTCAAATATTTATTGAGCATCTATTATAGGATAGATTGTGTCGAAGCTCTAAAGACACAGCAGTAAATGAGACATGATGTCTTTCAAAAGCTCACAGTCTATTACATAAATACTGACAAAGTAGAGAAAACTATATAGTGTTGCTTCCAAAACAAATTGTAATCATACAAGTTCTGCATTAACCTTTTTAGTTTTTAGACTCTATGATATTCAATGATAATTTTAAGAAACTTTCCAATTTAGGATTTAAAATGGAAATAGCAACAGACCTCCAGATGTAGTGTTGACATAATATCACTTTTTTTATCACTTACTCTCATTTCAGCTTAATAAGCTCTCTTGGCTCTCATCTTTCAATGTTTAATCCAAAGCAATTAAACTGATATGCAAATGCCATTTGCATTGCTTTAAGAGTGACACTTAATACACAATCGCATTATAATAGGCAACTAGAATGTTTGTAGAATTATCAGCTCATTTTTATTTTTAAAATATGTGTTTTCTTGTAAGTATACTTATAAATAAAATGTACACATACACAGATTTCATTTGATAAATGCCATGTGGATATATTTGTCTTGTATACTGAACACAGTCAATACCATGTGATATTTCTATTTGAAAGCTTACTATTCTTTTGCTCAGTCTCTACAGCAATAAATATTTTAGCTACTGAATTGCATTAACAAAAATTACAAGATAAGTGTGTGTGTGTGTGTGTGTGTGTGTGTGTGTGTGTGTATTTAAAGCAGTTTGCCATTTAGGATTTAGTTCTAACTGGTAAATCAGAAGGTAATAGTGGAAATACCAGATATGCTTTATGAGAATTGATTCAAATAGTTAGGCTTGTTTGGTAGATTGGTTGTATTAATGGTCCCAGTTTTTAACTCCTACATCTATCAATACCCTTTGAAATGTAACCTCCACTCTGAATCTATCCACCATGTGAATTGCTTGGGCCAATGGGATGTTAGAAGTCATTATGCAGAGGCTTGAGTTATACTTAGACATCTCTTTCTCCTTTGTTGTTCTACTGCTGTTGACATGAGAACATGCCTGATGAATCAAGTGTCATAGAACTAGATTCTAACCTCCCAACCCCAGTTATCCATCTGAGGCCATCTGAAATCAGTCAACTAGTAGTTGACTTCTATAGAGGAATTCAGCTGTAGTTGGCTCAGTTTAGGAGATAGTACATTTTCCATCTCTGAGAGTCATTGTTTTTTATCATCATCTGTTGTGAAAAACATTATGTAGGATAGTACATATCACTGCCTTAAGATTTAATAGATTTTCTTTTTGAATTGATTTTCCATTAAACATTATTTAATAATATTAAGACAACCTGAAGCTAGATAGAAAGATACTCTATTAAGCAGAAAGATGTATCAGAATTTGAACAGTTCTTCAAAAAGGAAATAAATTTAAATTAAAAGCCTTGTCTAGTAGCTCAAAAATATTTGGTGGCCAAACTAATATTATTAATTATATTAGTCCCACACATTCACTAAAAATATTTATTAATAAACTACTATGTGCTACATTGTCCAAAATTCTGGAAAACAAAACAGATAATCTTTAAGACTTTTATTTAAGTGCTTTGCTTGGTAAACTCAACTTGTAAAAAATCCTTAGTTAAACCAAAAACATAAAAATCAGCTTTTTAAAAATTGTTTGACACAAATTAAAATATTTATGTTTATGTACAAAAAGGAAACAAAAATGTAAAAGAATGAAATATGTGATCTAGAATTAATCTGGACTTAATTTTATTTAAATTTTGACTCCTATAATTATTTCCTTCCTAATCTATTCCATCTGTGACCCAAGACTTACATGACTAAAAACCATTTAAGTAAATCTAAAAACTTGCAGTTTAGCATGATCCTAAGACAAACAGTTGGCCAATTGACCAAACCTTGAATTGTGGAAACCCATATCTCCTGTCAGGAGTGCTAAAGGATTTGGAGTATGGGGCTAAGGTGAGGAAGATGGGCTTAAATCCAAGCTCCATTTATAACTTGTCTGACCTTAGGTCAGTAATTTAAACTCTTTAACTTATTACTATATACCTGCTTTAAAGTCCAGAGGTGTACTACACTGAATATGACCTTTTGATATAATTGTTTATAACTCACAAGTTATGTTTCTGATTCTACAGCTCCACACAATACTTTCTTACCTATATTAAGAATCTAAGATGTAAAAAGAAGCCCTGCCCCCCACAAAAGATAAAGACATTACAAAGAAAGAGAATTACAGGCCAATATCCCTGATGAACATATATGCTAAAATCCTCAACAAAATATTAGCAAATGGGGTGCAGCAATATATTAAAAAGATCATACATCATGACCAAGTGGGATTTTTTCCAGGGATGCAAGGCTGGTACAATATTTGCAAATCAATAAGTGTGATACATCGCATAAACAAATTAAAAGACAAAAATCACATGATCATATCAATAGACACAGAAAAAGCATTCCACAAAATCTAATACCCATTTTTGATTAAAAAAAAAACAAACCACAACTCTCAGTAAAGTGAGAATAGAGGGATCCTACCTCAACATAATAAATACTATAATGTGACAAACGTACAGCCAACAAGATATTCAAAGGGCAAAAACTAAAACCATTTCTCCTAAGAACATGAAAAATACAGGGATGTCCACTTTCACCACTCTTATTCAACTTGGCTGATCGCAAGTGCTAGCCACAGCACATAAAAGGGTCATCCAAATTGGAAAGGAGTAAGTAAAACTCTCATTATTCGCAGATGACATGATATTGTACATAGCAAACCCTAACTAAAGACTCCACCAAGAAACTACTAGATTTAATAAATGAATTAGGCAATGTAGCAGGATACAAAATCAACACCCAAAAATTGATGGCATTTTTATAAACAATGAATTCTCAGAAAGAGAAACTGAACAAACAATCCCATTTACCATTGCAACAACAAAATTAAGACACTTAGGAATAAACTTAAGCAAGGAGTTAAAAGACTTGTACTCAGAAAACTACAGGACATTGAAAAAACACATAGAGGAATATATAAACAAGTGGAAGAATATACCGTGTTCATGGATCAGTAGAATTAGCATGATTAAAATGCCTATACTACCCAAAGCAATCTATACATTCAATGTAATAACTGTTAAAATACCAATGGCATAGTTCACAGATTGAGAACAAATACTCCAAAAATGTATATGAAACCAAAAAAGACCCCAAGTAGCCGCAGCAATTTTGAGAAAGAAGAACAAAGTTGGAGGGATCACAAGACCAGATATCAAGTTATACTACAAAGCCACTGTACTCAAAACAGCCTGGTACTGGCATAAGAATAGACCAATGGAATAGAACAGAGACCCCAGAAATTGATGCAAGCCATTATGTTCAATTAATATTTGACTAAGGAGGCAAGAGCATACAATGGAGCCAATATAGTCTCTTTAATAAATGGTGTAGGAAAATTGGACAGATACATGCAAAAAAAAATGAAACTAGACCACCAACTTACACCATACACAAAAATAAACTCAAAACAGGTAAAAGACTTAAATGTGAGTCATGAAACCATAAAAATCCTATAAGAAACCATAGGCAGCAAAATCTCAGGTAACTCTGGTAGCAATATGTTTGCAGACACATTTTCTAGGGCAAGGGAAACAAGGAAAAAACAAACAAATGGGACTGTATCAAACTAAAAATCTTCTGCACAGCAAAGGAAACCATCAACAAAATGAAAAGGGAGCCCACTGTATGGGAGAACATATTTGGCAATGACTCATCTGATAAAGGGTTGATATCCAAAATATATAAGGAAATCATACAACTTAACAAAAGGAAGACAAACAATCAAATTAAAAATGGGAAAAGACCAAATAGACACTTCTCCAAAGTGGACATAGAGATGGTCAAGAAACATATGCTCAAAGTCACTGATCACCAGAGAGATGCAAATTAAAATGACAGTGAGGTATTACCTCACAGCTGTCAGAATGGCTATCAACAAATCAACAAATGACAAGTGCTGGTGAGGATGTGGAGAATAGGGAACCCTAGTACACTGCTAGTGGGAATTCAGACTGAAAAAGAGTATGGAGTTTCTTCAAAAAAATTAAATATGGAACTCCCATTTGACCCAGTGATCCCACTTCTAGGACTAGAACCTATGAACCCAAATACCAATCCAAAATAATGAATCCCTATGTTCTTAGCAGTGCAATTTACAATAGCTAAGATCTGAAGACAGCCCAAGTGCCCATTAGGAGATGAGTGGATAAAAAAAAAAAGCTGTTTTAAATTTACACCATGGAATACTATGTAGAAGTAAAAAAAAAAAATAGTATCTTTTACCCATTGTGATAGCATGGAGGGACCTGGAGAGAATTATGCTAAGTGAAATAAGTCAGAGAAAGACAAGTATCACATAATCTCATTTATATGTGGAATCTAATGAATAAACTGATGAACAAAATAGATCCAGAGATAACAGAAGCCTGGAACAGGCTGTGGAATCTCAGAGGGAAGGCAGGAGTGGGTGGGTGGGAGAGATCAACCAACGAACTTGTATGCATATATGTATAATCCATGGATACAGACAATAGGATGGTGAAGGCCTGGGATGGAGGATGGGGGTTGGGGGTGAGCTAGAAGAGGTCAATGGGAGAAAAAGAGGGGGCATACATAATACTTTCAACAATAAAGAATTTAAAAAATAAAATAAAATAAACAAGTGCTGGCAAGGATGCGGAGAAAAAGGAACCCTCATGCCCTGCTGGTGGGAATGCAGACTGGTGCATCCACTGTGGAGAACAGTATGGAGTTTCCTCAGAAAACTAAAAATGGAGCTCCCATTCGACCCAGTAATCCCACTTTCAGGAATAAACCCCAAGAAACTAGAAACATCAATCAGAAAGGATATATGCACCCCCATGTTCATAGCAGCACAATTCACCATAGCTAAGATTTGGAAACAGCCTAAATGCCCATCAGCAGATGAGTGGATTAGAAAACTATGGTACATCTACACAATGGAATACTACGCTGCTATAAAAAAGAAGGAATTCTTACCATTTGCAGCAGCTTGGATGGATCTGGAGAGCATTATGTTAAGTGAAATTAGCCAGGCAATGAAAAAAATACCACATTATCTCACTCATTTATGGAAAATAAAGAACATTATAACCTGATTAACAAAAAGATAGATACAGAGGCAGTAAAGCATCGAACAGACTGTCAAATTACAATGGGAAGGCTGGGGAGTGTTGGGGAGAGGGGGAAAGAGATCAACCGAAGGACTTGTATGCATGCATATAAGCACAACCAATGGACACAAGACACTGGGGGGGTGGGATGAGGGCATGGGACGGGGGGTAGGGGAAGCTTGGGGAAGATCAATGGGGAAAAAAGGAGATATATGTACTACTATATGTAATACTTTAAACAATAAAAATGAAAATAAATAAATAAAATTCAAGAAAAAAAATGAAGTATAAAAAATAAGAAAATAAATTGTTATAAAAAATATATTAAAATGCCAAAAGAATTGCAGTCAGTTAGTATAATGGTTTACCTCATACACTTCTTTTTACTTTGATTATAACACTTGAATTTACAAACTAAATTGTTCTGCCACCCAGGAAGAAATAAATAATTACTATTTGGGGATTATAGCTTTACTGGTATGCCACAATTAATTCCTGTCTGTAATCATTGGAGCTGTTTTAGCATAATCAAAAAGAAAAATACCTTTAAACAAAGTATCTGACAAGGCTAAATAAATCACTGGAATAGATTGCCCTTTAGGATTATATAGTCTACTCATTTCATTCTTCCTAGAACACTTCACATTTTGTACCCATTCCTTGGATTCTTCTCAGGGTATTAGATATAAGATCTTTGCATTATTAAATGCAATTACTGTTGGTTTTCTAAATCCCAAGCTCTGCATAATCATTAAAGTTATCAGGATGATGATGATGATCATCACCTATCTTTCAAAGAAATGTAGCACTGTAGAGAAATTAATAGCTTGTGATTTAGAAGCACTAAGATTGGGTACCATTTTATCAGTGTGCTGGTTGCATTGGCAAGCAAGTCTCATCACTCCTCTGAGACTCCTTGTCCTTGTGTATTAAAAAATTAATAATAGCCTGCCTCGCCAGTGTGGCTCAATGGTTGAGGGTCGACATATGAACCAGGAAGTCACGGTTCGATTCCTGGTCAGGGCACATACCTGAGTTGTGGGCTTGATCCCCAGTGTGGGGAGTGCAGGAGGCAGCCAATCAATGATTCTCTCTCATCATTGATATTTCTATCTCTCCCTCTCTTCCTCTCTGAAATACATAGAAATATATTTTTAAACAATGAATAACAGTATCTGCCCTAATTCATTGGATGAGGATCACCATTAAAATGTACATGAAAGTAAATATAGGTGAAAGGTTTTCATTAAAAAGTTACACGTTACTAATTTTTGTATGAGTTTCATGTATAAAATAGCAATAATAGCCTCATAGGATTTTCTGAGGATTCAATAGGAAAATATATTGAAAACATCATAATGACAGAGAGAGTAGCTCAATAAATGATTTATAGTGGCTGAGTAACTTTAAGCATTTAAAATAACAGAAATTTAGAAATAATTATTTATGTATACTATATATTTGTTCACATGTTATAATCCATAACATAATAAAATATTATACTCCCATTCATTTGAAGTACATTAAACTGTTGCAAGTGAGAAAGCATAGCAGGGGAAAAATCTGACGTGAAAATAGTTCGATGAGATTCATCTATTCTCTGATCCTCCCTATTATCTCCAGATGAAAAAAAAATCATAAATTATCAGATGTCTTATATTATTAACTTTCCATTAATTGTTTCTGGGTATTTGGTTTGATGAGTAAATGTACCAAGAATATTCTTTGGAGGTCAAAATATCCTTGTTATAGTTCATATCTGATAATTAGTTCTAAGAGAAAATTCTGATCCAGCCTTGATTTATGCGGTCCATAATCATTTGTTCATTAACTGATATTTTAAAACTATGAATATAGGATAGAATTCCACAAGATTAACACAGGCTCCTATACTTCCAGTTCCTTTATCATTCCTTCATGGCTTACCTTCTTTAATCAGCTTACATCCTATAAACCCTTCCTGGCTTCATTTAATTACCTGACAATCTAAATGGTCTGATCAAGCATTTCAAAAATGCTCTTTCTAGCCATGAGTTTTTCACTACGTCTTTTTACTTCATCCAATTTGCCAAGTCCTGACTCTTTCTCCAAAGTCATTCATTCATTCTTAAATCACAAAATTAAACCATCCTGAGGTTTTAAAAATATTTTTTGGTAAAATCCCTATAACATTAATGAAAGTAACTCTTTCAAGGTGCTTGAGGTTGACATAGATTGTCCAAAGGAGAACATGAAGTTGAAATGGAGATTAGAAATAAAGCTGCTAGTATCAAGAAAGTAAGGTCAGAGAATGAGAATTATGTCCAAGAAATCTGAAATGTTAAATAAAAAAGCTGGTTGCAAAAACTCCTATATAAGAAACAGTGGGGAAGTTCTAATTCTAGTAATATAGCAAACTAGTTTATTTGGAACAATTATCCCATTGAAAATAAGTAAAACTACTGGTATGTTTTTTTCCTCAAAATAAAATAGTTTACAAGATTCCTAGGTCAAAATCTAAATAAAATAAGAGTAAGAATTAAATGGTCCACTGAAGACATTATTCTGAGGGCATTTACTGGACCTACTAACCCCAGTACCATAGCCTAAGTTTATTGGTGGCACAGATCTAGAAGGGTGGGGGTAGGGGGCTTGGTCAAATCTCCAATTGGAGAGAATCTCAATTCAGTAAAGCTAAGAGCTCCATTCTCAAGAAAAGGATGAAACATAACTAAACTTGACACTCCCCAACCCTCACATATCCTTAAGGCAAATTTATAGAACAAATTCATATTACTTAGTCCCGCCAAAAAACACTACCCTGAAACTATTTATTTCATTTAATTTACAGTGATCCCAGAGTGATCATACTTTAGGCCCCTGCCAAGGCAATTGGAAATCTTTTCTAGAAGAGAACCCCCTAGGCCTCAGAGAATCCCCTAAAATACTATTTTAAGTAAAATGATCAACTCATTGAAAAAACAACAACTAAGCAAAAAGGAAATAGATGCCTTGAACAAGAATCATGAAAAAGAGCAGCTCTCTCTCCACTCCCTGTAGCGAAGCTATAGATATTAGAATTATAAACCAGCAACTCTAAAACAAAGAAATAGAAGACAAGTATAAAGCACATATAGTTATTTCTATACCTGACTACAATAATTGCCTAACCAATTTGAAATAAATAATTCTTAGAACTTCCAGGAAGAAAAAAATATATAAAATTTAAACCATGAGGAATATATTTCATAGCACATTAAAAACAGCTGATGAGAAAATAGAAATAAAGGATGCAGTGGTGGGGTGGGCGGCAGTCAATGAACTATGGGAGTACTCTCTCACCATCTCCCCAGCATACCTCTTTACTCAGAGTGAGCCATGACTAATGGGTATTGGAATACTATTCATGGATCTTGAGGGTCACAGATGATAGTAGGTGAGCATTGTTAAGAGCACAAATGTAAGAACACCAAGGTCACAGATTTCTAGACTGCATTCTTGGCCTTTATCACTCTTAAAATGTTTTGCTGATGAGTGAATACTGTAAAAAAACTGTAGTACATCTATAATGGAATACTACATAGTTGTAAAAAACAAGTATCTCTTGCCCTTTACGACAGCAATGGATGGACCTGGAGAGTATTATGCTAAGTGAAATAAGCCAGTCAGAGAAAAAGACATACCATGTGATCTCACTAATATGTAGAATCTAATGATAAAAATAAACAGATGAACAAAATTGAACCAGAAGCATGGATATATAGAACAGACTGGTGGGAGCCAGAGGGTTGAGGGGCTGGGGGCGATTGGATAAGGAAGGTGAAGGGATTAGTTAAAGAACATATATGCACATCCCATGGACAGGGACAATAGTGTGGTGAGGGCCAAAGGAGTGGGAGGTAGGAGGAGGTGGGAAAACAGTGCTGGGGTTAATGGGGGAGTCTGCAATAATGTCAACATTAAGAATTTTTAAAAGAGATGGGAACAAGGTAGAGCAAATAAAACCCACTTTTTGAAATAAAATAAAATGGTTATGATATATGTTAGAAGTTTTTTCTCAAGAATTTAATTCTACACTTTTTTTCAATATGAAACTGAATGCAGAGCAAAAATAAAAGTGGTATTTTTGTACTATAATTAGACTTTCAGAGAAAATTAACAACCAAACGTTAATTATGTACCTAACAAGGTACTAAGTGTTTCATGCAAATCATCTCCTCAACCCTCAACAATATCTTAAACAGAAGTCATTAGTACCCAACTTTGAAACTTAAGGAGATAGATTCATAGAGGAGAAATAAATTGTAAATGATATAACAGAATTTGAACTCAGGTCTGCTGATTGAAGAGCTCAAGCACCTAACACCAAAACTTGTATTATTTTATATCAATAAATTCAGGTTAAAATAGAGGGCCCATCTCATTTTAGAAAGCATGTTTTACATTTACCGTATACCACTTCAGTGAAGTTTCTCATAAATTCCTTCCCAGACCTTAACAATTTAACTGTCAAACAGGATGATTACCACTAAGTAATAGGTCTCTATCCTAAATATAAGTGGTTTGCTCTTCTACATTGAGGAAAATGTCTTAAAATTGTATATAGAAGACAATCTGATAAGTATACCCAATTGATATCTAAAAAAAAATATTCAGGTTAAAGCAACAGTCAACTATAAAAAGACAAAGTGTAAGATCAATGAAGGAAAGAGGCTCCAATTGGTTACATAGCTACAAAATCTTAACAGACACCAATGGCAGCATGCTGACTATGCGCCAGCTGGAGGATACACACAAATTTTAGCTAAAAATTTTTAAAGTCACAATATTTAGACCAAGGGAGGGCTAGGCTTATTCTTCTCCATGCTAGTTAGACCAAAAGATGGTGACATAGCTGAAAACTATGTTCTATGAACCACTGTGAGAATCAGAGAGGCTTAGCTTATAACAGAACATAGGAGCATAAGGGAAAGAGGTAACAGCTAGACATGTGTCCAGGTATCTATCCACAGGGAGGTCCTAATGATTCCCATAAGGAATTTTAAAATTCATTTTTCCATGTTCAACTGATTGAGCTTAGACCCCACTCAACAATATTCTTCATGGCCATCCACTCAAGTTTTCTTCTGTGTTTTTCTATGAGTTTATTTATATCTAGGAAAACTCTAGCAAAGATCACAGACAGAGAAGGCATAAAGGTATTACATAGCCTCCGAGCAGCATTTATACTCAGTGCATTACTGGAAGTGTAACCGAAACAGGGCCATGACAGCTTTCTGAAAATGTCAGAAGAGCTTTTGTAAGAATGAAGAAGTGCAATTGCTCTAGGGTAGGTCCCAGGATACAGATCTTTGATCAAAAGGAATGAACTTTGGAGAATTCAGAATGAAGACATTTCTAACTGAATGGTGTAAAAAAGAAAAGCCTGCTTCAGGATGGCATGGACTCAAAGTTCAAAAATGGCATAGTCAAAAATTTGGCAGCTATGGGGAAAGGGCACATACAAAGAGTTCATAGGAGAAAACAGCTAACAAAAATCTCTCCTCCCCATTCTAACATTATTTTAGATTAAAATTTCCAAATTTCTTTCTCTTTATTGAACTCTCTCTCTGGGACTTCCCACCTCATTTTCATATACAGTCATCCTCAAACTTCTCCTAATGCCTTTTTTAAAAAATATTTATTGTTGAAAGTATTGCATAGGTCCCCTTTTTTCTCCCATTGACTTCTTCTAGCTCCCCTCAACCCCCACCTCAGGCCTTCACCATCCTATTATCTGTGTCCATGGGTTATGCATATATGCATACAAGTTCTTTGGTTGATCTCTTCCCACCCACCCTCCCCTGTCTTCCCTTTGTGATTCCATAGTCTGTTCCATGCTTCTATGTCTTGGACCTATTTTGTTCATTAGAATACACATATGAGTGAGATCATGTGATACTTATCTTTCTCCGACTGACTTATTTCACTTAGCATAATATCTCCAGGGCCATCCATTCTGTTGCAAATGTTAAGAGTTCTTTCTTTTTTCAAGCTGTGTAGTATTCCATAGTGTAAATGTAAAACAGCTTTTTTTATCCATTCTTCTGCTGATGGGCACTTGGGCTGTTTCTAAATCTTAGCTATTGTAAATTGTGCTACTATGAACATAGGGGTGCATATATTCTGTCTGATTGGTGTTTCAGGATTCTTAGGATATATTCCTAGGAGTGAGATTAGTGGGTCAAATGGGAGTTGCATATTTAATTTTTTGAGGAAACTCCATACTGTTTTACAGTGGCTACACCACTCTGCATTCCCACCAACAGTGTACTAGGATTCCCTTTTCTCCACATCCTCGCCAGCACTTGTCATTTGTTGATGGTAGCCATTCTGACAGGTGTGAGGTGATACCTCATTGTGGTTTTAATTCGCATCCTTAGATGATTAGTGACTTTGAGCATTTTGTCATCTGTATGTCCACTTTGGAGAAGTATCTCTTTAGGTCCTTTGACCAATTTTAATTGGATTGTTTGTCTTCCTTTTGTTAAGTTATATGAGTTCCCTATATAT
This sequence comes from Cnephaeus nilssonii, assembly GCF_951640355.1. Taxonomy (NCBI): domain Eukaryota; kingdom Metazoa; phylum Chordata; class Mammalia; order Chiroptera; family Vespertilionidae; genus Cnephaeus; species Cnephaeus nilssonii. Next base: position 16,772,869 of record NC_137071.1, on the reverse strand, counting down.
TTTGGAAATTAACCCCTTGTCAGATGAATCATTGGCAAATAAGTTCTCCCATGCTGTGGGCTGTCTTTCATTTCAATGATGGTTTCCTTTGCCTTGCAGAAGCTTTTTATTTTGATGTAGTCCCCGCTGTTTATTTTCTCCCTAGTTTCCTTTGCCCTAGGAGATGTATTGGTAAACATATTGCTAATAGAGATGTCTGAGATTTTGCTGCCTATGGTTTCTTCTATAAAATTCTTCTAGTGTCTTATATCCATTCAGTTAAAGACCAGAATATATCATCTGTCCAATTTCTTGTTTCTATTCTGATACCACATTATCCTAGTCATTCAAGCAGGAAACTAGTAATTATGGGCCCCTCCTTGTTACCCTCAATCAGTTGCTAAATCATGTGGATTCTGCTTTACACAATGTCTCTCACACCCACCCCCTCCTTTCCAGTACTTTCCCAATGCCCTAGTCAAAGCCTTCACTATTTCTCACTTAGGCAATTTGGTAATGCGCTGTTAACTATCATCCCTCCCTCTAATATCACCTCCATTCTATTTATCTAATATATGACAGCCAAGTCACTTTTTCTCAAAAGTAGGATGGATGATCAAGGCTATCATTCAAAATTGAAGGGAAAATCAGGAGCTACACAGACAAAAAAAGGCTAAGGGAGTTTATCACTACCAAGCCAGCAATGTAAGAAATGCTAAAGGGATGTTGTAAAAAGAAGAAAAGAAAAAAAGGGGGGGAGGGAACACAAGCACAAAAAATAAAAATGCCTACAAACAAGTACCTATCAATAATAACTTTAAATATAAATTGCCTAAATGCTCCAATCTAAAGACATCGAGTGGCTAAATGGATAAGAAAACATGACCCATATATATGCTGTCTTTAAGAAACCCACCTCAGAACAAGAGACTCACACAGACTGAAAGTGAAGGGATGGAAAAATATCTTTCAGGCAAATGGAAATGAAAAAAAAAGCTGGGGTAGCAATACTTATGTCTGACAAAATACACTTCAGAGTGAAGGCCATAAAAAAAGATAAGGAAGGCCACTTCAAATACTAAAGGGATTGACACAACAAGAGGATATAACTCTGGTAAACATATATGCACCCAATACAGTAGCACCCAAATATATAAAAAAAAACTTCTGGAAGATATCAAGGGAGAGATCGACAGCAATACGATCACAGTAGGGGAATTTAATACCCCACTGACATCCGCTAGACAAAAAAAAAATCAGCATAGAAACAGCAATCCTAAATGACCCAGTAGATAAGATGGACTTAATTGACATCTTCAGAACATTTCACCCCAAAGCTACAGAATATACATTCTCCTCAAGTGCATGTGCAACATTTTCAAAGATAGGCCACATATTGGGTCACAGGCAAAATCTTTCCAAATTCAAGAAGATTGAAATCATATCAAACATCTTCTCAGACCACAATGGCATAATATTAGAACTCAACTACAATAAAAACAATTAAAAAATTCAAACACTTGGTGGCTGAATAGCATGCTATTAAACAATGATTGGGTTACCAAAGAGATCAAAGAAGAAATTAAAAACATCCTGGAAATGAATGACAATGAAAACACAACAATCCAAAACCTATGGGACACAGTGAAAGCAGACTTGAGAGGGAAGTTCATAGCATTACAGGCCTACCTCAAAACACACACACACACACACACACACACACACACACACACACACACAAAATAACAAAAACAAACAACAAACAAATAACACAAGAAAAACTGGTAATAAATTATCTAACTCTACAACTTAAAGAATTAGAAAGAGAGCAACAGGAAAAGCCCATAGTGAGCAGAAGGAAGGAGATAATAAAGATCAGAGCAGAAAAAAATGAAATAGAGGCCAAAAGAAAATAATACAAAAGATCAAGGAAACCAAGAGCAGGTTCTTTGAAAGGATAAACAAGACTGATGAACCTCTAGCTAGGCTCACTGAGAAACAAAGAGAGAAGACCCAAATAAACAAAATCAGAAATGAAAGAGGCAAAGTAACAACAGACCTCACAGAAATATAAAAGATTGTAAAAAAAAAATACTATGAACAACTCTACTCCAACAAACTGAACAACCTAGAGGAAATGGACATATTCCTAGAAAAATACGACCTTCCAAAACTCAATCAAGAAGAATAAAAAAATCTCAACAGGCCGATAACTAAGGAGGAAATTGAAGGAGTCATCAAAAAGCTTCCAGTAAACAAAAGCTAGGGGCCAGAGGGCTTCACAGGAGAGTTTTATCGAACATTCAAAGAAGAACTGAAACCTATCCTTCTCAGACTATTCCAAAAAATTCAAGAGGAAGGCACACTTCCAAACTCTTTCTATGAAGCCAGAATTACCCTAATCCCAAAACCAGATAAAGACACTACAAAGAAAGAGAGTTACAGGCCAATATCCTTGATGAATGAAGATGCTAAAATCCTCAACAAAATTCTAGCAAATCAGATCCATCATTGCATTAGAAATCTCATACACCATGACTAAATGGGATTTATTCCAGGGTTGCAAGCCTGGTATAATACCCACAAATCAATAAAAGTGATACATTACATAAACAAATTGAGAGACAAAAATCACATAGTCATAAAAATTGATTAAGAAAAGGCATTTGACAAAATCCAACACCCTTTCCTGATAAAAACTCTCAGCAAAGTGGGAATAGAGGGATCATACCTTAATATAATTACAGCCTTATATGACAAACCTACAGCTAATCTCATACTCAATGGGAAAAACTAAAACCATTTCCCCTAACAATAGGAACAAGACAGGGATGCCCACTCTTACCACTCCTATTTGAAATAGTACTGGAAGTGCTAGCCATAGCAATCAGACAAGAAGAAATAAAAGGCATCCAAATTGGAAAACCAGAAGTAAAATTGTCAGTATTTGCAGATGACATGATATTGTACATAGAAAACCCTAAAGACTCCAACAAAATACTAGAACTAATAAATGAATTAGGCAATGTAGCAGGATACAAAATTAACCCCCAGAAATCTATGGCCTTTTTTATACACTAATAATGAACTCACAGAAGGAGAAACTAAGGAAACAATCCAATTTACCATTGCACCAAAAAATTAAAATACCTAGGAATAAATTTAACCAAGGAGGTAAAGGATCTGTACTCAGAAAATTACAGGACACTGAAAAAAGAGATAGAGGAAGATATAAACAAATGGAAGAATACATGATGTTCATGGATTGGTAGAATCAACATCATTAAATGTCCATACTACCCAAAGCAATCTATAGATTCAATGCACTCCCCATTAAAATACCAATGGCATACTTCAAAGACCTAGAACAAACTCTCCAAAAATTAATCTGGAATAAAAAGACCCCAAATAACTGCAGCCATCTTGAGAAAGAAAAACAAAGTTGGAGGGATAACAATACCAGATATCAAGCTATACTACAAAGCCACTGTTCTCAAAACTGCCTGGGTTTTGTCATATGTCAAGAACAGACATATAAACCAATGGGAAAGAACAGAGGACCAGGAGATTGAACCAAGCCATCATGCTCAATTACTTGACATGGTGCTGGGAAAATTGGACAGATTCATGAAAAAGAAACTAGACCACCAACATAACGCCATACACAAAAATAAACTCAAAATGGATAAAGGACTTAAACATAAGATGGGAAACCATAAAAAATCCTAGAAGAAGCCATAGGCAGCAAAATAGCAGACATTTGTCATAGCAATATCTTTGCCAATACAGCTCCTATAGGGCAATGGAAGCTAAGGAGAAAATAAACAAATGGTACTACATCAAAATAAAAAGCTTCTGCACAGCAAAAGAAACCATCAACAAAACAACAAGAAAGCCCTCTGCATGGGAGAACATATTTGCCAATGTTATCTCTGATAAGGGTTTAATCTCCAAAATTTATAGGGAATTCATACAACTTAACAAAAGGAAGATAAACAACCCAATCAAAAAATGAGCAAAGGAGCTAAAGACACTTTTCAAAAGAGGACATAAGGAAGGCAGAGAGACATATGAAAACATGCTCAAAGTCACTAATTATCCAAGAGATGAAAATCAAAACAACAATGTGGTACCATCTCACACCTGTCAGAATGGCTATCATCAACAAATCAACAAACAAACAAGTGCTGGAGAGGATGCTGAGAAAAAGGAACCCTCTTGCACTGCTAGTGGGAAAACAGACTGGTACAGCCACTCTGGAAAACAGTATGGCATTTCCTCAAAAAATTAAAAATGGAACTTCCATTTGACCCAGTAATCCCACTTCTAGGAATATAGCCCAAGAAATCAGAAACACCAATGAGAAAGGATATATGCAACCCTATGTTCATAGCAGCACAATTTACCATAGCTAAGATTTGGAAACAGCCTAAGTGGCTATCAGCAGATGACTGGATTAGAAAACTTTGGCACATCTACACAATGGAATACTATGCTGCTGTACAAAAGAAGGAATTCTTACCTTTTTCTACAGCATGGATGGACCTGGAGAGCATTATGCTAAGTGAAATAAGCCAGTCAGAGAAAGGTAAATATCACATGATCTCACTCATTTGTGGAATATAATGAACGGCATAAACTGATGAACAAAAATAGAACCAGAGTCATAAAAGCATGGAACAGACTGTCCAACCTATGAGGGAAGGCAGGGGGTGAGGGTGTAAGAGATCAACCAAAAGACTTGTATGCATGCATATGAGCATAACCAATGGACACGGATGGGGGGGGAGGTGGTGAGGACATGTGCTGGGGGATGGGGGCAACTGGGGAGAGGTCAGTGGGGGGAAAAGGAGACTTATGTAATACTTTAAACAATAAAGAACTTAATTTTTTTTTCAAAAAGTAGGTTGAATGACACATTCATTATCTCTTACAAAGTTAAGAACAATCCCCTCACAATGAGTTTTGATATAAAATCTATATTAAACTTTTCCATATTCTCTCTCACTGTGATCATAGGTGTAACACCCTCTATTTCTGACAAAGCTTTTGATTTTGCATCCTTAGATTTTCTGTCTCTCTATGTTAGGTAACATTCATCCCTTGCCTGGCATGCCCCTAATTTTCACCTTTGTAGGCAAAACTTATTTCAAACACTATCTACTCTAAGTCATCTTCACATGTGTAATTATTCTCACTTATCTTTTATAGCCCTTTGTTTATGTTTCTTTAGGTCAACACGTAATTCACTTTGTATTATATGCATTTGCATACTCAGAAGAATTTATCCCATTTCACTTCAAAAGCCTTCAGCAAATGGACTGTCTGTTACTCATCATTGATGCTCTATAACATTTGGCATAGTATAAGTGTTCAATAAATAAATATGGGATAGACCAATTAATATCACCATTTTCAATATATAAATTTCTCTCTTGATTTTAAATTGGTATCTCACAATATTCTGACAAGTAAGTATATAATCCATACACAATTATCATTGCTGCTGGACAAACCTGTTATATTTCTTTATGATAGTCAACAGTGAGGGTTTAATATATCCCCAAAAATGTAAATCAAAAAATCCATCAACCCTCTGGGTCAAGCAGATATATGACAATTGCAAGTCAATTGTCTGCTTAAAACTCTCTTCCTGTAGGCACTATTTGTTGTTTAATTTAACATGTACAAATACATATATAATGCTTACTATGCCCCACTGAGAGCACAGACTCAAGCTCAGCTGAAGGAAACAAAGCATTCCCCCAATTCCTACCACTGTACTCTCCCCAACCCCAAAACACACACAGTGATTTCTATGATACACATTAAAAAAATAAATCCTACATAAAAATGCTTTTTTAAAAAAAGTAAACTATAAATAAACCAGAGTTTGCATTCTAATCCTGGAATAGGTAAGGCTAGAAGGCTTTCTTAAATAACACAGCAGGGAAAAAAACAAAACCCTGAAAGACAAGATTGATATATTTAACTTATAAAATTAAAAAAATAATAACAACCTAAACAAAGTAAAGAAAATATAAAGAACACACGCTACGAAAATATCTTCAATGCATAAAATCTACAAATAGCATTTGCTTTTATTTCAGCACTTCTAAAAGATATGGGTACTAAGAACTCATGCCCTGCTGTTGGAAAAGTAAATTGGTACTGACATTTAGAGGGCAATTTCACAATATCTATTAAAATTAACTATGCCTGTACTCTATGACTATCAGTTCCACTTCTTAATATCTATCCCAGAAAAATACTTGCATACTCATGGACTATAACTAAAGCATTGTTTGTAATGGGGTAACATTTGAACAATCGTAAATATCTACCAATAGAAAAATGGTTTAATAACATTTATGTGTAGCCTAACTGAAAGGTTCTTCATTGGTTAAAAAGAATGAGTTAAGCCCTGACCAGTTTGGCTCAATGGATAGAGTGTCGGCCTAAGGACTGAAGGGTCCCGGGTTCGATTCCGGTCAAGGGCATGTACCTTGGTTGCGGGCACATCCCCAGTCAGGGGTGTGCAGGAGGCAGCTGATTGATGTTTCTCTCTCATCGATGTTTCTAACTCTCTATCCCTCTTCCTTCCTCTCTGTAAAAATCAATAAAATATATTAAAAAAAAAAAGAATGAGTTAAGCCATGGCCATGCAACTCAGTTGGTTAGACAGTTGTCCTGATTCTTCAAGGCTGCAGGTTTGCTCCCTGGTCAGGGAACATACAAGAATCAACCAATGAATGCATAAGTAAACGAAACAACAAATCTCTCTTTCTTCTTCTTTCTAAAAATTAATTAAAAAAAAAGAATGAGCTAAGCCTATATGTAGTAACATACGGACACCTCCAAGATGATCTGCAAAGCAATTTATACATTTCAGTAAAAAAGAAAATTTTGGATTGCTTGTGCTCTGGTCTGAAAACATGGTTCCTCCTGCAGTGCAGAAGTTAGAGAGTGGAGGTAAGTGTTGACCAAATGGAACAAACACTTCTCCCAAGAAACGTACAAATGCCCAACAGATATACAAAAAGATGCTCCACTTCACTAGCTATTAGGGGAATGCAAATCAAAATCACAATGAGATACCACCTCACACCTGTTAGAATGCCTATTATCAACAAGACAAGTTATAACAAGTGTTGGAGAGATTGTGCAGAAAAGGGAACCCTTATTCACTGCTGCTGGGAATGTAAACTGCTACAACCACTATGAAAAACAGGATGGCAGTTCCTCAAAAAAATTAAGAATATGGTTACCTTAAGAGCCAGGGACCTCTCTTCTGGATATCTATCCCAAAATTTGAAAACTTTGCAATAATATATGCACTCCTTTGTTCATTGCAGCGTTATCCACAGTGGCTGAGACAACCAGTGTCTTTCCATAGATGATTAAATAAAGATGTGGTCCATATATAAAATGGAATACTACTCAGTCATAAACAATATGAAATACTGCCATTTGTGGTGCTCTCCCTCTCAGGAGCACCACCACACCCTTCCCTCCCCCCTTCTTAACCTCCCAAGGGGTGTTACTTTTGCCTTTCTCTCTCCTAAGCTCCAAAGGCCCTTTTTCTGCCTCTTCACTTGTTTCTGAGCCTACACAGCCCAGCTGTCTCACTTCTACTACCTCTGTAACTTTCTAAATAAACTTCCTCATATAATTAGAAGGAAAAAAAAAAACAGAAAAAGAAATACTGCCATTTGCAACAACAGGGACAGACCTTGAGAATATCATGCTAAGTGAAATCAGTCAGTCAGAAAAAGTTAAGAACTGGGATTTCCCTCATATGTTGGATATAAAACTGAAAGCAAAATATGAACTAACAAGAAAAACAAAACCTCATAGACACAGACAACCATATGGTGGTCACCAGAGGGTAGGGGTTTGGGGGATAGTAAAGGCTAAAGGGGGTCAAATATATTGTGACTGAAGAAGATTTAACTCTGGGTGGTAGCCACACAATGCAATATACAAATGATGTATCAGAAATGTACACTTGAAACCTATATACTTTCATTAACCAATGTCATCCCAAGATTTTTTAAAAATATATTTTTATTGATTTCAAAGAGGAAGGGAGAGGGAGAGAGAGATAGAAACATCAATGATGACAGAGAATCATTGATTGGCTGCCTCCCACACGCCCCACACTGGGGATCAAGCCCACAACCCGGGCATGTGCCCTGACCAGGAATCGAACCGATGACCTCTTGGTTCCTGGGCCAACGCTCAACCACTGAGACACACCCGGCTGGGCTCATCCCAAAATTTTAATAAAAAAGAAACTAAGACATTCTGTGTGATTTTTGTTTTTTATTATTTTTAATAAGAGTGAAATTATGTTTTACTTGTCTAATTAAAATACATGAAAATTATAAGTACTTTTTAAAAAAAAGAAAGTGAATCAAGGCAAATGTCTATATATAATGAATAGCTAGATAGATGGGCAAGTAGATGAGGGGCTTTTAAGATTTCCCCTCTGCCCTAGCCGATTTAGCTCAACGGATAGAGCTTTGGCCTGCAGACTGAAGGGTCCCAGGTTCGACTCCTGTCAGGGGCACGTGTCTGGGTTTCAGGCTTGATTCCCCAGTAGGGTTTGTGATGGAGGCAACCAATTAATGATTCTCTCTCATCATTGATGTTTTTATCTCTCTCTCCCTCTCCCTTCCTCTCTGAAATCAATAAAAATTATTTATTAAAATATATTCCCCCTCTCTATTTCATATTTATGATAAAATTTGATTCCACAAATGCAAATATGAACAAATGTAGCCAAAAACACCTCACTAAAATGAATAAATCAATGATAAATTATTTTCTTTCTAACTATTTTACTCATTTCCATTGAATTAGTTTTCTAGAAGAAATTAAGTGATCATGTCAACTGTGAAAGACTAAGTGAAATCCAAGATCAGTGAAACTTTTTGAGCAACTTTACTACTTATATTTGGGTACAACAGAAAGTAATGCATATTACTGAATAATGAAAATACAGGCATAAAAACAGAACATTTCATATGCATAGCAAAGCTCTGAAAAAACCTTCATGAAAAGTGTTCTAATAAATTTTAATTTTCATAGTGTATTTGGCATCATGTTCATTTGCATTAACCTGCGTTTGAAGTGTCCCTAATGAAGAATTTTCTCTTGTTCTCCCACCTAGACATGTGTGTGTGTGTGTGTGTGTGTGTGCGCGTGTGTGTGTGTGTGTTTGTGTGACTAATGTGGGGCAAGAACAAAGCTAATTAAAAAGAGATTCTCACTTATGTTTGTTGGAAAAATTTAGTAATTAACTAAATGAATATTATATACATAAAATATATATATGGATTTTCTGATGTAAAGCAATACAAATCAATTTTTTTCTCATACAATATCATGAAATTGGCTAGTACCTTATGAAGTGTTTTCTACTCCTGAAATTCATCATGGAATTCTTTTCACCATATCTCTTTTAAGATAATGCTATTTTAACCTTTCAGGAAACTAGGCATTTAATACAATCAGTGAGTTATTTTATTTCTTGAGTTTCTACTATATGTTTGGTTCTATGGAGTAATAGTTAATATGCATAAGTTAAAATGTAGCTTCAGTTTTAGAAAGGTTCATTGGGAGCAAAGGAAAATATTCACCTTAGCCCCAAGAAAAGGGGGATTCTTGGACTAGAACAACAAAAAAGAGGGGCCCACCCTATTTACTTATAGGCTCACTGGGAAAATATATAGGAAAAAAAAATAGAAGAAAGCAAAAATTACCTGAAATCCCACAATGGGAGAAAACCATTAGGAATAATTTGGCTATTTGTTTTCTGTTTTTCCCCAATGAGCTTGTATTTTCTAACAGAAAAAAGTTAAAGCTGTTTTCCTTTTTAATGGTAAATACAGGAGGGAAATCAACAAGTGCATTGTTTGGATTACCACAGTAATTAACACTTGTTGGCAGACAGTTTAGAAATTGTCATTTCCATGAGGCACTGATGACAGAGATCTCTAGAAGTAATGACCATGAGCTGTCCAAGGGAGCTTTTTCAGTAGCTATCTGTTTGAATTTCTGTTCCAATAAAATAATAATAATAATAATAATAATAATAATAAACAACAAACAAACAAAACAAAACAAAACAAAACTTCATTCTGGGGTGGGGAAGGGGGCGGGCTGGAAGGGATTAAGGGAAAAATGGACATATGTAATACTTTCAACAATAAAGATTTAAAAAAAACCCTGTGAACTTGCTATGGTGCTCTATTATCCTGCTTCTTTGACCTTGCATAGTTCAATATCTTTGTGCTCTTTTTAAAGTGATGTTTTCTTGAACTAAAAGACAAATGCATTATTACTATCATTATTTTAAGCTGCATGTGAGCATAATTAAACAATTCAGGTGATACTAGTCTACATTCTAAGTCATGTTTACAATTTTTAAACTGATGCATAATTAGAAAACAGAATAAATTAGTCTTCACATTGCGATGTATGTCTGCCTTTTTCTACAGCTTCCTCTGATAATGTCCATCCTTTGTTGCCACTGAAGAAGGTGAAGGCAAAGGTGCCCGAATGCATCACTAATGGCCAGAAGCAAATGCATTTGTTGAGTGATTTGTCCTTAAAAAATGTTTCATTCTTGACCTCTCTCTTCTAATCACACCTATCTTCATTTTATTCCGTGTTCTTATGGCTAAATTAGTCCCCCTTATCTGCAGTTTCACTGTCTGTGGTTTCAATTACCCATGGTCACCCATGGCCTGAAAATATTTAATGAAAAATTCCAGAAATAAACAATTCATAAGTTTAAAGTCATGGACCATTCTGTGTAGCATGATGAACTCTCATGCCATGATGAATTCTCATGCCTTGCTATGTCCTGCCCTGGACATAAATCTTCCCTTTGTCCAGCATATCCACGTTGCAGAAACTACCCAATGCCCCCACCCCTGTCAGTCCCTTAGCAGTCAGACTCTTTGTAATCATCTTGGTTATCAGGTCGACAGTCCAATATTACAGTGTTTGTGTTCAGGAGACACCTGTTCTACTTGATATTGGCCCCAAAGCTCAAAGAGTAGTAATGCTGGCAATTCGGGTATGCCAAAGAGAAGCTATAAAGTGTATATATGACACTATCTGCAGTTTCAGGCATCCACTGGGGATCTTGGAACATATCCCCCACCAATAAAGGAGGATTACTGTACATCGAATTCAAGTTAGGAAAAATATGACACTGTTACTTTCTACTTAGACATACTAATATACTCGCTTATCTCTTTATTGTGTTTTCCTTACTAGAACCTAAAATTAATGGGGGCAAAAGCTGTATCTTTAAATTCACAATTTAATCTCTGATGCCTACCAGAGTCCAGAAACATAGTAGATTCTCAATAAATGCATTTGACATGGACAAGGACAATAGGTTAGTTAAGTCCTGGTGGGGAGGGGAGGGGCTGGGAAAAGAGAGGTAAAGTGGGGGGGGGGTGGGAGATACCTGTAATACTATCAACAATAAAAATGTATTAAAAAATAAATGACTTATTCTGGGCCTCAGGTTTATGTTTCTATTACTTCCCTCTATCAAAAAATTTATTGGTAAGTCATAAAAAAATCATAGTGCATCAGTACACATTTTTCCATTTCATGTTAAAATATATTGTACTTATTTTTAATTCAAAAAAGAGTGTTGTCAATGCATTCACTGTTTAAATTAAAATATTAGCATACTCCATGTTTCAGTCCCCTCATTAGTTTACCTTTTTCATATAACTGAAAATATTCCTCCTACCAAAAATACCCCACAAATTTCTCTTAAACTTTAGTTGTCCTGCTTCAATTAAACTTTGCTTCTCTCTCTTCTCTTAAAATATATTGATTCCAGAGAGGAAGGGAGAGACAGAAACATCAATGATGAGAGAGAATCATTGATTGGCTGCCTCATGCCTGTCCCACACTGGGGATCAAGCCCACAACCCATGTGCTCTGACCTGGAATTGAACCGTGACCTTCAGGTTCATGGGTCGATGCTCAACCACTGAGCCATACCAGTCGAGCTACACTTTGCTTCTCAAAACCACCACTGGCTTTTCAATATCCTTCAGATCCCAGTCTTTTTCATCTTTGCATCATCATTAGTCATTACTATTTCAACCTCAATCTCTCTTCACAGTTCCAACATTCAATTGTTACTCTATACTACTCAATTACATATCCTATTTGTCTCCCATGCAGTCTATCTCTTTTAATACACTGAAGAAATATGCTAAGTTGCTATCTATCTCGGCAGCTATTTATTATATATTTTAATAAAATAATCAATAGATTATATACCAAAAAATTATCTCTCCTAAGTGTATATCAACAGACAATACAAAGAGTTTCATCTTTTAGCCATAACTGCAGAAGTGCCCTTGAGATTTTGGGTTTATTTCCTGGAAGTCAGTAACTATACAATATATGTTAATATGGATTCTATAGCAATGTATCAATATCTAACTCACTTTGTAAGGCAGCAACCTCAAGTTTAAGACATAACTTTTTAGCCTTTTTCTGTCTGCCATATTTGGTGATCAGGAATAGTCCTAAATTAAGAGTGACAATAGTGAAACTGATTTAAAAAATTCTATAAGTGGACATTTGAAAATTCTCTTGGGCAGTAGACACACAATAAAATATACAGATAATATATCATAGAAATGTATACTTGAAACCGTTATAATCTTATTAACCAATCTCACCCAAATAAATGTAATTAAAAATCAGAAGAAATATATGAATATAATATAGAAAAAGAAAAAGAATATTCTCTTACCCAGATGCAATTCATAATTATGATAAACTCATTGTTCAGAAACTGTCTTTAACTTTAGCTATATATATAATGCATAGTAAAATATATATTGTTATGTCAATACTTTTAAGGACATTAGATACTCATTTCCCTCTCACATGAAAGAAATCCAGAGTCCAGATTACAGATCTGGTATGGAAGCCACATGGTGTCCTCAGAAATGCTGGCTCCTTGCAGTTTTCTGTTCCATTATCCTTGTGTTATGTTCCTTACATCTAGAGCTTTCACCATAATGGCTGTTTCAGGAAGGAAGAAGGGAGAAGGCAAAGGGCCAAAAGGGTGCTTTCCAGCTGAACCAGTTCCGGGTGAGGAAATTGCCTGGAAGCCCTGTCAAGGAATTCCTAGACTTCACTGGCCAGACCAATGCCACATAACCACCCCTCAAGCAAAGAAGGCAGGGGCATGTAGTTTTCTTTTTTTAATTGATTTCAGAGAGGAAGGAAGAGGGAGAGAGAGAGAGAAACATCAGTGATGAGACAGAATCATTGATTGGTTGCCTCCTGCAAGCCCACACTGGGGGCCTGAAACCTGGGCACATGCCCTGACCTGGAATCAAACCATGACCTCCAGGTTCCTAGGTTGATGCTTAACCACTGTGCAACACCAGCTGAGCCATGTAGTTTTCTTTTAAGCTGGGTACATTGCTATTCCAATTAAAAGTAGGTTTATTACATAAAAAGTAATGAACTAATAAAGTACTGATAAATGCTAAAATGTGGATGAGCCTCAAAAACATTATGCTGACAGAAGCCAGAGAAAAGTCACATGTTGTATGAATTCATTTATATTAATTATCATGAAATGGTAAGTATATAAATACAGATTGCAGATAGGTAGTTGTCAGGAGCTGGGGAGAGGGGAAATGGGGATCAACTGCTTAATGGGTATGGGGATTTTCTTTTGGAAATGCTTTGGAATGAGATGTGGTGGTTGCACAACATCATGAATGTGCTAAATGGCATCAAATTGTTCATTTTCAAATGGATACTTTCATTTTATAAGAATATAACCTCAATAAAATAAATATTTTTTAAAGTAGGCTTTTGTTTGTAAAGAAGAAGATAAAGAGGAATATTGGGTAGTTAACCAGTGGACTCTGACATTGCATCCATTTTGTCATTTGGCAGACAATTATTTATTTAGCACCTACTACATAACAGATAACAGACAAAGCTACAGTATTGGAAGTGATGAAAAAGTTCTTGACCTTATAGTGGGCCCAAAAATATCTGATGCAAAAAAACACCAACAAATCCCAACTGAGGATATCCTACAAAATACCTGATCAGTAGTAGTCCTCAAAGCTATCAAGGTCATAAAAAGCAAGAAATATCCTATAAACTGTCACAGCCAAGAAGAGCCTGAGGCATGATGATTAAATTTAAGGTATTATCCTGAATGGGAACAGTGAGGGAATAGAAATTCAGAAAGGTTATATAACTGACCTGAGAGCACATAGCCAAAATGGAGTCAAAATCATCTGTCTCCTATATCTTTCTGGTATGCTAAACTGCCTCTATTACAAAAGACGGTCCAATTATTATCACAAGGTTATTACCACAGAACATGTAACAGTTAAGAATATGTGTGTGTCTACCTGTTTGCATTTGTCCAGACTATACTAGACAGAACAGATCACACTTCTCAGTTCGTGTGGCTCAGGTCGGCTGATCTTATCCCTGGTCTTGGTGGTAGATATATGACCTGAGATTGGCCAAGCAGAGTCCTATATCTCCTTGGCCACTAGAGTTGGTTCACGCATGGGCTTATGATCAAAGCACGCAATCAAAGTCTGACATACAAAAACCCCGAGTTTTCTGAAATGGGGGGGGGGGGGGACTAGGGATTATGAATGTCTAGGCTGCCAGGGGCCATTTGAGTAAAGAGAAGGATAGAGCCTGACTGAGAATGAAGCTAACACAGGGACACAGGAGAAAGACTAGTTAAGAAATGAAGAAACAGAAACAGGGACAGTGACTGGTGAGGAAGCTGGGGAGGTGGGGGGAAGAGAGAGAAGCAAGGTGAATACTAGGTTCAGCTATATCTGTAGTTGTAACAGTGACAATGCTACCACTGAAGTGTTAAGTTACTGAGTCAATATGTTTCTTTTGAACTATTTTGAGTTATATTTCTGTCATTAGCCTCTCAGAGAGTTGTAATGCAGAAAAATGTGTGAAAAAGCAGTATTTTTATTAATAATACAAGCTTTGCTTTTAAGGCAATTGTCTAAAATCAAAAGTGAATATTTAAAAACCCAGCTAAGCTAACGTTTAATAATATCTACAGAATCTTCCTGGAAATGTAAATAATCAAAACCCATAATATAACACTTTTAGACTTATTAAAATATTGCATTATATGTTCAAATGCACTTGCTTCAGATATATATATATATATATATATATATATATATACATATATATATATATATATATATATATTCCCAAAAAATGTATATATACTTTAATAGAGGATAGCTCAATTTTAAAAATGAAATGTTTTAATAAACACTGCCTTTTAAATATATATATATATTTTTTTATTGATTTCAGAGAGGAAGGGAGAGGGAGAGAGATATAGAAACATCAATGGTGAGACAGAATCATTGATTGGCTGGCTGCCTCCTGCATGCTTCATACCAGGGATCAAGCCTGCAACGCAGGCATGTGCCCTGACCTTACTGGTAATCTAACCTTGACCTCCTGACAATGCTCAACTACTGAGCCACACCAGCCGGGCTACATATCCTAAAAAAAGTTAAAATTCATATTCCTCTCATGAACTGTATTGTTAACTCAGCCAGCAATTTATTCATTCAACAAATCATTTATTCATGCCTTTAAGGATAGAAATTGTGCTAATTGCTGAAGCCAACATAAAAATTTTAAGGTATGTTCTCTTTGTCCTTAAAAAGCTCAATCCAGAGAAAGTGGTATATTGATAACTATAATGTATAATAATTATTATATATGTTAAATATTTTGTTTGTCAGGTACAGTTTTAAGCTTTGTATACAGTAACTTATTTAATCCAAAAAAAAAAAAACACATACAACACAACCCTATTATACCTATATCATCATTTCAATTCCCATTTGTTAGGTAAGGACATTGAGGTTAATTGAGGTTAAGGTTCTTTCACAAGGTGACACACATAATGGGCATGAATTTGAGGGTCATGAACTATAAGTCATCTCCTTTAGCCAGTACTATATTCCCTATGTTCCCTTAACCTTGTTAATGTTTTCAAAGTTTACAATACTAATATTTTTCTCTTTAAACAAGAAAATCATTTTATTTTATTTATTTATTTTTAAAATATATTTTATTGATTTTTTACAGAGAGGAAGGGAGAGGGATAGAGAGTTAGAAACATTGATGAGAGAGAAACATCGATCAGCTGCCTCCTGCACACCCCTCACTGGGGATGTGCCCGCAACCAAGGTACATGCCCTTGACCGGAATCGAACCCGGGACCCTTCAGTCTGCAGGCCGACGCTCTATCCACTGAGCCAAACCGGTTTCGGCAAGAAAATCATTTTATAAATGTATGCTCTTTTATCTCTTTGACAATGCATTAAGAAAAAATAATCCAGTCAGCTTAAAATTTAAGAGTGACAAAATTCAATTGAATTTTAAACTTCAAAAACTATACTATTCTATATTTTCATAGAAACATAAAAATGCATATAATTATTCACACACATATATTTTAACCTAGGTAAATTTTTTAATGTATTGCAGTTCTTTTTAATGTTTTGCGGGTGAAGTTTCCAAAGCCATTTTACAATAAAAGTGGACACTTATAGTTAGCATTTTACATTTTGAACTATTTATGTTCTTGTACATGTCTTCAAAAAAAAAAAAAAGACAAGACTATGCAGAGATAAAGCCAGAAAGCGAAATAGTATAGGTATACATATTTCTAATATGTAATTGGTTATGGAGGTCAGATTTATAAAAATGAATAAAAGATATAATTCAGATATATTTTCATAAGGAAGCAAAATAGCTCTAGCCATCATATACTTTCAAAACCATTTACATATATGTGGGGGTCTTTATTTATTTCTATTTTTTAAAAATATATTTTTATTGATTTCAGAGAGGAGTGGAGAGGGAAAGAGAGATAGAAACATCAATGAAGAGAGAGAATCATTTATCGGCTGCCCCCTGTACACCCCACACTGGGGATTGAGCCTGCAAACTAGGCATGAGCTCTAACCAGGAATCAGACCATGACCTTCTGGTTCATAGGTAGACACTCAAACACTAAGCCATGCCTGCCTGACTATGTGTGTCTTTAAATACAACAGAATCAAAGATAATTTAAAATTTACACATCGGCCCTAGCCAGGTTGGCTCAGTGGATAGTGGATTGGTCTGTGGACTGAAGGGTCATGGGTTTGATTCTGGTCAAGGGCATATGCCTGGGTTGTGGGCTCAATCCCCAGTGGGGGTCATGCAGGAGGCAGCTGATCAATGATTCTCTCTCATCATTGATGTTTTTCTCTCTCCCTCTCCCTTCCTCTCTAAAATAAATAAAAATATATTGTAAAATAAATTAACATTGTTTCATTAACTGGCATTTTTTCGAAAGTTAAATCACCACTAACTGTTAACTAACTCAACATCTAAAATGTAACTAGACTTTTAAATATAAGGAAAATATAGCAGAGAAATATAGGTGTTACAAAATTCTTGTCTTTTGTTCTGTAAAAGGTGCAAAGAGCCAACCAGACCTCAAGCCACGTCTACTGGTTTAGAAAAATACATAAAATCAAATATTCTTTGGCTGATTTCCTCTGAGAAGCCAGATTTTAGACTCAAAACCACCAGATCTATGATTGAATAAATTCCTCTGTTTTATGCCACCAAGTTGGCAGTGATTTGTTACAGTGGCATCAGGAAATAAATAGAATAATATTATGATTCAATATACTTTGTGAAGTTACCTAATAGCTAAAGAGTTACATAATTTCATTACAATATCAAGCGTCTTTTAAGCCAGGTTTATCTTTTAAATCTATGTGGTTATTTTTATGATTTTGGGCTGTGAGGAATTCTGAATTATATTTCCTGCTTCTAAAGACCTTATAATGGTGTCCTGAAAAATAACTTGTGGCATTTCGTACACTTTGGTTTATTTTTTCCTTTTTTATCTACTAACTACTAGTAGAGGCCCGGTACGTGAATTCATGCATGTGTAGGGTCCCTCGGGGTGGCCTGCAGGAATCAGGCCCTAGCTCATGCCCCCAGCCTCGCAGCCCCACCTGGCACCCCACATTGGCCTAGTGCCGCCCCCTCACCTGCTCCACCATCCCACCTGTGGGAGACTGATCGGGCCCGGCCCCCTGTCCAGCTCCTTCAGTGCTTGGGAGCTAGGAGGTGGTCCCGCCCCCTGCTACCACTGCTGGTCACTGTCTGTGGGGCAATTGGGCCCCTGCTCACAACCGCCTTTGCCTGGCGCTGCACACTCACCTGTTCCACCATCCCACCACCGTCCTGCTCTCATCGGGACCCATTGGGGCTGGCAGTGCCTCCACTGCCAACTGCTACTAGTGCTGTGTCGCTGATGTCCGCCATGTTCCATGCCGCCCCCTGGTGGTCAGTGTACATCATAGCGAGTGGTCGAACTCCCAGTCGAACTCTGGGTCGGGCAATTTGAATATTAGGCTTTTATTATATAGGATGGTTTAATGTAGATTTTAATGATAAAAATCATCCTAATATATAAAAACCCAGGGTCTGTAACATCCAAAATGACCAAAGGCTTGACCAACCAGAAGTCAGTGCTGGGTTGGCATGGTGACCCAGCACTGACTGCCACTGCTAAGGGCGCTCCAACTCAGCACTGACTGTCGAGGGGGCTGCGGATCAGGCCTGAAGAGAGGCCTGGAGAGAGAAGCAGGGTCTGATCCGTAGCATCTGTGGAAGCTGTTGATCAGCAGTTTCCTCTCTCTTTCACTCCAGGCCTGGCCTGCAGCCATACCTCTCTTTCTCTCAGGCTTCTGCTGGGGCTGCTGATCAGCCCTGCCTCTCTAATCAGGCCCATTGATAGGCCCAGAGACACTGACTGGCATAGAAACCAACCAATCAGAACCAAATCTGGGTGAAGTGCAAGGAGCCAATGGCTGCCTAGGAGGCAGAGCTTTGATGCTGACTGGCATATAAACCGACCAATCAGAACCTAATTTGGATGAACTGCGAAGGCCGAACTAAGGTGGGGGCTGAGGAGGGCTTTTAAGGGCAACAACTGTTTGGTGAAAGATGTAAGAAAGCGGTTCAATTTTTTAGTGACCAGTTTGGCAGTATAGTGCATATGGCTGGCTATCAGTCCAGATATAGGGATTATGTATTTTTGTCTGCCAAGAGCATCTCCTCCTGATGATAAAGGCTTATCCCCCCATTTAAGCAATCCTATCTTATATAATCTATCTATACTACTAAAAGGGTAATATGCTAATAGGATTGGGCATAAACTGGTGGTCAGACATCCCCCAAGGGGTCCCCAATTGGAGAGGGTGCAAGCTGGGCTGAGGGACCTCCACCCATGCACGAATTTCATGCACCAGGCCAATAGTAATAATAAATTTATTGAACACCAAACCACAAGTCAAGTATCAGGTTAATTTCTTTATATATATGATACATTGTGTTTATAATATTTCTATGTGGTAGTTACTATTATTATCCTCATTTTACTGACACATAGAAGCCAAGTCACTTTCTTAAAGTCACAAATCTAATAACCTTGGTTTCCTGATTTCAAAATCTGTGACAGACTTATCCACCAAAAAAATAACCACTTTTGACATTACATTTCAAAAATAAGTCTCATATTTGTGTGGACAAAAAAGAATATATATGAAATAAGATGTTAAAACTGAAGTTGGCACTAGGCACCAAGTGTGAATGACAAATCACTAAACAGAGATTTTCAAAAGAAATGGGTAAGCATGTGTTCCATCCATTATTGACCTCTTTACTGACTTTCAGATTATAAATGTTTTATAAAAGTACAGAGGTAGTAGTCTGTGCAGATGCCTTTTAAATATATATATTGATTTCAGAGAGGAAAGGAGAGGAAGAGAGAGATAGAAACATCAATGATGAGAGAGAATCACTGATGGGCTGCTTCCTGCATGCCCCACACTGGGGATTGAGCCCACAACCCAGGCATGCACCCTGATTATGGAATCGAACCAAGACCTCCTGGTTCATAGGTCGATGCTCAACCACTGAGCCATGCCAGTCAGGCTTATCTCACTTTGTTAGCTCCAGTACTTATAACCAGCTCAACATAGCTGTTGTCTGCCATCTTGGGGAAGAACTGGGGGTTTTAACCTATCATCTCTAGCTAAGTGAATAAGTCTTTTAAGAGACCCCTCAAAATCAATGGAATGTCTTCTTTGCAGTCAGGAAATATGAAGGAATAAAGTTCACCTCACACCTAACATCCTAATACCTGGAATAATTACATCTGAACTTGAGAGATTCTATTTTGGAGCCAGCATTCAACCACTGCTATATACTGTAGTGATTCTCATGAGGATCATGGGTATTGAAACTACTAGGGGTAGGGAGGTAAGTGTGAAAGACAGCAGTCTTAAATTATATATCTTTCTCTTTATCTGGAGAAATATTGTATAAAAATTGGGGGAGTATTGCTCACGTGGAAATTTGAAAGCAGAGAAATATTGAAAGCCATTGCTATACAAGAAAGATAATTAATTCTCATGTCCTCTTAACTTGGTTCAATTCCAGCCCCAATATGATAATGGGAAGTCATGTAAATTCTATGAGCCTTGAATTTTTATCTGGGCAATGAAAATAACAATAGTCCACTTTTTGTAGGGCCACTGTGAGAATAAGAAAACATGTTTTTAATATTACTACCACCAAGGTATAAATCTGTGTAAATAATTAAAACATAAATTAAATAATTATCCATTTTTAGGCTGTTTATGTAATAAGATAGTGAAGTCTACATTCATTAGAACAATGCATTCTCAATACTACTAATTTGTTCAAGTATTATCAAAAGTATATTTATAAGTTAAATATAGATATAAGAAAAATGCACCCTGGTATAAGGTATCTATCCTACCTAATAAAAGAGTAATATGCAAATTGACCACACCTTCTCTACACCAAAGCCACTCCCACCAGCCAATCAGGGAGACTATGCAAATTAATCCAACCAAGATGGCGGTTAATTTGCATATATACCTGGGTCCAGGGAACCTCCTCAGAACCCAGGTCACTCCCAGCCAGCAATCAGGCAGAGGCTTTAGGCTTGGGAATGTGCCGAGCCTGCAATTGGAGGTGCAAGTGGGAAACCCCTTCCCAAGCCTAAACCTGGGGCAGAGGCTTTAGGCATGGTAAGGGGCTGAGCCTGCATTTGGAAGTTCTTTTGGCTTGGGAAGGAGCTGAGCTTGGAATCAGAGGGAAGGGGAAAAAATCAATGACGACCCCTTCCCAAACCTGGGGCGGAGCCTGTGATCAGAGGTTCCTGGCGGGGTGAATCCCTTCCCAAGCCTAAAGCCTGGGGTGGAGGCTTTAGGCTTGGGGAGGGGCCAAGCCTATTATCGGAGGTGTGGAGGGTGGGGAAGGACCCCTTCCCAAGCATAAAGCTTGGGGCAGAGTCTTTAGGCTTGGGGAAATGCTGGGGGGAACACCTTCCTAAGCCTAAACCTGGGGTGGAGGCTTTAGGTTTGGGGAAATGCTGGGGGGAACACCTTCCCAAGCCTAAAGCCTAGGGTGGAGGCTTTAGGCTTTAGGCTTAGGAAGGGGCCAAGCCTATTATCGGAAGTGGGGGGGGCGGGGACCCCTTCCCAAGCATAAAGCCTGGGGCGGAGGTTTTAGGCTTGGGGAAGTGCTGTGGGGAGCCCCTTCCCAAACCTAAACCTAAACCTGGGGTGGAGGCTTTAGACTTGGTTAGGGGCTGATCCTATGATCAGAGGTGTGTGGCGGGGAACCCCTTCCTAAGCCAAAAGCCTGGGGTGGAGGCTTTAAGCTTAGGGAGGAGCTGGGGGGAACCTCTTCCCAAGCCTAAAGCCTGGGGTGGAGGCTTTAGGCTTAGGAAGGGGCCAAGCCTATTATTGGAGGTGCTGGGGGTGGGGAGGGACCCCTTCCCAAGCATAAACCCTGGGACGGAGGCTTTAGGCTTGGGGGAGTGCTGGGGGGAACCCCTTCCCAAGCCTAAACCTGGGGCAGAGGCTTTAGGCTTGGGTGGGGGTTGAGCCTGTGATGGGAGGTTCTGAGGGGAACCCCTTCCCAAGCCTAAAGCCTGAGGTGGAGGCTTTAGGCTTAAGAAGGGGCAGAGCCTGATATTGGAGGTGGGGGACGGGACCCCTTCCCAAGCCTAAACCCGGGGAGGAGCCTTTTGGCTTGGGAAAGAGCTGAGCTTGGAATCAGAGGGAAGGGGGAAAAATCAATGGAAACATATCCTCAGGTGAGGATAAAAAGAAAAATAAAGAAATGTCATATTCTATGGAAGACACATCTTGAAAATGCTTAAAGAAATTTGTCATTTTTTCATGATGAAGGGACTGGGGCCTGTGTTGATGAAAATACCTTGGTGGTTGTGGTGATTGACCTTGGCTGCAGCAGAGGGGTGATGGGGCTGGCGCCTTACCCTGATCAGCCTGGTAGCCTCAAGCAAAGGGAAGCCAGACTGCGACTTAGGTCCATAGGACATCCCCTGAGGTCTCCCAGTATGTGAGAGGGGGCAGGCTGGGCTGAGGGAATTTTGTGCACCAGGCCCCTAGTGTGTGTGTATGTGTGTGTGTGTGTGTGTGTGTGTATATATATATATATATATATATATATATATATATATATATATATGGAGGCCAAGTGACTGGAATGACCTGAATGACTGGTCACTATGATGTGTATTGGGGCTGGCCAATCTTCCTGATCGGGGCGGGGCAGGGCTGGCCAGCCAACCTCCTGCGGCCCCTCCCCCAGGCCAGCCCAGCCCTGATCAGGCTGGACTGGCCAGACCCCACCCATGCATGAGTTCGTGCACTGGGCCTCTAGTGTCATATAATTTTCTACATTGAAAGTGAAGTTGCTGCTAAGTATTTTGACTCTATTTGGTGTAAGTTCAAATTCAATAAGAAACTTTGTCTTTGTACAAATATTGGCATTATTTGGAAAGGCATACACATGAATTGGAGAGATAGTCTATTTGATCTAAGTTCATAAATATGACTACACAAAACCAATTCATCATCTATATCCTATATAATAAAAGAGTAATATGCAAATTAATCATCACTCTGCTACACCCATAAGCCATGCCCACAAACCACACCCACTAGCCAATCAGGAGCGAGTATGCAAATTAACCCAACCAAGATGGCTGCGGCCATAGAGAGCGCGAGGGGGAGGCTTGGGTTTCCCCGAAGAAGGAGAAAGCCAAGCTTTCCGCACACCCTGGCTGACCCAGGCCTCCACTTAAGGCTACAAAGTTTCAATGATAGAAGATAAATAAATCCCAAAAAAATGGCATTTGCCATGTAGCTGGAGAGAGCAGGAGGCTAGGGTTGCCCCCGGCAATGGAGGAAGCCAAGCTTCTGCAGCCCTGGCCTGCTTTGGCCTCCGCTTAAGGCTACAAAGTTTCAATTATAGAAGATAAATAAATCCCAACAGAAATGGCTGCTGCCACAGAGGGAGCAGAAGGCTTGGCTCTGCTCCAGGCTACAAAGTTTCAATTGTAGAAGATAAATAAATCCCAGATACCAGGGCCTCCACTTGGGTCACTGGGGGTGTGTGGCCAGCCTGAAAACCACCACAGGCCCCTCACCCAGGCCACCCCATACCCCAGGGAACCCCCACCCTGATCTGGGACACCCTTCAGGGAAAACCAGCTGGCCCCCACCCATGCACCGGGCCTCTATCCTATCTAATAAAAGAGTAATATACAGATTGATCATCACTGCAACACACAATATAGCTGCCCCCATGTGGTCAAAGATCCTGCCCCCATGTGGACACAAGATGGCCACCACAAGATGGCCAGCAGGGGAGGGCAGTTGGGAGGGACCAGGCCTGCAAGGGAAGGCAGTTGTGGGCGATCAAGCCTGCAGGGGAGGGCAGTTAGGGTTGACCAGGCCAGCAGAGGAAGGAAGTTGGGGGCAAACAGGCTGGCAGGGGAGCAGTTAGACATCAATCAGTCTGGCAAGGGAGTGGTTAGGGGGTGATCAGGCTGGCAGGCAGAAGCGGTCATGGGCAATCAGGAAGGCAGGCAGGCGAGCAGTTGGGAGCCAGCAGTCCTAAATTGTGAGAGGGATGTCCCCGATTGGAGAGGGTGCAGGCTGGGCTGAGGGACACCCCGCCTGTGCATGAATTTCGTGCACCAGGCCTCTAGTATATATATATATCTTTTATATATATATATAAAAGCCTAAGTGACCGAACGACCGAAAGATCAGTTGGCTGGTTGCTATGATGCACACTGACCACCATGGGGCAGACACTCAAAGCAGGAGCTGCCCCCTCATGGTCAGTGCGCTCCCACAGCAGGAGTGCTGCTCAGCTGACCAATAGGCACCAGATGCAGGGCATGTGAGCCCACGGCAGGCGCAGTAGGGCTGGGATGAATGGGAGTGGCAGGTGGTATTGGACTGCTGGTTTCAGCCCAATCCATGCTGGCCTACAGGGATCAGGCCAAAACCAGCAGTCTGATATCCCTCGAGGGGTCCTGGATTGCAAAAGGTCACAGGCCAGTCTGAGGGACCCCACCTGTGCACCAGGCCTCTAGTTAATAATAAAAGAAGATGCATGACCCTTTTCTCAAAGACATGGGTTAATAAATTAACAAAAATCCCTTGAATGAAACCAGGTTTCACTTTGACATTTCTTAACGTTCACAACAACAAAAAAAGAGAAAGAACAGCTTTGGTGTTTCTATGTAACTACACATAAAAGGTTTTCAAAAATATACTGTGCCAATATTTCTACATAAAAATAAGTAGACAAATAGGTATTTAAATGACTAAGAGTACAATAATAGGACTGGTTCCCTGTGAACTATAACAACCAGATGAAATAGTGTCTGCTTTTATATGGTGTCTAATTTTTACAATTTCAAGTAAGTAAAAAGCATATAAATGGAAAAATAAAAGAATCAAGTTTAGAAATCAAAACAAATTTGAGAAAAAGACAGTAGCAATTATTGCCAATTAATTTTAAATATTTGCATAAGGAAGAATGAGGATTGTGAACAAATGGAAATGTGAAACTTCCATCTGTCCTCTGGAATTAATATTTCTGGGTGACCTTTGATAGCATCTTTAATTTTAAAAATGTTTATCTAATGCTTACTATGTGACAGACTGCATGATAAGTGCTGAGAGTACAAACATGATTAATAAATGCACATTCTTCTCCTGGAAAGGATCAGCTGGGTGACTGACACATACACGGTGGGACAAACATAGGTTTACTGTATGCAAAACATAGAGTTTATTCTTGTATAATTATTTAATAACTAGTAGCCCGTTTGCACGAAGATTCGTGCAATAGACCTTCATTCACCTGGCTGCCTGCACCAGTTTTCTGCCGGCACTGTGGACCCAGGCCTTGGCTGCGGCTACCGCCTTCTGCCTTCTTTCAGGGTCGGGGCTTGGCCCCGGGCGGTGGCCTTGGGCTCGGCCGCACCCAACATCCCTGCTAAGGATCGCAGGAGCCGACCCCCAGCAGTTTCCTGGGATCCGTGCAGGATCCCCGCTGGTGCCCAAGGCCGGGAAAGCCTCGGGCGGTTTTCCCGGCCTTGGGCTCAGCCGCACCCAGCGTCCCTGCTACAGATCGCAGGAGCCGACTCCCAGTGGTTTCCTGTGATCTGTGCAGGCTCCCCGCTGGTGCCCAAGGCCGGGAAAGCCTCGGGCGGCTTTCCCGGCTTTGGGCTCGGCCACACCCAGCATCCCTGCTAAGGATCACAGGAGCCGACCCCCTGGTCGTTGCCTGCGATCTGTGCAGGCTCCCCGCTGGTGCCCAAGGCCGGGAAAGCCTCCGCCCGAGGCTTTCCGGCCTTGGGCTCCGCCACACACCAACGTCCAGTTTCCTGGTGGGCGTGGTTGGTGGGCGTGGCTTGGTTGGTGGGCGTGGCTTGGGCGTAGCGAAGGTGCGGTCAATTTGCATATTTGTCTATTATAAGGTAAGGCTAGAGGCCCAATGCACGAAATTCATGCATGGTGGTGGGGGGTGTCCCTCAGCCCGGCCTGTACCCTCTTGAAATCTGGGATCCCTCGCTCCTAACCACCCATCTGCTCAGTCCTAACCACCTGCCTGCTCTGCTCACTCCTAATTGCTCATCTGCTCACTCCTTACCACCCACCTGCTTGCTCTTTACCATTTGGCTTGCTGCTCCTTACCTCCTACTTGCTCGCTCTTTACCACCCACCAGCTCGCTCCTTACTGCTTGGCTCACTGCTCCTTAGTGCTGCCACGAAGACAGGAGAGGCTCTCGCCACTGCCGCTGTGCTCGCCAGCCGTGAGCCCGGCTTCTGGCTGAGCGGCACCCCTGCTGTGGGAGCACACTGACCACCAGGGGGCAGCTCCTGCATTGAGCATCTCCCCCTGGTGGTCAGTGTGCATCATAGTGCCTAATTGTTCTGGTCATTCCGGTCATTCCACCATAACGGTTGCTGGGCTTTTATACACACACACACACACACACACACACACACACACACACACACACACAGTAGGTCCTCGGCTTATGTCAGAGATCCATTCCTATGGCGCAATGTAATGTTATTTTTGCTGTAAGTTGGAACCCACCTACGTAAGCACCTACGTCACTCACATGGTGCACATACATAGCAGTAATGAAGTGAAACAGTAAAAAAAAATTAAAAGAAAGATAACAATTCTTGACCTTTACTTGTGGTAAATAAATAATAAAAAACATAAAGAACATATGTGCATACGTCAAAATGACGGAAATTTTTTTTTTAAATAAATGGGAGATGGTGACATAACCATGAAATGACCTATGTTGAGTCCGACGTAACCCGAGGACTGCCTGTATATATATTATTGTATTATTTTCCTTAAAAACAACTACAAATCTATGTGTGCCCCCCCATATATTCATACTTTTATCCTTTTTAATTATATACATAAAACTATTTCAGGGATCTACATAGTGACCATAATATCAAGAAATTAATGTACCTATCAAAATGGAGAAATATCTGCACCTATGTGAAAAAGAGAGGATAATCCAGAAATGTTTAAAAGATATTCTACACAGAGTTAAATATAACATGTGAATACAAAGCACAGCATGTTTAATTGCAAGAAATTAAATCTTTCCATAGATTTAAAAATGCAGAATAGCTTGGTCCTTACTAGCAAAGTTTATAAATTTAATATAGCACCAAATAATAACACTATAAAATGAATTGCATATTATATGAGCCACACATGTATAAACTGGTGATGTAGAATTGTTCATGTAAACCAGGCGTCCTCAAACTATGACCCGCAGGCCACATGCAGGTGTTTTTGCCATTTTGTTTTTCTACTCCAAAATAAGATATGTGCAGTGTGCATAGGAATTTGTTCATAGTTTTTTTTTTTTTAACTATAGTCCGGCCCTCCAAAGGTCTGAGGGACAGTGAACTGGCACCCTGTTTAAAAAGTTTGATGACCCCTGAATTGTAAACCATAGAAGAACTTAGAAGAAAATAAACTAATTTTATATGTACTTAAAAATGTCTGACATGCTTCAAAATCCATAAATGATATCTCATTTTTGTAAATGAGAGTATGTGTGTCAAGTTTATTTATGTGTAACTCTGTGAGCTATTGTAGATCAGAAAAGAAATAGAAAGCATTTGAATCAGAGTGTGGTACAAGAATGAAAGAAAAAAAGATGGAACAGAAAGTACTTAGTTGGTAAAATTTGTGTAAGGTTTGGTGACTAATTGAATGGGGAAGTGAGGATGTAGGGGAACAAAGATGACTCCCTTGTTTCTAATCTAGGTGACCCTTGGGATGTTATACGAAGAGTGGGAAAGACTTAAACTCAGTATGCGTTTGGACATGGTAAATTCTGTAGAGTGTGGGACCACTACATAGAAATAGCAGATGGACATGCAAAAGTGTGGGAGAAAGCATGGAGACACCAGGAGGATGTGCAGAGTGAGAAGAGTAAAGGAACAGGGACAGAAGCATGGTTGTACCTATACCGAAAAGGTGAGTGGAGAAAGAGGATCAAGCCCCTGCAGGATACTGACAAAGGGCTCCCAGAGGAATTACAACAGAGGATGGTGTCATAGGAGGCAAGTATGTTGAGACTTCCTAGAACAGAGTAATCAACAGTGCCAAGTGCAGAAGAGAGACCTTGTAATGAATAACTAGCACACATTCACTAGATTTAACAATACAAAAGTAATCATTTATCATAAAAATAACTGTAGTAGTTTTTGCCCAGTGAGGGGTAGAGGTTGGATTGCAGTGGACTGAAGGAAATGGGAGATTAGACTATGGAGAACTGAGATTACTCCCTTGACAAGTTTGGCTCAGAAAAGAAGACAGAGAAGGAAAAATGAAGACAACCATAGAGTTGAAAGAGAAAAGGAATAGATACAATCAGGGGCCTTCAGGGTGGTGAAGCCTAACATGCTGGTGGGCACAAGTGAAATAATTATCTATCAAGTGGAAGATAAGACCCCTATCCCTCAGGCAGGAAAAAGCCATGATGTTGTTTGTGGTCATGAATATAAATTAAGATATAGGTAAGGCAAGGACATGTATAACTGATGGTCCCAGGTGTTTTAACATTTATCAGCAGGATATCAGCTGAGAGAAGAAGAGGAGGCAGGAGGGTGAAACAGGGGTCTTGAGGAAAATAGTCTACCTCTGTTATTCAGCAACTCCATGAAGTCTGCTTCTGTTATTTTTTTTCTATTATGTAGACTCATTATGTATTTTATTTTATTTCATAATGTAATTGGAAAATTAAAGGGTTTCCCCCCTCAAATATGGATTTTATTATTATAAAATTTAACTTTCACAATAGGGACGATAGTTCAGAAAACAATTTTTAAAGGTTAGAACATTAATAAAAAAACCATTTATTTAATGATGAATGATTATAATTGATTTATAATTATCTGTATTTCAATGTATGCCTCTGTTTTGATTTGTTCCTTCTCTCAGGCAAAAATCTGTCCTCTAATTGACATCAATACTTATTCCATGAACCTTCATGACATCATGACAAGTAGTAATTATAATGAATTGCAGCTTCTCCTGTATCTGTGTTTACAAATATCCACCAATGTACTTTACTGTAACAGTAAAATTTATTTAAAGTAAATATTTGTTTCCTTTTAACAATTATAAACTGCTTCAAAGTGATCTAGCAAGAGGTAAGCTCTTACTAATGGCCCTCTCAGGACACAACATGTAAGCCATTTCATAGTATTTCTTTCAAACCTCTCAAACCACTTCTAAGAAGACATTCTATTCCTGTCTTCAGGCAGAACTCTCTCTCTGTACTCTTGTATTTAGATATATAATGTGTATTGTATCAGTGGCCATGTGTATTAGTTGGTCAAAGGAATGCAGATGATCCTGACCTTGGTCTTTTATCACTGTATTTAATTCTCCACTTGGAGAGTATAATAAAAATCTCTTAGAAATCTTGGTTTTTCACATTAAATTATTTAGAAACCTCAGAAACTTGCTACTTAAACTAATATTTAAGGAAATTCATCATAGCCCTAGCTGGTTTGTCTCTAGTGGATAGAGCTTCAGCCTGCAGACTCTATCTGGTCAATAGCATGTGCCTGGGTTCCAGGCTCGATCCCCAGTGTGGGACGTGCAGGAGGCAGTCGATCAATGATTCTCTCTCATCATTGGTGTTTCTATCTCTCTCTCCCTCTCCCTTTCTCTCTGAAATAAATACAAATATCTATATATATAGAAGCCTAAGTGACCAGCCAACTGGCCGGTAGCTATGACACACAATGCACACCAGGGGGCAGATGCTCTGACTGGTAGCTATGTCATGCACTGACCACCAGGAGGCAGATGCTCAATGCAAGAGCTGCAGAGCTGTGGTGATTTGGCAGCTGAGGTTCTTGGGTGACGCACCTG
The DNA here is from genome assembly GCF_951640355.1 of Cnephaeus nilssonii. Taxonomy (NCBI): domain Eukaryota; kingdom Metazoa; phylum Chordata; class Mammalia; order Chiroptera; family Vespertilionidae; genus Cnephaeus; species Cnephaeus nilssonii. The sequence continues at coordinate 16,742,923 of NC_137071.1, read as the reverse complement.
GAACCAGAGAGGAGGGAGCCCGATTCCAGGGTGCATCACCCAAGAACAACCTCTCGCAATCTGAGACCCCTTGGGGGATGTAGGAGAGCCGGTTTGGGCCTGATCCCTGCAGGCCAGGCTGAGGGACCCCAACGGTGCACGAATCCGTGCACTGGGCCTCTAATATTTTAATAAAAAGAGAAAATTCATCATGTATAAGGCCAATATCATTGAGTTTAAAGATTATGTAATTTTAGTCATAAAACTATAATCAACTCAAGTTTTATATGAATATAAATTTTATAGTAAAAAATAATATTAATGATAATGAATTTCTCAACATAAAATAGATCATACCAATTTCCTCTTACCATGACAATGAGGCTTAAACATGCTCAAATCTATGTTTTAATATAAAATTTAATAAAAGTACATAATTTTCATTCTCATAATGCTATTTCACATTACATTTTGGTTAAGATTATTTTATGTAATTTATTGTATAAACAAAAGTGAATTCATTGATTGAGACCTTTATGATATTTTCTTCCTGTCTTTTGCCAATTGGATCTGAATATAATTAATATAGAGAGTAGTGGTCCAGAATCTATTGGTCTTATACGTATGTCCAGGAAAATCTGATAAAAGTTGTCTGTCTTTTCCCCATAAAAAATGACATATGAATATAAAATAAAATTTACATCCAATTTCAGGACATTTGGGGTAATCTCTGAATTCCTTGGGTCCTTAATACACATTCAAGATTTCCAGTCTTAAAACAGCTTAAAATCTCCAGACTCCAGGTATCAAATGTATAAATGCAACTTGACTCTGTACTCAACACCAAAACTACAAATGCCTATTCCTTTCTTTTTTACCCTTACCCTATGCTAAACTCACTCCCTGTTGTCCTCAGTCCTGGGGCTATACACACACATTTATTTCTCTTCACTGAAACTTCCCAGTGAATAGAATACTTTTAAGAAACCTTTTTTTTTTCCCACTAGTAACTAGACAAGTGCATTAGAAAATTAATGTTAAATTGATTACAATTTAAAAATGTCATGAACTTTGTGAGAACCATTAAAATCATTAATGAAACTAAGAATGATTCCATTAACTTGTTTTTTCATCAGGAGCCAAAAATAAAATGGCACCAAAATGGCATTCATTCCAACTTCGTAATGTGATGAATGGAAACACCCCCTGAGCTTTATGCTGAAATCCATAATTTGTTGTTTTTAAGTATGTGACCCATTAAAATAAGCATACTTGCTGAAATAATGAAAAAGGTAACATTTACAAAACTCATGTTTAAATTTATATATATGGAAAAATGCAACAAAATATTTTAACATTAGTTAAGAGTTGATACTTGTTCTTTTTCTTTTGCCTTAAAAGATGCCAAAAGTTCTAAGAAGGGATTAATCTAAAAACAATTCAGTTATCAAAATAACTGTTGCTCTATACCAGTGGTCGGGAAACTGCAGCTCGCGAGCCACATGCGGCTCTTTGGCCCCTTGAGTGTGGTTCTTCCACAAAATATCTGTGCGATTGAAACATACAGTGCAATTGAAACTTTGTGGCCCATGCGCAGAAGTAGGTTTTCGGCTCTCAAAAGAAATTTCAATCGTTGTACTGTTGATATTTGGCTCTGTTGACTAATGAGTTTGTGGTCCACTGCTCTATACTGATGAATATTTCCCTGAAAATATTTTTAACAGTGGGAAATATCTTGATTATGTTTTGGTGGCTCTTTAAAAGTTTTATCTTTGCATATTTTGTCACCAAATTTAGAAAAAGTGAGCAGCATAACATTATCACTTATGGTACCACAGTTACTCCTGTCATATTATGATTAGCCCTGATTGAAATGACATTTCCAACATGTACCAAATTTGTAAAAATGGTAATTACATTCTGCATTTACAAAAGGTTATTCTTTTAGCCTGCCAATTGGTTATACAAGTTTCACAGGTGTCTTTCTGTGAAATAAAACATTGAACTCTATGCATGCTTAGGTCATTGTTGTTATTTTGTAATAATCTCCTTTAATTTTATGGCCATCAATAATTATTACAAACAGACAGAATTATACTACTAGAAGCAAAGGGAAAATACCTATCAAATTCATGGAGACGTTTTCCATTAAAATGTTTTGTTTCTTTCCTAATAATCCACAACATACAGGATCCTTGTTTCTTTAATTCTATATTATCATGTCCTTTCCCATATCAGCAAGATATCAATATGGTTCAAATTAGTTAAGTAATCTCTTTTTTATAATATTCACCTATAAAGAAAATTTCTCCTGGAAAGTAACAGTCCACACTTTTTAAAAGAAAGCCAAAACTCTTTGTGGTGGCTATATGCTGTTTCTATACAAAATACATATTAAAGTTCAGACAGTTATTGAACACATTCTACAAATCCAGCACTGTGCTAGTTTAACAAGACTTAGTTTGAGTATCAGTTCTATCTCAAATAGCTGTTTGCTGGTTGCTAGGTCACGAACCCTGTTAGAGCCTCATTTTCTCATTACTAAAATGGAGATAGTTTGAGATTACCTCCTGAGCTTGCTTTCTGCATGTCAAAGGGTTTCATTAAGAGTACTGTATATACTGCTGTTACCTTAAAGGATTTTTTGGGAGGATAAAAACAGAAAACATGAGAAATGCATTGAAAAAAATTAAAATATCATGCAAATGGAAAGTAGTGTCTGCATTATTGAATAAATTCACACATGCACACACACAGGCACATAAATGTGAATGCTGTTAATGTTGAAAGATTTCTCAACTTTCCTAGAAGACATATTGTATTTAATGTGCAAGCATGTCCCCTTTTACTTAAATATTCACGACTGTTTCCCCAGGGAATGAAACAAGTCCACAAATATATAACATGGAATCAAAAGCATAACTTTTGGTAAATTTTATGAAGCTTCTTAAGGTTTTCCTTTTGGATTTAAATTGCTGTCACAGCTACAATGATTTTTATCCTTTTGTGGTGTATCGGCAGGTTCTATTCTGAACAAGCCATTATGTATAGAAATACTTTCCAACAAATAATTATGAACAATGTTCTTCAAAATAAAATAATAAAAATGACAGTATTCATGAACTAAGTACCTCTGATGAACATTTAAAAGCCAAAGGTGGTTAATTTTCAAGATGAATTACTAGAACACATCAGTTCCCTGACGTTTAAGGGAGAAAAAAATATAAACTTGCTTCCATTGCCATGTTGATGCTGCAGTTTTCACAATCACCTTGCATATTATCTTGCATGTTTCTTGATATCAGTAAAAAGCTGGCAGCCATGTTTTCCTTCTCCTAAACTTGGAGTCAGGGTTTCAGCAATGATGACACAAGATCCCTAATATTTGGGGAAGACCTGGAGATCTAGAATTATGATATAGTCCCACAGAAAACAATTGTTGATCTGCTTAGTTATTATTCTCACTTTATAACTCAACATCACAAATTAAAATACAATGTCTGTCTGCCTTTAATTTTCATTTTTAATTATGTGTCCCAGAAACTTTGGCAATGGAGCAGGAAGTAAATGCTCCTGACCTTGAGGTCATCAAAGCAATTGACCACATTTGACTTTTTGCATGTTCTTCAGAGATAGTTTATGAATAGTCATTCCTATGGCTCTGGGATGCTCACTATAACACATTTTTCAATTCAAATCCTATATAATAAAAGCCTAATATGCAAATTGTTGGACCAGGATTTTGACCACTAGTTATAATGTGCTCTGACCATCAGAGGGCAATGTGGAAAATGGTGACCATTGGTAACATGGTGCTAGCAGCTGGCGGCAGCGGAGGCATTGCCAGCCCCGATGGGCCCCAACAAGAGTGGACCACGGTGGGATCATGGAGCAGGTGAGCAAGTGGCAGACAGCGACTAGCTGCTGAGCTGGGCTGGGCCGCTGTCCAGCTCCCAGGTGCTAAAGGAGCCTGGCAGGGGGCCCAGCCCCGACCGATTGGGGCCAGGCCCTTGGCTGGGACAGGGAACTGGGGGTTGGTGGCAGTGACCAACCTTCAGCGGTGCCTGGGTGGGGTGCTTCGACCTCTTGCCAGCTACCTGAGGGCAGGGGTGATAGGGATGGAGGTGCAGTGAGAATGCGGGGTGACCGCCAAGCTCGCTCTCACTCCCCCTGCTACCCTCCCCCAGGATGCCAGGGCCTGCATGCCAGGGAAGCCCTTGTGCTCACGTGCTGGGCACCCACAAGGAGCCTGCCCTGCACCTGCGCAGCCTCTTGTGGGTGAGCTGGGCCGTAGCCACTAGGACCTCAGGGGCCTGGTCGGGCTCTCTGTGGATTCACGCAGCAGCCAGTCTGCAAGGCCTGCTGGGAGAGAGCCACTGCCCACCCAGCTTGACTTCTGTGCAGCGCTGCTGCGTGGCCCAGAGGCCCACACTTTGCCCTGGCCAATGGCGTATGGCTGCGCTCACTGCATCTCTGTGTGGAGACTCTGGCAGAGGGGGTGCTGCTCAGGGCCCAAAGGTCAGCTGGGACCTGCCTTCCCATGCCAGACGCTCATGCTTCAATTGCTGGCCAGTCCTAGGTACCACATCCATGCAGGAATTTCATGCACAGAGCCTCTAGTACAAAATAAGATCTATTCTAGCTAAAAACCAACACTAATGTAGAAGAGTAGATAAAATATTGTGGAACTGAGAAAGCAGTCAGAAAATGGCCTGGGGGCACCAGAGTGCTCCACAAAGGAGGACAGAAAGAAGGCTGGTAAAGAATTTCAGCAATAGAAGTGAGGGAGTACACAGTTGTGCCTGGTGCTGGAGCAAAGCAATGCCTAGGGAAGTAGTCATAATTTATTTGGAAGCCACTTACACTCAACTCTTTCAAACTGGCTATCTTCATCTCCATTCCTGTATCTGCTACTCCTCCCCCTATAACTACAACAGTTAAATTTTTCTTTGAATGACCTCTTTAAAAATATATATATATATATTTATATATTATTGATTTCAGAGAGGAAAGGAAAGGGGGAGAGAGAGAGAGAGAGAGAGAGAGAGAGAGAGAGAGAGAGATCAATGATGAGAGAACCATTGATCAGCTGCCTCCTTCATGCCCCTCACTGGGGATCTAACCCACAACCCAGGCATATGCCATGACCCGGAATCAAATTGTGACCTCCTGCTTCATAGGGCAACACTCAACCACTGTGTCATGCCAGCTGGGCTCTTTGAGCTCTTGGCTCTTTCTCTTTTTTATGCCAACACCTTAGTTTATCCCAACATTTACTTATTTATTTTAAGTCCACCTAATTTCTTGTCTACTACCTTGGCCAATATTGCTAGGAAATCCTGAACAGCCTCTTTGTTTCTTCTTCTTTGAAACAAAGCTCCAGATAATCAGGAATGATTGAAAACTAACTTTGTCCCAACACATCCTCTCAATACTGTTAGACTTAGGTCCTAAAATGGGTTATCATGGAATGGCTCTAATAGCAAATTTCTTTTGAATCCTTGTTTCCAGAATGATGCATGTGGATCTTAAGGCTATTATTTCAACACCGAAAACAACATTGGGCTTCTGACTATTGGTCTTGGTTTGTGATTCTTTATTGCAGGCAGCTTTCTGTCCTGCCTAAAAATTAGAATTTGTAAGGGAGCTTAAAACAAACACAAAAACATTTTAAAATGTAGATTCCTAGGATCTATCCAGGCCAATAAAATCAGAATCTCTGAGAGGTTTGAGCAGCATCTGGACAATTATAGTAGCCTATTCGTGTGACTTTCATGTACAAACATATTTGATAACCACTAGACCATGTAATATAGAAGCTTAATTTCTTACATTGACACAAAAAAACCCTTACCTCTCTGGTTGGAATCAACTATGTTTATTAAAAAACAGATTATTGTTATTATATATTGAATTATATTATTATTTTACTGTTCTTAGTCTGACTCATCTCCTGCTGTTCCATCTAGACCTTTGTCTAAAATCACACTTTGTCCTTATATATGGAACACAGCATATAAATTAACAGCTCCTAGACTTTGTACATACTTTTCCCTTAGCCTGGACTGATCTTTTGACCGTTGGCTGTCTCATGAATTATTGCTTATTCCTCAAGGCCCAGGTCAAACATCAACTTCATTAACTCATTTCTAAATCTCCTGGGCTATCTTAGCATGCCATTCCTATTTTTCCCAGAGCACTCTCCGTGTCACAGGGTAACATGTGTATAAGTGTAGAAGTTATCTGAGTGCATGGCCCTTTTATCTCTGTGCCTTTAACGCACAGCAAAGCACATATCATATAAATTTTTGTGAATGTTTTAGAATGAATGGATATAACAATGAATGCTACACTGAGAATAGTTGAATTTAAAAAGAAGACATTTTACAGTTATTGTACTTTTATTAAGTGACAGGCATACTACTATGGATTTTAAACATATTATTTCATTGAATTCTAAAAACAACACAAATAAAAACTTACCACTGGTATCCTCATTTTACAACCGAGTAATCTCAAAGAGGTTGTCATCCAGTTAGTTTAATTTTCAAGGTCTTGATTCAGGAAGGGCCCTCTTTTTCACCAGATATCTCACTTGTCCTCCAGTCTCCCTCTGAGAAGTTCCTTCATGATAAATCTTGACTATGTGCCCTACTCTGTATTCCCATAGCCCTCTGTGTTTCTTGAAACATATCAGATTGCATGTAGTTAATTCTTTACTAATCTGCCTTTCCCATTAGAAAGAGCTTAATGAATGAATGAGATTGTATCTCAATAGTCCTCAGTATATAGCTCAATAGGTGCTAGTTGAGTGAATACACAAATGAACAAGCAAATATAATCTCTCTATATAAAAGCCTAAGCAAGCAAATGACCAGTCGACCAGTCACTATGATGTACACTGACCACCAGGGGACAGACGCTTAATGCACAGGATTGGGCTCCCTCCTGTCTGGATCGGGCCTGTGGGCATTGGGCCAAAATTGGCTATCTGACATTCCCCAAGGGTTCCCGGATTGTGAGAGGGTGCAGGCTAGGCCAAGGGATCTCACCAGTGCACGGATCTGTGCACCGGGCCTCTAGTAGGGAATAATGAGTAAGTTGTCCTAAACACCTATTACTTTTATTGTTGCTGAAAAAAAACAGTGTCCTAATGTTTTACTCAGTTTAAAAGAGGCATTCATTGCTTAACTAAATTTGGTAACTATGAGGCTAAGCAAAGTATTGTTTCTTTAAAAAAATAATTAAACATTTTCCTTTATTATGGAAGGACATCTCAAAGAACATTTTGTTGTGCATTATGGTAGCCACTGGCATCATATGGCTATTTTAATTAATTTACATAAAACAAAATTAAAAATCAGTTATTCAGTTTTAGTAGCCACATCTCAAGTGTTTAATAGCCACATGTGGCTATTGGCTACTGTATTGGACAGAACTCATATAGAATATTTCCTTCATTACATAAAGTTCTATTGGATAATGCTAATTGTATTGACCCAAAGATACTACTATTCTTGAGAACAATATTTAGAAAGTCCTATTCCTGAGATCATTTGATTATGGGAATTTTTAGACCACAAAGTATAATGTAATTCTGCCATATTCTTTACTGTTTGATTCATGTTGATTACATTTAGTTTATAAATGAAGCAGGTTTAAAAACAAAATTTAGTCTTCATTTATTGAGTGACTATTATGTACAAAACGTCTTTTACACTTGGGACTTGGTAAAAATAATTATGAGATAAAAGTAGTCAAAGCAAAAATATGCAAGATCATTCATGAGCTAGTTTTAAAACCATTATATACTGCTTTGATCTCTACTTTTGGCAATTTCTAATTATAAAGAATCCCTCTAGAAGGCAATTTGCCATACCCCATTTTACTCCAATCACTTGGATAGTCTTAGAGAGTTGATGGGGGGAAATAGTAATTTAGGAAATGGAAATGAGATTTTTCAGTTCATTTCTCAGACAATGAAAAAATAAACTTAGAGTAACATAAAAATACAAACTTTTATAAATTTAAATAAATAGGAATGCCTGGAAGGATTTAAGTAGATCAAGATAAATATTTCTCTTGGCAACACAGAAATAAATGATGCAAGCTTCATTTATGAGTGAGTCAGAATTCAAGTTAACTTTTGAATTGACAAAGAAAATTTAGGAAGAGGATTATAAACTACTTAAGAGGTGGCAATAAATTGTTTATTCTCTGATTCTTCTAAGCTCTCTCATTGTTTTGTTATCACATTTCTTATGATTTGAAATGCTTTTTGTGGTGTGATTTCTCAACTGAGTGCCTCTTGGGACAATGAAATAAAATACTTACCATTGTCATGCTTCTTATTCATTGCTCTCCATTATGTTAATGTTCACATTCCAAAGACAATTATTTCCATTTATTCCTCTCCTTACTCCATTAGCCTTCCCCATGCTGTCTCATTAGTCACATTCCAGAAATGATTATTTTGCCCTTTCTAAATCTGTGTTTTAATGTGTCTTTTTGTTGCTATTTTGCTTTGTTTTGTTTCCTGGATTCAGTGCCATTGATTTCTACTTATTCTATCAAGTATTATAGGACAAAAGATGTCACAATACAATTTTCAAAGATGGAAGAAACATTAACCTCATACAAAAAGGCAATGAACACATGTCAAAGGTATATAGAGAACAGAAGGACTACAAAGTTGGCTCTAAAAGAATGCCAGAGACTGGTATATATAATCAGTGAAACTGACCAAAAGGGCCTTAACATTTCCCTTAGCTTGACAAAACTTTAGACAGGTTTCTTCCTGATTACAACCTTCCCTTTCCTCAAAACTTCCTTAGAGGAGCTACTTTTGAAAACTTTCTATTGTAGCCCAGCTGGCATGGCTCAGTGGTTGAACCTCAACCTATAAACCTGGGTGGTCACAGTTCAATTCCTGGTCAGGGTGCATGCCTGAGTTTCAGGCTCGATTCACAGTGTGGGGTATGTAGAAGGCAGCCGATCAATGATTCTCTCTCATCATCGATGATTCTCTCTCTCTCCCTCTCACTTCCTCTATGAAATCAATAAAAATATTTTTTAAACCCTTGCGATTGTAAATTCTTGCTCTGCCTCTTTAAGATGTAAATCTTCTACAACCCAGAAATGTCTTTCTTCAGCAGGTGGGAGACACCCCTCTGAAATGTAATCCCAGAGGAGTACAGCACCCTGCCTCCCTGTTTCTTTGGCAGGGTCTGAGTCTACCTTTCCATAAGTACCATTCAGCAAACACAAATGACCTAACTCATTGACCAACCTTCCCCTTAATGTTTTCCAGTACTTGTCCACTAGCTTACTTCAATGCTTTAAAACCCTGTTGCTTTTCTGATTTTTAATATATTTTTATTTTCAATTACAGTTAAAATACAATATTATGTTAGTTTCAGGTGTACAACATAGTGATTGCATATTTATATAACGTATAAAGTGATCACACTGATGAGTATGGTACACTTCTGACACCATACATAGTTATTACACCCTTCCATAGCTTAGTTGGTAGCATCAAAGGTTATCTCCCCTTTTCTTTCAACTAAATTGAGTTCAATCTTATCGCCTCTATTGAATTAGTCTTCAAAAAGTCTTCTTGTTGTTTTTAACAAGTGTCTTGTATAATATCTCTTTTTAAAAAAAAATATTTATTGTTGAGAGTATTACAGATATCCCTCTCTTTCCCCCCATTGCCCCCACTACCCGGTTCCCACCCTACCTCATGCCTTCACCACCCTATTGTCTGTGCCCATAGGTAAGATTTTTGGTTAATCTCTTCCCACCCACCTTCCCCCTTCCCTCTGAGATTCATCAGTCTGTTCCATGCTTCCATGCCTCTGGTTCTATTTTATTTACCAGTTTATTTTGTTCATTAGATTTCTTGTTTAATTATTTTGATTTTTCAGATTCAATTGTTGATGTATATATATGTATATATATGTATATACATATATATAAATGTATATATATATGTATATATATATCAACAATTGAATCTGAAAAATCAAAATTATATATATATATCTGTTGCCGTTTGATTGTTCATATTTTTATCTCTTCTTCTTTAGAATTGAAGGTCAGATAAAGAGCTTCACAAACAAGAAAAATCTAAAGGAGTTCATTACCACCAAATCAGTATTACATGAAATGGTGTAATATCTTTAACAAAAGAAAAAGTGCTGGAATAAGATTGCAAAGTTAGATACAAAACTGGCGAATGTCCTATAGGGCGATAAAACTGCAGCATTTGGGGTTTTTCTTTCCTTCAGAAGAGAATTAATTTGCATCGAGACAAAAATAATTTGCAACTTATCAGTCTGCTACAAGTTAACATCTCACTTGGCAGTTAATTTACTTCATCGTGAGTTTTGAAGTAAATTAACACTCTTAAGGTTTCAGAAACATCTTACAAAACACTGACCAAGCAGTTTCAGTGAATTTTATTTTTTAAGTTATTTTTCCTAAAGTGTGGCAGGTCATGACTTTATGTCCTCTGGAAGTTGTCTAATACCATGTACTTTAAAATTTAGTTACTTGTCTGTTTTCATCAATTTCTAGATTTCATCAATTCTAAGATGCACATTTTGCTCACATTTTATCATCTCTGAAACTGGAATGTCTTTTACAATTGCCTTGGTAAGACAGCATTTTGTTATAGCTTATGGTACAGATATCAATTGTGTCTCTTATAATATTTGGCATCTTACTTTCAATGTAATGAGATAAATGTTTGCAGAGAATTTATGAAGGTTGCTATCAAGGGAAATACATACAAATGATGACAAAGCTTTCCACTTATCAAAATAAACTTCCGCAATCATGTGTCCAGTTACTTTGAGTCTACATAATGATTCAAAATTTATACTTGAACACTTTATTTTTACACTTCCTATAGATCTAGCTTAGTTCCAAATCATACTTTTAGTTTTCTGTATTTTTTCCTCTGATGCTATAGCTTTTCATACCTTCTATTTTATTTCCTTCATCTTATTTCATCAAACATATTTAAATTAAAGTGTTTATACGTATTATGATTTCATAGACTTTAGAAGCAGTGGGAAAAAAATTAAGAACTGGATTACAAGCTATGAAACATGTAGAAATTAAGGAGAGATTAGATTAAGGAGTGGTAATGAACACTGGGACCTGAAGTGCTGGTTCACCATCAACCTTGCATGAAAACCATATGGATGCTATGGCCTCTGGGTCTGCCATCCCCTCAACCAAGTTAGTCATCATCCTCACAGAGATAGTAAGACTGAATCATGGTGTCTGGCAATTATAGTTTCATGAATTGCTGCCAAAATTATAACCATCCCTTCCTCCAAAACACACATTTTTATAATATTAGCATCTCCACAATGCTTTGTGATTCATTCATTCATTCATTCATTCATTCATTCATTCATATTACAGCACCCACACATAACCCATTTCTCAAAATCTTTCACTGCACCTTACGGTATAATCTATATATATATATAAAAGGCTAAGTGACCGTCCAACCATCTGACCAGTAGCTATGACACGCAATGACCACCAGGGGGGGCAGACACTTAATGCAGGAGCAACCGAGCTGCAATGACTTGGCAGTGGTGGTTCTTGGGTGATGCAAACTGGAACCACAGAGGAGGGACCCAAATTCCAGGGTGCATCATCCAAGAACTGCCCTCTTGCAATCCCAGACTCCTCGGGGGATGTCAGAGAGCCGATTTTGGCCCGATCCCTGAAGGCCAGGCGGAGGGACACCACCTGCTGGAGGAACCCCTCTCACTCCACAGACACCCTTCGAGCTGCGGTGCTGCTCCAGGTGCGGCTGGCCCGGGGACCACGGGAGGGGAGGTTGGCTCCAGGGCATGCCTGGCCAGTCTCACCCAGTCCCACCCTGCTGGCCACATTCTAATTAATTTCCTTTCAATGTGCATGAATCTGTACACCGGGGCACTAGTATTTCCATAATCACTTAACTACCCTAAGTCCTCAGCATCCCCTTCTCTTCATGGCATCAAGACAATACAACCTAACTCTCCTCTATGATCATCACTTCCATTGTGGCCGTCTCAAGTGGTGCCTATTTATTCCCTCATATTTTACACTTCAGAGATGAATCTGGCATTGGTGTTCTTGCTCCTTATTGTGGCTCCTAAATGATTCATCCACTCTCCAACTCCAAATCCTGCTCTTTTGAAATGTATGCCAGTTGGTCCTATAATATTTTGCCCTCTCTGCTCTCATTGTTTAGCCTCATTCAAGGAAACCTTTGGCACTTATTTTAAAGATTTCTTCCTCTCACCAAGCTCTGCCATCAGCCTTGTTGTCTTCAAGATATATGAAGATGACCAATCATAACTCCATGCATGTTCATCAGGATAGGCTAGATTACAAATGATCCCCGCATCTTACTGGCTTTAATAACAAAGTTTTCTCACTCAAGTGACATGTCTTCTATGATTTGGTTGAGGGTTATGCTATGTCGCCTCACTCTAAGACTCAGGTTTGATCAGATAAATCTGCACAAACTTAGACCTGATTATAATGTCACATAGACCATGTATCTTTCCCTTTAGCAGCTGGTATAATTGAGGTTTTACATGTATTTTATATTGTTTCTGATTGGGTTTCCTAACCTTTGAATTGTAAGGCCTATGAGGAAAGAGGTGATTGTCTATGTTTGCTAGACTTAGATTCTTCCATGATTAACCCAGTTCTAGCCACATAATAGGTATCAATAAATATATGTTGAATTAAATAATGGATAGAAGGATGAATAATAAGCTGATAGATGGATGAATGGATTGTAATGACATTGATTGGAGAGAGAGGTTTTAGCAATGTATAATAAACTCTGGCTACTGAGTGAGAGGTGCTTATGGGAAATCAAAGAGTAGGTAACCAGTAGTGAGGTTAAAGCATCAAAATATAAGTATTGGTTGATTTAAAAGCAATAAATGCATACATGTTATATTTATTGTATTGATGGCTTCAATTGATGGCTCCCCTGTCTCCATTCCCCCAATACAATGTCACTTTGCAGCTCCCCACAACAAGTAGTTTTCTTTTCTACTCCTTGAATCTGGGCTGTCTTTGTGATTTGCTTTGGCCAAAAGAATGTGGCACACTATGAAAGTGTGCCAGTTCTGAGACTAGGTATCACAAGATTTCACATGTTTCTATTCTCTTAGAACCTAGCCCCTTCTAGATGAAAAAAATGTTAGTCTGTGGAGGATTTGAGAAAGCCCAATATTACAAATTGAGGCCATATTAGACTGGCCTATATAGAGATAATCTTAAACCATGTGGCAAATTCCAGGCAAAATGAGTAGAACTTCCTATTAACCTACAGTTGACAGCAGATACATGAGAGAGCCTATCTGATCCACGGACTCATGATTAATATTAAATGCTTTTTGTTTCAACCGACTGACTTTTGAGGTGATTTGCTACACAGCTTACTGAAACATGAGAGAAATAAATGCCACAAAATTAAGATTTAGAATACCATTTTGTGTCCTTATATGTTATTAAATTTTGGAACACTTCAAACATATGCAAAAGTAGAAAACACTAAAAACTCAGATTATCAATATTCTTGATAACAGTTTTCTAGCATTTCTGGCTTGATAAAGAAGACTTTGGCTTTGATTCTTAACCATTGCCTGGACAAGAAGAGCTCTCAAAAAGAATTTGTTAAAAAACTACCCAGATGACTAAATATACAGAATAAGTTTCTGTATGGCATTCGGGATCACTGTCTCCATCTCCTAAGAAAAGAAGTCAAACTCCTAAGAGCAAGGATTCTATCCGCAGATACTTCTCAAATCTTTTCACAAGTTTAATTTGGAGTATCTTCTGTATCTTCCCATGTACCACCTTGCACTCTTCTCTCTGGACACTGGCTTCTATTGCTATTCCCTCTCACAATACCTTTTCTCAAATTACTATGGCTAGTGCTGTGCTACTTCCACTGTGTAAAATACAATGTCCTTTCCATTTGTCTATCAAGAAACATCCATGTCATGCACAGCTTCAATGAAATCTGTTTTGTGTACCCATTTCTGAATCTTCCTGGTTGCAATAGCACTTTGCCACCAGATCTCTACAGCATTTGCCATGTAGCAATACAGATAATTCTTTTTTAAAAATATATTTTATTGATTTTTTACAGAGAGGAAGGGAGAGAGATAGAGAGTTAGAAACATTGATGAGAGAGAAACATCAATCAGCTGCCTCCCTGCACACCCCCTACTGGGGATGTGCCCGCAACCAAAGTACATGCCCTTGACCGGAATAGAACCTGGGACCTTTCAGTCTGCAGGCCGACGCTCTATCCATTGAGCCAAACTGGTTAGGGCGATCCAGATAATTCTTTATAAGTCTGTCCTTCCTTGTTGATTGTGGTATCATTAGGCCAATTCATGTCTTGTCCATTTTTTTTCTATCTTTAAACAAAAATTCTTATCTTATACTTAGTAGATGTTAATTAAATCTTTGTTGAAAGTACAAATAAATGAGAACAATATTCCAGTTGAATTACAATATTTAAAAAGTATGTATGCCCTAGCCGGTTTAGCTCAGTGGATAGAAAGGTCCCGGGTTCAATTCTGGTCAAGGGCACATACCTAGGCAGTGGGCTCAATCCCCAGTAGAGGGTGTGCAGGAGGCAGCCTATCAATTATTCCCTCTCATTATTGATGTTTCTATCTCTCTTTCCCTCCCCTTTCCTCTCTGAAATCAATAAAAGTATATTTTAACAAATCAAAAAGTATGTAAGTGTGTGTTTACGTATACATAAATATGTCTGTGTATATTGTCTAAATAATTTTATTGTTAGATTCTGGTAAACCATTTGAATATACATAGCCTGATATTTGATGATCAGATACTAACAATGAATCAACTTTAAAGAAAATTATAGATATATTGTAGAAAATAGTATTTTTCTGTGAGCAACAGAGAAAGGATATGGAGCAGTGGACATAAATCTCACCTAATAGGAAAGTAATCCCAAAGGTAATGATTAAAACCTGTAATAAGAAAAACACATTGAGTCTTTTATCTTGTAAGGCACCAATAAAAAAATATAATTCTTTTAAGATCAGAGGTCTAGTTACTGCTCAGAGCAGATAAGACTACAGGCCTCAAATTGAAACAGAAGAGAGAACACAGAGGTAGCAATTTTATGGCCTCGTTAAACCAGGGAGGCCACAAACAATCCTAGCTGACGAGGAAATTATGGCAATTACCAAAATTGTCAAGGGAAAGGTACGACAATATATAAAAATTTCATGGCTTGACTTTAAGATCAGAAATTAATGTTCATGATAAACATCAGAGTCAAGGACATAGAGCTTTGCACTCCAGAGTTAAAGGTCTGAAACTCTAATTGTAGAGACGTCATTAAATACTGTTTAGACAAACAAAAATGTTATTTCCTCCAGGGGGGCTATTAGGGTAAAAAGAGAGCTGTCATAATCACCTAATTAATGAAAACAACATTCACAGATGAAGAAAGTTGGATATTTTCAAATCTTTACTTTGTAAATCAAAGCTTTTGAACATATATCCATGGCAGCGATTTTCATTAGAAGTACAGTTACTTGGAAAATCCAATTTAGGAACTAGAATAGAACATTTTCATTCTTTTGTACAAGATATCTACGTGGGATTTCTACACTGTGTCAACAAGGTTAACACACAGGCTGTTACTCTGCACACTACTGATTTCCTTAATTAAGAACTTTCTGAAGGTTGAATAATCTCCATTGCTCATTCCCTTGAAGATTACAGCAGTGGAATCTAGAAGGCACCCTGCCATGTCTTTACTACCTATGACTCCATTGTAAATTAAATTTAGATGAAGAGGTAAATAATCTTTGTAAAACCATTAACTACAGAGTACATCTTTAATATTTTAGAAGGGAGATGCATCCTTTATATTAAATCTCCTAATATTTTAGCAGGGGGTATATACCTTGTATTCATTCACTTTCAATAGACTGCATGCTGGGAACTATGACAGGTGCTGGGTGTCTTCCATCAAGAGCCTCTTTATACATTTACTTTTTTATAAAGCACCTTGTTATCCCTGAATTTGTATGGGATATAATTCTCTTAAAAGTATATTTATCAACTGAATATAAATTCTCAGACTTAATGTGGATAAGAAAAACTGTATACATTTTTGTCAGATTTCTGGTTCATTTCCCCACAGAAATTTTTTTAACTGTATTTTATTGATGTTTTACAGAGAGGATGGGAGAGGGATAGAGAGTTAGAAACATCGATGAGAGAGAAACATCGATGAGCTCCTCCTGCACACCTCCCACTGGGGATGTGCCTGCAACCAAGGTACATGCCCTTGACAGGAATCAAACCTGGGACCCTTCAGTCCTCAGGCTGATGCTCTATCCACTGAGCCAAACCTGTTTGGGCCCCCACAGAAATTCTTATTTAATGGGTATGTGGTAGGATCCAGGATAGTTTTTAAACTAGCATCTCGGATAATTTTCCATCTAATTATACATCAGACTATAATTTGAGAACTATTGAACAGCAGTTTTTAAGGTTTTTTTGTTTGGTTGGTTATTTTTTTGAGGGGATCATATTTCCCTGAAAAGATCTTATAAAAAACACTTAAAGTGTTTTAAATTGACATCTATTTTTTGGTAAGTTTAAATAAACTTATTTATTTAATAACAGAAGAGAGAAAATATTAAATGTCATTATAAATAAAATGATTGCAATAAATACTTCATGGCATCATTTGATGAAACAGGCTTTAGTTATGTGTGCTTTATTCCTGGGTTTTATCAAATGCATCCTGAAAATATAATAGCACATTAAAACATTCCAATGACATTTAAATCAGTATCACTACTTTATATTGCTTTGGCTGTTTTCAATGAAAAATATACCAACTTGGATTATGCTTCAAACATCAGGAATACTGCAAGACAGGCAGGAGAGGAAGATCTGTAATTTTAAGTGACCTTGATTATTCAAACTAATATTTCAGACTAACCCTTTGTTTGGTAACTGAATCATTTTTCATCCTGGAGCAAGGCAGCATAGTGCAATTTGGGAAGAAGTGCCATTGTGACTTACCAGGCAGTATTAGACAAGGGTACATATGGAAGTTGAGATTCTGGAGATGAATTCTCTTCTAACTATCTTTGTGGTATATCCCTTGGAAATTCTTTATGTAACCCCAGAAATACTTGGGCTTCAGTTGGAAGAGTGAAACCGCTGATGGGGAGCCTATACACCAAGTGGGCTAAGTCAGCCTACTAGGTGACCTGTTCTCATTCTTTCCCCCTTTATTATTACTATTATTATTATTATTATTATTTATTGGGGTGACATTGGTTAATAAAATTATATAGGTTTCAATTGTACAATTCTATGATACATGATCTGTATATTACATGGTGCTCACCATCCAAAGTCAAATCTTCCATCCCCATATATTTGACCCCATTTTCCCATTACTATCCCCAACCTCCCTTTCCTATGGTAAACACCATACTGTTTTCTGTGTCTATGAGTTTTTGTTTTTTTCTCGTTTTTTTCCCCATTATTTTGCTTTCAGTTTTATATCCAGGGTACAACTACTTACTGTATCAAAGGCTTTTTTCCCCAGAATAGACTTCCAGTTACAGGAGGAGCCTAGTCTGCCTTAATTCACTGCTGTGCTCCCAATGGCTAGCTCAGTAACTGGTACAGAGTAGATGTTTAAGAATCTATTGGAAAATTCATTCAATTCAGAATGAATACAGTACCATATTTTCTAGCCAATTTAATCACATTTACTTAGAGGCAACTCATTCCAAAACTTCTTTAGTAACAGAAATAACATGTTTGTTTACATGCAAATTAAGGACTAGTTTACCATTTAGTGGGTTAGCTTACTGAGTTAAGACCAGAAAGAAAGCCTAAGCATCAATATTTAAGATAGATGGGGTAAAAATCTGTTGTCAGATTGTTGTAATCATTCTCCAAATACAATAGCCATAAAAAATGAACTGAAATGATAACCGTGTAAAAATCTTACTTATTTGAAGCAAATTGAGGAAGGTCTGTGTGAAGTATTTAAAAAAAGTAAGTCAATTATGGAAGATCTGCATGAAATATTTTAAAAAATAAGTCAATTATAAAACCCTTTTTAAAATGTTACTGAGGAGTAATTGGTAAGTACAAATGTATATATTTAAAAAGTGCAATGTGATGGTTTGATATACATATACATTGTGAGATGATAACCAACATCAAGACAATTAACCCATCACCTAATTATAAAATATTTTAAAGAAATGAATTTTTATGAGTGTCAGTGACTACAGAATCAGAGGATCCAGCTTCATTGTTAGTATTTCTAAATATTATCTCTGTGGTCCAATAATCTTTCCATATCTACATTACATGATTCTTCTAGGTTAAACATCTAGAACAGTTAATATCCTAAGAAATATACAATAATGCTTTGACATTACCGTTTTAATGTCAAGATTCACATGTGGCGATTTAAAATTAAATAACATTAAAACTCTGGAGGGGCTGTGCTAGAAGGCTTGTCTCAGTGGATTGAGAGAACATTGGCCTGCAGACTCAAGGGTCCTGGGTTCGATCCTGGTCAAGGGCACATACTTCAGTTGCAGGCTCCATGCCCATCCCTGGGCCCTGATCTGGGCGTGTCAAGGAGGCAACCAATCGATGTGTCTCTCTCACATCCTTGTTTTTCTCTCTGTCTCTCACCCTCCCTTCCACTCTTTCTAAAAATCAATGGAAAATATCCTTGGGTGAGGATTAACAAAAATAATTGAGAGGGGAAAATAGGGGACATCTCTAATAATGTCAATAATAAAAAGTAAATAAATAAATAAAACAAATAATCCAGTTCTTTTGTTTTCTTTTTTTAAAATATATTTTATTGATTTTTTACAGAGAGGAAGGGAGAGGGATAGAGAGCTAGAAACAATGATGAGAGAGAAACATTGATCAGCTGCCTCCTGCACACCCCCTATTGGGGATGTGCCCACAACCAAGGTACATACCCTTAACCGGAATCGAACCTGGGACCCTTCAGTCCCCAGGCTGATGCTCTATCCACTGAGCCAAACCAGTTAGGGCTAATCTAGTTCTTTTGTTTCACTAGAACCATGGGGTAACCTTGTGAATGGAAGACACATGCTAAGAATGGTAAAGTATAAAGCTTTGCAGCCTGGATCTTCCCAAACACTGAAACTATCATACAAGTTCAGAAATGCCTGTTTTACAGCTGCTTACATGAGAGAATAAACTATCTTGCTTAAGCCACTTTTCTGTATTATGAAGGACAAGTATTGTGATACTGCTTTGAAATGATGTTTGAGTATTTTTGTGATTTTTAAAAATTTATCTTTATTGTTGAAAGTATTACAGATGTCCCTTTTCCCTATTGATCCCCTCCACCCCACACTTGCCCTCCCCAGCCCTTCACTGAACTGTTGTCTGTGTTCATGGGCTATGTATATATGCATATAAATTCCCCAATTAATCTCTCCCTCCCACTCCATCCCCACCTTCCCTCTGAGATTCCTCAATCTTTTTCTCTTTTGGTTTTGGGACAACACAAGATATTTTCCCGAAACCAATGGACCATACTTCAAATGTTACTCATTCACTAAATAACCTTGACTCTTTTATAAGACTGTCTTTTATGACATTCATGGGAGAAAATGGATAGTTCCGGAACTATAATTGTGAGATATAATGAAATCAGTTAAATGCTTATTCAATGACCTCTTTTAAGTTTTTCTTTTATAACCTCAGATTCTATATCATAAAGCAGCTACTACATGGAGACCTGCCAGAAAACCAGAAACAGCATTAAAATGTGCATAAATTTAGGCCAGGGCAAACTGATGAGAAGTCATACTGCTTGTTCAGGTAAGATTTTGATAAGATAAACATAAGGAGTTTGTATTATTCTAATCACAGTAATCTGGCTGGCTGTTTATTTCCAGGGCAAGGAGAAATTTTCTGGGAACCAGATTTAGAAATAGTTGCAAAGGCAGGGATTTTGCCAGCCAATTCTTCTTCAGGAATGTTGATGAGGTAATTCTATAATTGGTGCTGAGTGCAACTTGGACTCTGAGTTCAGGGAGTAACTATTGAGAGTAGGATGCATATGTACATGCTGGGGGTAGGTATGGCAGTACTGAGAATATTAATGTTTCTTAATTCTTTCGATAATGTTAAAGACAAAAAGGCTATGGATTTTTTTTAAAGAAGGCCATAAAAAAAGAATATTCATTACTCACTCAACAAATACTGATAGTGTTTATCATGTGTAAAGCAAAAAGAGAATATTGAGTCATTTCAGTATATGTGGAAGGATATACTTGGCTGTGCCAAAAATGACTACTAATTTTCCCTGGGTATCTACTTCCCTTTCTTCCTCAATGTAGCTGATGCTTTTGGTAGCCCACTCAAAATTTCTTTACCAGCTGTTGAACCCATCCTCTAGCTGCTGTGGGTGTTGACTGGTTAAAGCTCACACCTGTACCCTTTTCTGGAGAATTCTTTAGCATGTCAAAAGCCCCTGGATAAAGATGGCTGAGAATTCCAAGCCCTGGCACTTCCTTTCAAAGCAGGATACATTCTGTAGTGTATTTTATGTTCCAAGACTCCCTTGGGATGACACTGAGGCTAGGCTTTTGAAAACACATTTTTGCCTGGCTTTCTCCCCGTAGGTTTACTCCTGACAGCACTCCCTCAATAGATCACTTGCACAAAAATCTGTGTTTTGGGCCTTTCTTGTAGGGAAATGTATTTAAGATCCTCAGTATTGTCGGGCACATAAGTACTCCTAATTAAAAATTTCAGTTACCATTATAGCTTGATGTAATCATGTGAACAAGTTCTAGCCTAAGAGATGTAAGTAGAAGTGATGTAAGTAAGTTCTGGGATTTGTTCTTAAAGGTAGAAATGACCATGTTCTTTGTTCCTTTCATTATATCGTGTTGCTTATAACGGCATAGGTATGATGGATAGAGCTTCATCTAGGAAAATAAGGGTGAGGATCATATCCTAGAGAGAACAGAGTGAGGATATAGAAGAAACCAGAGGCCCAGCTCTGAACTGCCTACATCTCTCTCACACCCATGTTTATCTCTCTCTGTCTCTCCCCCTCCCTTCCACTCTCTCTAAAAATCAATGGAAAAATATCCTTGGGTGAGGATTAACAAAAATAATTGAGAGGGGAAAATGGGGGACATCTCTAATAATGTCAACAATAAAAAGTAAATAAATAAATAAAACAAATAATCCAGTTATTTTGTTTCACTAGAACCATGGGGTAACCTTGTGAATGGAAGACACATGCTAAGAATGGTAAAATATAAAGCTTTGCTGCCTGGATCTTCCCAAACACTGAAACTATCATACAAGTTCAGAAATGCCTGATTTACAACAGCTTACAATAGGGAATAAGCTACCTTGCTTAACCCTTTGCACTCGCTTGCTTTTTTCTCGATTCCTTTATTCTAATGCTAACCATGTGGAGTCACACTCGACATCCGAGTGCAAAAGGTTAAGCCACTTTTCCATATTATGAAGGACAAGTATTGTGATACTGCTTTGAAATGATGTTTGAGTTTTTTGTGATTTTTTAAAATTTATCTTTATTGTTGAGAATATTACAGATGTCCCTCCTTTTCCCCCTTAATTGTCCCCCTCCACTTAGTTCCCGTCACACCTCAGGCCTCCAGGCCTTCACCACCCTGTGCATATAAGTTCTCTGATTAATCTCTTCCTTTTCCCTGCTCCACCCTTTCTGTTGAGATTCCTCAGTGGCCTTATTCACTTTATCTTTGCTTACCACATCAACAATAGCAGTTAGTTTTCATTTGGAGAATATTTTTTACAAATAAAGAAAAATTAATAACCACAGTATAAAGCAACCACCAAGAATGTTTTGCTGGATTGTCGGTGATCTGCATGCCTGGAACATATTGTTTGCAATTTAACTATTTCCTAATTATAATTAGCAATTATGTTATAGCATAGACTTTTAGTAATGTTGGTGAAATATGATAAATGTACATGTTATATCCATGACTGAAAAGGGCTCACAGTGATTTATTTTACTTCAAACTGGAAAAAAAATTAAAGAACTCAAAATTAAACTTTATGTATCTAATGATTTTTAAAATCTAGCTTTCTCACTAGCCTAATTATTCCATATTACACTGATGCTTTTTGGAGAAAATTAACAAGTCTGTGTATTCCCTGAACATGACACCATTGATTTCAGAGTTCTCAAAGCTTTCTCTCTTAAAGAACTTAGAAAGATAAGGCAAAGCTTTTCTTAATCCAGTGAAGAAACGACCCTATCATCACTCCAGCAGAATTTATTTCATCTTCTTAGTTAAAAATCAGTAAACTGAATAGGCAATTCACACAGCTCTTGGCTTTTACTTCCATCATTTGGGTTTTCTGTTTCTAAAAAGAAAGCATTCAGAAAGACAGCAATCTGGCTAATTATTGCCCTGTTCTAAAATAGTTGGATCCTTTAGAAAACACCTTCATGTCTCAAACATAGAAAGAAGGCTAAATTTAGTATCTGTTCTAGGTTAATCTACCACTTCAGCATGATCTCCAGGCATCATTATCAAAATTATGCAACTGGAAAATCTCTTAGAAGCCTATTAAGGCAAGAACCACATGTTCTCACCAAGAGAACATACAAAGAGTGGCTGATGTGAAGTTCCCCAATTTTAATTTCTCATCCATAAAAGAATCTGCATCCAGACTTGAAACTTTAAATACATTCAATTGCATATAGGATTTTAAAAAGGACTTGCTTATGTAGTATAATTGGATTTTTTACAACCTATAAATTACACCTGATATTTTCAAGGGTATACTCTGGTTTCAATTAAGAGAGATACTTTAACAATTAAGAAACCAAGATTGTGGAACTACTTTAGGTCCTTGAAACACATATGCATATGATAATTAAAGTTTCTGGGTAGGATATAAACCGATTGCCCTGAACAAATTAGGAAGACTTCCTTGGGGTGTAAATTTTAATACTTTTAAAAATAATGCTGACATTTATCCTTTTATCCAAGAATGACTTGGTTTTTAAAAGAGAATCACATAAAACAATAATAAATATTATAGTTATATTTTATACATAGATTAAAATGAATGACTTAAATTATTGATGCTACAGCTATTGCAGTCACTTGTTGTGGGTCTTTTAGGACTAAAATAGTATTGCTTTGCACTTCTGCCTGGTGACAGAAAAGATATATTGCAGAGAAAGTGTAAAACAACCTGTCTTTTGTAATCATGATGTAAGATAAGCAGTTCATGATTTGTGTTTGTTTCAAACAAGAGATGTCACAAGAAGTAGAATTATTTTATTTTCTCATGGAAAATCATAAGAATCGGTGTCTTTCACAAGGTAGTCTAAGAACACTAACCCTTGTCTTTTCTGTGACAAGCACTATCCCACATTGGCTCTTAGGAGAAATCATATCGATGATAATACATTTGGGATAAAATGCATACTCTACCACCCAGAGAAGGTAGCTAGGAAGGTCTATGAGGAAACCCTAAGACTCTTAGCTTGGAGGGTTTATGAGGCATACCCCAAGAGTAGCTAGGCAAAGGGGTAACTAAGAAACTTTGGTGTATTGTCTTTCAGCACCCTGACTTGAACACCAAAGTAGAGAGAAATCTGTCTCAAAGATATTTGTGAGTGCGGCCTTTGTTTAATGGAGTGGATTACAATTTAATACATAAAAGGCTCACAGAAGTTTAAAGAATCATACTAGCTTCTACTAAAATACACAGGTGATGATCAAATTAAACAGAGGCTTCTGAGTTTGAAACTTTCTATGGAAAAGCAGACAAACCCACAAGCCACTGACAACCACTCCCAATAAGAAGAACTTAGCCTTAATCAAGAAACTGCTGACATGTGCCCAGCTGGATTTTAGAATTAGTATGAGCCAGTGACTACTCTGTATATCCCATCCCCAACACTCTCCCCCCATTTATAAATGGGGCTATTTAGTTAATTATCTTATCCCTGTCTGACCATTGTATGTTGGGAATGTGAGGGTTAGATATCTTTTTAGCTCACAGAGCTCTGCATTAAGAGAAGTCCTTCCTGAGCAGTTGCACTCAGGGAACTAAGCATGAAGAACCTCTTTTCACACTGTCTAATCTATGAGGGAAGGTGGGAGGTGAAGGGGTAATAGATCAACTAAAGGACTTGCATGCATGCATATGAGCATATCCAATGGACACAGACTGTAGGGAGGTGAGGGCATGTGCTGGGGGGTGGGGGTGGCTAGGGAGAGATCAATGGGGGGAAAAGGAGTCTCATGTAATACTTTAAACAATAAAGAATTTAAATTAAAAAAATAAGAACCTCTTTCATGCTCATAAGAGATTTAGAGCATGAGATCTTGGTCTTCTAGCCTGACTCTGAAGTCATCCTATACAATAAAAGGTGAATATGCAAATGACCAAAATGCAGAATGACCAGTCGCTATGACATGCACTGACCACCAGGGGGGCAGACGCTCAATGCAGGAGCTGCTCCCTGGTGGTCAGTGTGCTCCCACAGGGGGCGCACTGCTCAACCAGAAGCCCTGAGCAGGGCTCACGGCTGGCAAGTGCAGAGGCAGTGGCAGGAGCCTCTCCGGCCTCCACAGCAGCACTAAATATGTCTGATTGACAGCTTAGGCCCACTCTCCATGGAAACATCAGTCAGACATCCCCAGAGGGCTCCCGGACTGTGAGAGGGTGCAGGTTGGGCTGAGGGACCCTACTCCCACCCCCTGAGGGCACAAATGTTAATGAGTTGGGCCTCTAGTAATAAGATAAGACTTTAGGGGTGCCCAAGCTGGGTGTGGCTCAGCAGTTGAGCCTCGGCCCAGAAACCTAGAGGTCAGGGCACATGCCCAGGTTGTCTGACCCCAGTAGGGGATGTGCAGGAGGCAGCCAATCAATGATTGTCTCTCATCATTGATGTTTCTATCTCTCTCTCCCTCACCCTTCCTCTCTGAAATTAATAAAAATACATATTTTAAAAAAGACTTCAGGGGTGGATAGGAATGGGGTGAATGTACTTTGCATATATATGGCCACGAACTATTAGGCACCAAAGGGTAGATTCCGTTGGGCTGGTGTTTTGTTCGTCTCACCAATGAACCACACCTAATGGTATTCAAGCACTTGTACTAGAAAAGTCTCTTTCATGTTAGGTGTGGACTTGACTAATGGGATATTCATAACCATGATGTAAGCAGGTGCCTGACAAGTGTTTACACATTCTTAGTCACCACATAAAACTGGCTATCCTGCCAGGGAGACAGCTAAAGAGACCATGTGGAGAAAGGGAGGCCCTGAGAATTCATGATGAGACAGGTTCAGCCAAACCTGTATCCTAGTGGTTTCTGGCCTCAAGTGATTTTAGGCAAAATCAGGAGGAGAAGCTCCCATCAGAGACCAGCCCACATTATAGAATTAGGTACAAATAAAATGGTTGTTGTTTTAAGCCCCTTTGTTTTGGGGTATTTTCCTCTCACAACTGTCTATGGAGCAATTGGGAAAGGTAGAAACGTGACAAACATACTAGAACTTCTTCAAGAAACAACTATTCAAAGAGGCAATGAAAAAATGGAATTTTAGATGAAGGACCAAAGAGTGAAAGAGTAAGTAAAATTCACACTTTCACCTGCAAACAGCAGGAAGCATGGTGAGAACATTGTACAAGTTTCCTACAGAGAAAAACACTCTAAATGAGTCTGGAATGAAAGGTCGAAGCTGTTTTGTTTTTGTTTTTGTTTTTTAAAGGGGCATGTATGCCAAGCAGTATCTTTAGACTTCATTTTGCTGGGTATTAAAGCCCATCAAAGACTTTTAGGTAGAGAAATGAAATAATCTCTGTTGTAGACATATAATTCTGCTGCAGTGTGGAATAGTGACAAAAATAGAAACAAGCCTGGCTGGCATGGCTCAGTGATTGAGCATCAACCTATGAACCAGGGGGTCACAGTTCGATTTCCTAGTCAGGGCACATGCCCGGGTTGTAGGCTCGATACCCAGTAGTGGGCGTGCAGGAGGCAGCTAATCCATGATTCTCATCATTGATGTTTCTCTCTCTCTCCTTCTCTCTCTAAAATCAATAAAAAATATTTTTTTTAAAAAAAGAAAAAACCTGGAGGCAGGGAAACCAAGTGAGAAGGCATTGCATGAATACAGAGAACTGACTGACAGTTGTCAGAGGGGAGGGGTTTGACAGCTGTCAGAGGGGAAGGTTTTGGGGGATTGGGTGAAAAGGGTAAAGAAATTAAGCAATACAGCTTGGCAGTAACAGAATAGGCACGGAGATGTAGATTATAGCATAGGGAACATAGTTAATAATATCGTGATAACTATGTATGGTGCCAGGTGTGTACTTGAAGCAGTGGGGGACCACTCCGTAAAGTACATGATTTTCTAACCTCTTGTTGTATGTCTGAACATAATACAAAATAATATTAAATGTAACCTGTAATTGAAAAATAAATACATTTTAAATGTTAATGAAAGACATTGCACTCACCAGGAGAGCAGATATTGGTATAAACAAGAAAGAATAAACTAAAAAGGCATACTTAAGGTAAATTGAACAGGTCTCGGTAACCAATTAACGCAAAGTAAAGAAGATGAAGGAAACAAAGGTAAGTGGCAATTTCCCAGCTGGTGCCCCTGAAATGATGGGGATCCTATTTACTAAGAAAGGGGAAATCATCAGAGGAGGAAATAGATTTGTTGAAGTAGGTATTGAAATACATTTTGGTACATTGTTGAATTCAATGTGCCTCTTGGACAAACAGGAAAATAGAACTATTAGGCAATTGAAAATATACTTCACTAAGTGTAAAGTTAGATTATTTGAGATTTTCCTTGTTTCTTGAGATATGCTTGTAAATGCTATGAATTTCACTGTTAGCTTTCGCTGTGTCCCAAAGATTTTTGGTTGTTGTATTCTCATTTTCCTTTGTTTCAAGGTATCTTTTAATTTCTTCCTTGATCTCACTGTTAACCCATTCATTGATTAGTAATATGTTATTTAGTCTCCATGTCTTTATGTGATATTCAGTGTTTTTCTTATGATTGATTTCTAGTTTCATACCATTATGGTAAGAGATGTTTTATATGATTCCAATCTTCTTAAATTTATTGAGACTTGTTTTGTGGCCTAACATGAGGTCTATCTTAGAAATATTTCATATACACTTGAAAGAATGTATATTCTGCTGCTCTGGAGTAAAATGCTCTAAAGTTATCAATTAAATCTCTAAACAGGACATACCAACGACCAATAGACATATGAAAAGATGCTCAATGTCACAAATCATCAGAAAAATGCAAATTGCAAATTAAAACCAGAATGAGATATCACATCACACCTGTTAGAATAGCTATCGTCAATAAATCAATGAACAAATGCTGGTTAGGATGTGGAGAAAAGGGAATCCCCATGTGCTATTGGTGGGAATGCAGACTGGTGAAGCCACTGTGGAAAGCAGTATGGAGTTACCTGAAGGAATTAAAAATGGAACTGCCTTCTGATCCAGCAATTCCATTGCTGGGAATTTATCCAAAACACTAATTCAAAAAAAAAATATGCACCCCTATGTTCATTGCAGCATTATTTATAATAGCCAAGATTTGGAAGCAGCCCAAGTGTCCATCAGTAGATGAATGGATTGAAAAAGCTGTGGTACATTTACACAATGGAATACTATTTGGCTGTACTACTTTTTGTGACAGCATGGATGGACCTGGAAAGCATTATTCTAAGTGAAATAAGCCAGTCAGAGAAAGACAAATGATTTCACTCATGTGGTATCTAATGAACAAAATGAACTAACAAGCAAAATCTAAGCAGACTCATAGAGAGCAGGCTGACAGCTGTTGGAGGTGGGGCTGGTGGGAGTGGAGGGATTGAGTAAAAAAGGGGAAAAAAGAGAAAAAAACTCCCAGGCATGGACAAAAGGGTGGTGATTGCCAGGGGGATCTGGATGAGGGGAAGTGGAGAAAGGTATAGAGGGGATAATAGGTGATGAAGACTTGACGTGGGGTGGTGAAAACACAATAGAGTGCGCAGATGATGTATATAATTGTGTACCTGAAACCTGGATAATTTTGTTAATCAGTGTCACCCCAATAAATTCAATGAAGAGGGAAGAAATAAGAAAAGAGATACCCAGAGGACCTGGCAATTTGATGTTCTTCGGCCTTCACAAGTAAAATGTTTATACAGTAGCAAAGAAGTCATACACACCCAATTAATTTTTATTTTGGTTATTGTATTTTTCAGTTCCATAATTTCTATTTGTTTCACTTTTGTAACTTATATTACTTCGCTGAGATATTTCCTTTTTTTCATCTGTTTCAAGAGATTTTATAGTTGCTTGCCAAAGTATTTTTTTATTATGGTTGCTTTAAAATATTTGGGGATATCTGTAATACTTTCAACAATAAATTAAAAAAATATATATAAAATCCTTGTCAGATAATCCCATCATCTGATTCATCTCAGAGTTGGTATCTGTTGTCTTTTCTCATTCTTGTTCTGACTTTCCTGACTCATGATATGACCAGTGAGTGTTATTTTATTGTGTATCCTGCACATTTTCGATATTGTGAGAATTTGAATCCTATTTCATCTTTTTTTTTTTCTTTAAAAGCAAGCAAACCTCCTGGTGAAGTGTCACAGCAGGGCCATTTGGCTATGTATGCTCAGCTTCCTGCTCAGTCCTGCTGACACATTCCTGGTGAAAGACCGGCATGAACTCATATGGCTTTATGCCTCCAGTGGGGGAATAAGCTCACCCTTGCTGAGCCACAGTGACACAGGGATGGGAGGTGGGCAATTGCATACCAACTGGCCCTGCCTGCCACCATCTTGTTCTGCCTTGTGGAGGTTGGAAGCTTTGCTCCGTACTGAGCTCCACTGATCCTATGGAAGAGTGAAGCCTAGCAGTGACTATTCCTGATGTACAGTGCCTTAGAGATTCTCATTGCTGCCAGGTCGGGGTGGGGGCTCAGGTTGCCACTAGACCCCATTGATACTATTCTTTTGGGTGTGTGTGTGGTGACTATATATATATATATATATATATATATATATATATATATATACACACACACACACACACACACACACACACATATAAAATTTATTTTGGATAAATACCTAGGAGTAGAATTGCTGTGTCATACGGTAGCTGTATGTATAAGGAAAAAAAAAAAGACTTCAAACTGTTTCCCATAACAGTTGTACCATTTTACATTCCCACCAACAATGCATCTCCATCATTTGTCACTCTTCTTAACTTTAGCCATTTTTTAACTTGTATTTCCCTTATGACAGATGACGCTGAGCATCTTTTTTTTGAAGTTTTTTTTTTTTTTATTGTTGACAGTATTACAGATGTTGTCCATTTCTCTCCTGGAGGTTGGGTGGAGGGGGACACTATTCATGCAGAGGAATATGTTATGGAGCACACTGGGCAAAGGATGGAGGATCAGCCCCCACTCATCAGGTGTGGTGACCCTCTCACAGCAGCAGATCATATCACTGCTGCCTGCTTCTGCCAGGCAGGGAACAGAATATTGGCTCTGCCAACATCACCTGGTGGGGGGAGGGGGCAATTGGAGCACTGTGGTCATGTCATTCCTCAAATCCTGAGGTCCCTAGATAATCCTTCTTCCCACCTTTCACAGACTTACAATGCTTGTTTGCTGCATTATACCCACCATTTTTGTTGTAAGGGGGAGAACCTGGAAGAATGGGGTTACTTCATCTTGGTGGAACCCCACAATATTTAAACTATAATCATAGTATCTAGAACAATTTACTCCACACTTACTTTCTCTTATGGAAACGATTCGCAGGCAAAAACTGTGTGTTGTGTTTTTATTTTTTTATTTTTGTAATCCTAACATTAGCACATTACTTAGTGATCAGTAGATATTTGTTAAATGGATGACTAAATAAATGGATTTCACTAAGTAGCTTTTGATAGAAGCTTAATATGTACTTTAAATGAGAAAACATTATTAAGTCTCTAAAGAGAATATCAAGACGAGCAAAAGAACTAGATATTAAGAGAGAACACATTATATGTCATTTGAAAAAAATGTTGTTTTTAGTTTTTGAAGTTTTTGAATGATTTTATTTTTCTAGAAGTTTATCAGAAGCATAACCAATGGACACAGACAACAGGTGGGTCAGGGCATGAGTGGAGGGGCTGGGGGGTAATGGGGGGTAAGGACACATGTGTAATATCTTAATCAATAAAGAAATTTAAAAAAAGTAGAAAAAAGGAAGTATAAATTCTACCTCTAAATACAAATAAGGGTGTTTCTGACTCCATACACATATATACATCCCACTTCACCACACTGCACTAGGAGCTAAGTACTCAGCAGTACAGTGTCTTTTTGCCAACATCCTACCTAGACACTGGTCTTTGCTTTGCTGGCTAGAATCCTGAGTCTTTTTGAGTATTGGCTAACAAAATTACAGAGTAGCTCTTAACCTTCTACAGTAGGAGTTCTTGATTAAGCCTAAGAAGGACTATAACGAAGCATAGTAGGCTATCACTGAAGAGGATAAGACTGGACACGTCCCACACTGTCAGTGCCTTGGCCAGACAGTTTAACATGTAGACTTCTAAACCCCTTCTGAAGGCAGTTGTCCATCAGAAACAGAAGGCATTCTGGGAAACTGAGGAACAGCAGATCAGCAGCTGCTATGGTTAGTTTGGGAAAGACACACTATCATTCAGAGAGTGCTGTGACTTTGGATGTGACAGATGGATGGTACCATCAAGAGGACTATAGCAGAGCCCAGCCAGCATGGCTCAGTGGTTGAGCATCGACCTAGGAACCAGGAGGGTTATGGTTCAATTCCCCATCAGGACACATGCCCGGGTTGAGGGCTAGATCCCCAGTGTGGGGTGTGCAGGAGGAAGCCAATCAATGATTCTCTCTCATGGTTGATATTTCTATCTATCTCTCTCCCTCTCTTTTCCTCTCTGAAACAAATAAATTTTTCTTAAAAGAGGACTACAGCAAAGGAGCCAAAAGGGGCAGGGCACCAATACTGCTGTTCAGAAGGTGATGATGACACTGTGGTAGCACCAGGAATGCCCAGCATGTCATCTGCAGCAACCTAGAGGCCCACAGCAGTAATCTACAGAAAAACAAGATCCTGAAGCCACTGTTTGGTAGGAACATGAAAATAACAAAATTACTAGCAAGCAACCAAACTCCCTTGTTATTAGGAGCTTCAGAGTGCAGTGCAAACATACTGCGGGGCTGGGGGGTTGGGGGTGGGGAGTGGGGAGAAGTTATAGAACAACAGACCATAATCCAATCTGTGTTTTAAAAACATGTATGCATGTGTTTATGTGTTTGCATATAAATGGATGAGAGAATGTGTGTGTGCATGCAGGCACATTTAGATAGACATGTCTGTATGGGCATAGCGAAATGTCTGAAAGTATACCAAATTGCCCAAATTGTTTCCAATGCTTATCTCTGGTTGTCATATAAGACAGATGGAGGGGGGCACTCTCTCTTCTTTTTTTGTTTAAATCCTCACCCAAGGATATTTTCCCATTGATTTTTAGAGAGAGTGGAAGATAGAGGGAAAGACAGAGAGAAATATCAATGAAAGAGAAACAACAATTTGTTGTCTCCTGCAAGTGCCCTGACCAGGGCCCGGGCCAGGGAGGAGCCTGCAACCAAGGTACATGCCCTTGACCAGAATCAAATCTGGGACCCTTCGGTTTACAGGCCGAAGCACTAGCCACTGAGCCAAACTGGCCAGATTCACTCTTCTTAATTATACATATTAAGGTTTGAAATTTTGGGCAGTGGTGGATTTCACTTTCTTTTAATGATTGTCCATATTTCCTTAAAAATAGATATATACTTTAAAAAGTCAAACTTTATATTTTGCAGCCCCACTTAGTTGTGCAAATTTGAAAAGTCTATTCACATCTGTTTTCTTCATTTTCTAACTGTGCAAAGTGGGCATGCCCTTCTCACGATGCAGAGATGTGAAGCTTGAACAAACTGAGGCTTCCGAGGGTGTTCTAGAAAAATAAAATCATTAAAAAAGCAATACAATATAAATATGAGATTGAACTTTTTCCATTATTTCTGTTGAGAAACCAAGAGTGCACTTGAAATACCCTTGTAGAGGTGGAGAAAAGTTTTCTTTTTGCGTGTTTTTCATCAATCCATGTGTTGTTGTTTTTTACACTAGGTAATAAGGATACTAACACAATGCAGCTTCTGTCCTCAAGGAATTTGATATATCTTTCAGGAGCTGAGTTTCTTTTAACTTTTTACTGTGGTTTCATTTTATTCCAGACATCTGAGCTGAGGTTTTGCTGCCCTTCCCCTTGTACTCTCTGACCAATCAATATTTCTTTTAGTATCATCTGGGAGCATAAGGCAAAAGGCTCAAACATTTTCATGTTATGGGCAGAAACATGTCTAAATGGCAGCAGAGAAGCGACAAAATCTGCAGATACTTTATGATGCAAGATTTTTTTATTCTATGGGAAATAGGAGGTTGATAAGGGGTGTCTATTCAACAGCAAAGCACCCTTTCTATTTTGGAGAATATGTAAGTCCTCAATATATCATTCTTTTAAAAAATATTTTTATTCACTTCAGAGAGGAAGTGAGAGGGAGAGATAGAAACATCAATGATGAGAGAGAACCATTGATCAGCTGCCTCCTGTACGGCCCCTACTGGGGATCATGCCTGCAACCTGGGCATGTGCCCTTGACCACAATCCACAGAGCAAAACTGCCTAGGGCTCCGTATCTATATTTTCAGTTCAAGAATGTTATATAAATGCAATCATACAGTATATAACTTTTTGGAAATGGATTTTTTCACTCAGCATAATTCTGTTGAAATCCATCCAAATTACTGCATGTGTTCATTCTGTAGTTTGTTGTTATTTATTGTTGAGTAGTGTTCCAAGGTATGGCTATTACCACAGTGTTTATTCATTCATTGAAGAACATCTGAGAGACACCAGTTAAAGGATTCATAAGCCCTCTCTATATTATTTCTTGCAACTGAATAGGAATCTACAACTGCCTCAAAAATAAAAACTTTAGTAAAAGAATAAGGTGCCACAAACTTAGTATGCTACCCTTTGGGGGGCATTAAAATGCTTACAAGTTCATATGAAACTGCTAACAGGGCACAGCTCTGAAGAGGGGGATTACAAAACTGGGAGGTCAAGAGCGCAGGAAAATTTTATTTTTTAGAAAGCAAATGTATTTTTAGTGGCAATAAAGAAAAAGAAAACATGTTTTTATGTGGCTCCCCTTCATTCACTTTTTCATGCAAAAAAGTAAATAAAAATTCTGTAAGAATAAAAATAGAGTAAAAAGCCAGTTACTATGGAGCAAAGATTTATGAGGTATTATTCTGTCCAAACATAGATACAAAGAGAATAGAATAGGAAAGTTCTCATGCATTGTACTGAGAGTAGTCTTAGGTGTTTCCATTATTAAAACATATACTTGTAAATATTTAGGTGTAAATGCAAATTAGCTGTACATGAAGCAGCTTATTATAGCTTTTTCATTGATAAGTTTAATACCCAGAATACTTATCAAGAAGACTAGAGCTTTTAAGGAGAAGCTAAAATATTTAAACTTCTAAAATATTCTTTGAAAGTGGATTATTTAAAAACTCATGGCGACAGTTTTGTGGCCTGATAACTAACAATGTGCCAAAATGTCAGTGACTCAACTAACAGTCCCAGGCTCCCTTAACATCAACACCAAGCCATGCTATCTAAACTGCTATTTATGATTTTTAGTATCACTTTCCTAATTGAAAAAAGGAGCCATATCAACACTAGCTTCAAAGTAACTGGAATATTTGAATTTCAGTGATAAATGTATCTTTTCTGTGATTATCACTTTCTCTAGAACTCCACTTGACACATAGACTTTAAGGTGTTTGTCTTTTAGTTTGATCTTCCATTAAAACATAGACATACACATAGGCATGGTTTTTGAAATTTTCGCTTTCATTCCTTATTGCAATTATAAATTGAGGAACATTTTAATGCAATTTTTTAGAGTATTGGATCATAATGTATATGTAAACACATCAAAGATTTGCGACCTCAGTGCTTTAAGAATTCATATTACTAATGTGAACACATTTTCCCCCATCAATGACACATAATGAAATTAAATGTTAGACTATGGAGATTCAGCTCAATTCTAATCTCAGATAAATGAGGACACACATTTTCTTCTCTTGAAAAATCACCTCTACACATGCATGAACAATCAGGAATAATGATTTTTTTAAAGAATCACAGCAGATGTGAAATTAAATCAAATTAGTATTAGTCAAGTGAGAACAGCCAGTCCAAAGAGTAATCTTAACTGTACTACTGTGGCAATTATTTATCAATGTCCCTACAAAATCTCTACTTCTAATAATAGTTATGCTTGAACATACAAAGCTTGGTATACCTGAAGGGAAAGAATAAGAGTCACCAAAGAAATGGTGAATTTGTTGTTTCACAACCCAGTCCACTATTTTTCCCAAGCACAATTTTACTTGCGTTCATTTATATTTTCCAAAATTAACCTAAATATATTTTGCCAGTGTTAAAAAGATAAATTTCTGTTTAACATTTTTATGTGACTTTGAC
This sequence comes from Cnephaeus nilssonii, assembly GCF_951640355.1. Lineage (NCBI taxonomy): Eukaryota > Metazoa > Chordata > Mammalia > Chiroptera > Vespertilionidae > Cnephaeus > Cnephaeus nilssonii. The sequence goes on along the minus strand of NC_137071.1, from coordinate 16,708,151 downwards.
CTATTTTAATGTCCTGACACACCTGTAGCCATGAATCAGCATTAAGTTAATTCTTACAGGTAAAAACAAGGTAGAGGCACAATCCTTATGTCAGAGGAGTGATAAGTGCCAATGAGAATTTCAAAAGTGGAGGTTGAATTCTGATTTGAAAAATACACTAGGTGAGCCTGGCTAGCGTGGCTCAGTGGTTGATCATGGACCCAGGAACCAAGAGGTCACTGGTTTGATTCCAGGTCAGGGCACATGCCCTGGTGGAGGGCTCACTCTCCAGTAGGGGGCATGCAGGAGGCAGCCAATTAATGATTCTCTCTCATCATTGATGTTTCTATCTCTCTCTTCCTCTCCCTCCCTCTCTGCAATAAATAAAATTCTGTTTAAAAAAATACACTAGGTGATCCTGAGAGTGTTCAAATTGAGAATTAACTAAATTAACTTTGGTTTTATATCTCTTAATGAATCTAATAATTTCTGGCAACTTAAGTAGATATCCAGATGGTATCGCTTTTCTCCATAGGCCAAAAATAATGTCTCAATATAAATTTTAATCACATTCCTTTAAGATTTAGGAGGACAAAGGAATAGATTTAAACAGATCATTTATATGCCTATAACCTGCTTTGACAATGTTCTTATAATCTAATGCAGCAATTTTCAGCTGGTGTGATGCCAGAATTTTTAAAACATGCAATACCTGACTATTGAGTCAGGGGCACTGACCTTTTTCCCCTTAGATTGTCAAATAGAAAAAATGACAATAGCCAACACAACAATAGCCACCCAGTGTGAATGAATCAAAATTATACCTATTTAACATTTATTTTTGGTGTGCTGCAGAATTTTAGAAATTAGTTTATGTGTGCCATGAGATGAAAAAGGTTGAAAATTGCTGGTCTAATGCCACCCACAATCATTCGTGCCAGCTGTGATTCACAATCCATGCAGGGCTAACTTCTTACACTGATATTTTTTAACTCCTCATGTGTTACATAGATACTGTTTCAATGTATTATTATTAAACAAACTACATATGTCTCTTCTGCAAGCAGACAAAGATATGTGGATGTGTGATGAGTTTCTTTGGGAACAAGGGCACAGACTTTGTTATTAACTTTTGAATTGGCCCTGAGGGACCCGGGTAAATGGTGGTATTGACGCAGCACTTTCAGTTAAGAAAATGATCTGGAACACAGCCTTTGTATTCATATTCCCTAAGATGCCAATGCTGCCTGCCTATTCCTGCGCACAACACACATTACCTAAATCATCTCTGCAGATGTGTGCGAACCAGAGCTATCTGTGCTCTATCTGTCTGTGAAGGGCAATAACAAAATGTTACAACCCATTTAGCAATAAACCATGCATCCTTCCTGCAAGTCTTTGCTTGCATTTGATTTGCAACATTTCACCTCCTCTATAAATTTTACTTCATAGTCTTTAGTAATTTCTGGCATCATAAGTAGATACCCAGATGGTATCTCTTTTCTCCATAAGCCAGAAATAATGTCTCAATATAAATTCCAATCCCATCTTTTGAAGATTTAGATTCTAAATTTTAGAAAGCAGCAACACACACAAATATTGGGACAATACCTTAGGTGAAAGGGATAGCAGCAAAATTTAAGTCTAAGAAAGCAGCATGTGAATTGATTGAGTCAGCAGTAGTAGAATTAAATAGATACCTGATGACACAGGCATAAAGACCACTGTCCTGGAGTAACGTTGGCCGGAACCAAATGGAGTCTTCTTCCTTGCTCATTCTACTTCCATCGAAGGCTATTGGCTCTTCAAAGTCTCCAGGACCAGAGCTTTTATACCACATCAAACTGAGTCCAGCGCTTTGGGCTAGGGAGTAATTTGCTCTGATATAACCATAAAAGAGTGCACACTTGATTCGAACAGGTTCTCCGACCAAAACTTGATATTTCTTGATGTCAATAGACCAATCGGTGCATCCATCAGCTAAAAACAGAAAGAGAGAGAGAGAGAGAGAGAGAGAGAGAGAGAGAGAGAGAGAGAGAGGAGAGAACATTAGAGAAAGCTTTAAGAATTACTTCATTCAGTTGTTATTCATTCAAGTATATTGAACACCCATATTGGATAAGACTCTATCCTAGGCACAGAGGATTCAGCCATGGATAAAATGCAGAATGACACTGAAAAGTAATTTACCATGCTGACAAACAACATATTCGTCACTCAGCTTGCCTCTGCAGTGTGGTGGATATTGGTTTATTGCCTTTCTACTCTACATCCGCCTATCCACCCTTTTTGTCTGTTCTTTGAAAGTGGGCCCGGACCCTGGAAACTTCTCCTGCTAGCTGCCACTGAAGCGCTGTTGGTAGAGGGTGCTGAAGAGACATTGCAGCAGCAAAGGGTTGTGCTCCCTGGTCCAAGTGTGTTTTCTGGGAGGGCTCTTGCCAAGGGCAAGGCTTCTCCAGCACCCGGTTCCTGGCACTCAGGGCCAGGCAGCCAGCAGCTTGGCAATTTTGTATCATAGCCTCATGTGAGACACTTTCCCACAAACGGCTTTCCCAGGTGCCTTAGAGGAGGAGTGTTTGTCAAATTCCAGAGAGCAGATTTGCAAGTTCCGCCAGTGTGGCACTTCAGTGATGTGGGAGCCCTGACCAGAGTACACTGGAGGTTAAAGGCCCACTCGCCAGTCCGCAAGCATGCAGGCAATGACACAGCAGTATTACCATGGTAGAGAACCCTTTGGCCTATGCATGTGCGAGGCAGTGACTCAGCAGTAGCACTATAAATACTTTGCAAGCACACCCTTATGTAACCTGTTTATATTAATGTAGCACTAAGGTCACTAATTAGCACGATGCCTCTTTTGTTTGAGCATGTATATAAGATGGCACTGACCAGCCAGTTGTTGGCTGCTTTGTTCGTAATAAAGCATATCCACCTACCTACTATAAGTTGTGTGTTCTTCCAATTTCCTACACCCAGAAGGGTCAAGTTCCTGGCTGAGGAATTTGCACTACCCAGGTCAACTGCTTGGGAGGCAGCTATGCTCACCACTATACCACCAAGCATTCAGTAAGCCATGCACTTTCCCAGTAAGGTTTGGATCTCACTCTGGAGTTCGGAAGACAGGGGCTTTTCCTTGGATGCTGTATATCAGCCATAGGGTTACGAGCAACCTTTATTCTTTTGAGTTCTCTTTTGCTATAGACTGAATGTTTGTGTCCTCCTAAAAGTTATATCTTGAAGCTCTAACCCTGAATGTGATAGTACTTGGGCGGGGGGGGGGGTCTTAGGGAGATAGGTATGTTTAAATGAGATTATCAGGCCAGTACCCTCATGAAAGAATTAGTGCTGTTAGAAGAGACACCAGCACTTCCCCTCCCTCATCTTTCCTTCCCTTCTTCCCCCCGCCTTTCAGGTGCTCATAGAGGAAAGAGCTGTGAGCACAGTGTGAGGATGGCCATCTGTAAACCAGAAAGAGGGCTCTCACCAGAAACCAAAGCAGCCAGCGCCTTCACCTTGGAAATCTCAGCCCCCAGAGCTGTGAGAAATACATTCCTGCTATGTAAGCCACCTAGTCTATGGTATTTTATATGATAACCTGAGCAGACTAATAGATCTTTCTCAGTAGCCAATCCTTCATTATGCCAATATCTTGTTACATTTAATAATCTTTCTATATATAAGGCTAATATGCAAAGTGTCCCCTCGGGAGTTTGACCAGGAGACCAGGAGTTCGAACGCTTGCTATGATGTGCGCTAACCACCAAGAGATGGTGCAGAACATGGGGGGCGACCAGTGGTGGCGTTGGGGCGCTGAGGGAGCAAGGGAAGGAGGAGGAGGGGAGGTGGGGAGGTGGGGAGGCAGGGAACCTGATCAGCCCTGATCGCTGGCCAGGCCTAGGGACCCTACCTGTGCACGAATTTCATGCACTGGGTCTCTAGTTCTTTATAAAAACTTTCCTTATTAAAATTAGTGTGTGGTGTTTGTCTCTGATTGGATCCACACTGATAAAATCAGGAATAAATGTTTTATAGCCAAATATGGCAGAATCATATAATAAAAATGGGTCAAACTACAGTAGTGGTTCACAGCAAGAGTCAGAGGTAAATGGACACTTTGGTCTCATTTCTGGAAGCATCAGGGGGAAGTATAAAGTAGGAACCATGGTGGGAAATGTGGCTGATGGTGGTTCAGATCAGTTGGGCTTTCTTTGTTATCTGAAAGCATCATTTTCCAAATGGCATTTTGGCATTATTTTTATCACCCTTCCCCCTGTGGGTGCACAAGCGCATGCACACACTCCCCCCGCCCCTCAACACACACACAAAACAGGTCTCCACTAGTCAGGTATATCACTATTAACATAATCACAGAGAAGTTGTGAATTTCCTGCTTAGAGAGGACAGTTGCCCAATACTTAGCAAGATAATCAATGTGACAGCTCACAGAATACAAATACCAAGCCAAAGGCAAAAACCAAGAAAAGGGGACCCCTAATAGCAGTAGCATCTGAGTATTGCCAGCAGGGTTTAACTCACTAATGATTAAAAAAGAGGACAGGATGAATAATGTAGAATTTGAGAGAAGGGTACTTTAGAACAAAGAAGGCACATAATCTATTGAATTATCTATGTTTCTTATCTTAAAATAAGATCTAACACCTAATGAGCACTTAAATATGGCTGAGTTTACAAATTTTCATTTACCCTCCACAAAAACATCTATTAAGGCTTTCCAATTCATTTTTCCCTCCATTTCTCACCAACCAACTGCATGCCTCCCTTTCTACCTTCCTTTAAGTATTACCTCCCCAGAGAGGCCTTTTCTAACTGCCTTTCTGAAACACCAGCTTCCTGTTCTGGTCACTTGATCCAGATTCTACATTAATATTTTTTCATAGAACTTACTGCTATCTGATGTTACACTATGTACCCACTTTTTTTGTCTTTCTGTCTTACCAACAGAATGTAAGCCCCTTGAGGTCAATGACTTTGTCCTTCTAACTCACTTCTTTTTTTCTTTTTATTAATTTCAGAGAGGAAGGGAGAGGAAGAGATAGATAGAAACATCAAAAATGAGAGAGAATGACTGATCAGCTGCCACCTGCATATTCCTAGTCATGTGCCCTGACCAGGAATCAAACCGTGACCTCCTGATTCACAGGTCAATGCTCAACCACTGAGCCACACCAATTGGGACTAACTCACTTCTTGAGCTCCAGTGCTTGGAACTATGTTGCTAACCAGTTCAACACACATTTACTAATTGAAAAATGAATGATTGAGTAAATAAATTAACAACTAAATGTTACAGCTGAAGAAACTCAATGAAAGCTAATAAGTAGAAGTGCTGGGATTCTCTCAGAGCTATGTCTGACTCTAGAATTCATTTTCCCTACTGCCATAGTATAGTTTCCTGATAAAGTGATTATCAACTTCACAATTATCCTTTAATTTAGTTAATTTAAACTACTAAACTTTTGTCTAAGATCCCTAGTAAAGATCTGTATTTGAGAGAAAAGGTGCTGGAAGCTTGGTGGACATCAGCAATGTCTAAGTCATTGCCATCATTCCTGTCAATGCTGCAGAGTTGGCACACCACATTAAATAGGATGACATAACTGTACACAAACAGAGATGTCAAGGTTATATAATTACATGTGGCATTTATCAACAAAATTTAGTACCTTTGACCCATTACATGAAATTAATCCTTGGTGGGATTTTACTTTATTAATTTTATTTTATTTTACTTTATTGTTTAAAGTATTACAAATAGTAGTACATATATCTCCTTTTTTTCCCCATTGACCTTCCCCCAGCCTCCCTTACCCGCTGTCCCATGCCCTCATCCCTCCCCCCCCCCCCCCCAGTGTCTTGGGTCCATTGGTTATGCTTATATGCATGCATACAAGTCCTTTGGTTAATCTCTTACCTCCCCCCTACTCCCCAGCCTTCCCACTGTAATTTGACAGTCTGTTTGATCCTTGTCTGCCTCTGTATCTATATTTTTGTTCATCAGGTTGTAATGTTCTTTATTATACATAAATGAGTGAGATCATGTGGTATTTTTCTTTCATTGACTGGCTTATTTCACTTAACAGAATGCTCTCCAGTTCCATCCATGCTGCTGCAAATGGTAAGAATTCCTTCTTTTTATAGCAGCATAATATTCCATTGTGTAGATGTACCATAGTTTTCTAATCCACTCCTCTGCTGATGGGCATTTAGGCTGTTTCCAGATCTTACCTATTGTAAATGGTGCTGCTATGAACATAGGGGTGCATATATCGTTTCTGATTGGTGTTTCTGTTTTCTTGGGATATATTCCTAGAAGTGGGATCACTGGGTCAAATGGAAGTTCCATTTTTAAATTTTTGAGGAAATGCCATACTGTTTTCCACAATGGCTGCACCAGTCTGCATTCTCACCAACAGTGAAGGAGGGTTCCTTTTTCTCCGCATCCTCTCTAGCACTTGTCATTTGTTGATTTGTTAATGATAACCATTCTGACAGGTATACGGTGGTACCTCATTGTTGTTTTAATTTGCATCTCTCGGATGATTAGAGACTTTGAGCATATTTTCATATGTCTCTTAGCTTTCTGAATGCCCTCTTTCAAAAGGTGTCTATTTAGATCCTTTGCCCATTTTTTGATTGGATTGTTTATCTTCCTTTTGTTAAGTTGTATGAGTTCCCTGTAAATGTTGGAGATTAAACCCTAATCAGAGATAACATTGGCAAATATGTTCTCCCATGCAGGGGGTTTTCTTGCTGTTTTGTTGATGGTTTCTTTTGCTGTGCAGAAGCTTTTTATTTTGATGTAGTCCCATTTGTTTATTTTCTCCTTAGTCTCTTTCCCTAGGATCTGTGTCTGTAAAGATATTGCTATGACGTATGTCTGCAATTTTGCTGACAATGGAGTCTTATAGGATTTTTATGGTTTCCCCTTTTACATTCAAATCCTTTAGCCATTTTGAGTTTATTTTTGTGTACGGTGTAAATTGGTGATTTAGTTTCATTTTTTTGCATGTATCTGACCAAATTTCCCAGCACCATTTATAAGAGAGACTGATTTGACTCCACTGTATGCTCTTGCCTCCTTTGGCAAATATTAATTGAGTATAATGGCTTGGGTCAATTTCTGGGTTCTCTATTCTATTCCATTGGTCTATATATCTGTTATTGTGCCAATGCCATGCAGTTTTGAGAACTGTGGCTTGATAATATAGCTTGATATCTGGTATTGTGATCCCTCCAACTTTGTTCTTCTTCCTCAGGATAGCTGTGGCTATCTGGGGTCTTTTTTTATTCCAGATGAATTTTTGGAGAGTTTGTTCTAGATCTTTGAAATATGCCATTGGTATTTTAATAGGTATTGCACTGAATATATAGATTGCTTTAGGTAGTATGGACATTTTAATGATGTTGATTCTACCAATCCATGAACATGGTATGTTCTTCCATATGTTTATGTCTTCCTCTATCTCTTTTTTCAATGTCCTATAGTTTTCTGCGTATAGGTCTTTTACCTCCTTAGTTAAGTTTATTCCTAGGTATCTTAATTTTTTTGGTGCAATGGTAAATGGGATTGTTTTTTTCATTTCTATTTCTGTGAGTTCATTATTGGTGTATAAAAAGGCCATTGATTTCTGGGTGTTACTTTTGTATCCTGCTACATTGCCAAATTCATTTATTAGGTCTAGTAGTTTTTTGATGGAATCTTTAGGGTTTTCTATGTATAGTATCATGTCATCTGCATATGAGGACAGTTTTACTTCTACTTTTCCAATTTTGATGCCTTTTATTTCTTCTTCTTGTCTGATCGCTATGTATAGTACTTCTAGTACTATGTCGAACAGGAGTGGTGAAAGTGGGCATCCTTGTCTTGTGCCTGTTCTTAGGGAAAATTAGTTTAGTTTTTGCCCATTGAGTATGATGTTGGCTGTAGGTTTGTCATATAGGGCTTTTATTATGTTGAGGTATGATTTCTCTATTCCCACTTTGCTGAGAGTTTTTATCACGAAAGGGTTTTGGATTTTGTCAAATGCATTTTCTGCATCAATTGATATGATTATGTGATTTTTTTGTCTCTCAGTTTGTATATGTGATGTATCACATTTATTGATTTGCGGATATTGTATCATCCTTGCATCCCCGGAATAAATCCCACTTGGTCATGATGTATGATTTTTCTAATGTATTGCTGAATCCGATTTGCTAGAATTTTGTTGAGGATTTTAGCATCTATGTTCATCAAGGATACTGGCCTGTAGTTGTCTTTTTTTGTGGTGTCCTTATCTGGTTTTGGGATTAGGGTAATGCTGGCTTCATAGAAAGAGCATGGAAGTGTGCCTTCCTCTTGAATTTTTTGGAATAGTCTGAGGGAGATAGGTTTTAGTTCTTCTTTGTATGCTTGGTAGAACTCCCCTGTAAAGCCATCCATACCAGGGCTTTTTTTTGCTGGAAGATTTTTGATTGCTGTTTCAATTTCTTCAGTAGTTATCGTTCTATTCAGTTTTTTTGATTCTTCATGGTTGTGTTTTGGGAGCTTGTATTTTTCTAAGAATATGTCCATTTCATCTAGGTTGTCCATGTTGTTGGAATAGAGTTGTTCATAGTATTTTTTCATAATCATTTGTATTTCTGTGGGATCTGTTGTCACTTCACCTCTTTCATTTCTGATTTTGTTTATTTGGGTCCTCTCTCTTTGCTTCTTGGTGAGCCTGGCTAGAGGTCCATCAATCTTATTTATCCTTTCAAAGATCCAGCTCTTGGTTTTGTTGATCTTTTGTATTTTTTTTTTAGTCTCTAGGTCATTTATCTCCACTCTGATCTTTATTATTTCCTTCCTTCTGCTTACTCTGGGCTTTTCTGGTTGCTCCCTTTCTAACTCTTTGAGTTGTAGAGTTAGATAATTTATTAGCATTGTTTTTTGTTTTTTGAGGTAGGCCTGTAGAGCTATGAACTTCCCTCTCAAGACTGCTTTCATTGTGTCCTATAGATTTTGGATTGTTGTTTTTTCATTGTTGTTTGTTTCCATGATGCTTTTTATTTCTTCTTTGATCCCGCTGGTAACCCAGTCATTGTGTAATAGCATGCTATTTGTTTCCAGGTGTTTGATATTTTATTGTTTTTATTGTAGTTGATTTATAATTTTATGCCATTGTGATCTGAGAAGATGCTTGATATGATTTCTATCTTCTTGAATTTGAAGAGAATGACCCATGTGCACTTGAGAAGAATGTATATTCTGTGGCTTTGGGGTGAAATGCAATTAATTCCATCTGATCTAGTGAGTCATTTAGTATTGATATTTCTTGGCTGATTTTTTGTTTAGAGGATTTGTCCTGTGGTGTTAGTGGGGTATTAAAGTCCCCTACTATGACTGTATTGCTGTCAATCTCTCCCTTGATATCCTCCAGAAGTTTTTTTTTTTTAATGTATTTGGGTGCTCCTGTATTGGGTGCGTATATGTTTACCATAGTTATATCTTCTTGTTGGATTGCTCCATTTAGTATTATGAAGTGGCCTTCCTTTTCTCTTTTATGTCCTTCACTTTGAGATGTAATTTGTCAGATATAAGTATTGCTACCCCATTTTTTTTTCATTTACATTCGCCTGAAATACCCTTTTCCATCCCTTCACCATCAGTCTGTGTGAGTCCATTTTTCTGAGGTGGGTTTCCTGTAGACAGCAAATATATGGGTCATGTTTTCTTATCCACTCAGCTACCCTATGTCTTTTGATTGGGGCATTTAATCCATTTACAGTTAAAGTTATTATTGATAGGTACTTGTTTGTCACCATTTTTATTCTTTATGCCTCTGTTTCTTCTTCCCTTCCTAATTCTTCTTTTTACAGCAGACCCTTTAGCATTTCTTGCATTGCAGGTTTGGTGGTGATACACTCCCTTAGTCTTTTTTTGTCTGTGAAGCTCCTGATTTCACCCTCAATTTTGATTGATAGCCTTGCTGGGTAAAGTGTTCTTGGATTCAGACCCTTCCTTTGCATGACTTTGTATATTTCATTCCATTCCCTTCTGGCCTGATGTGTTTCTGTTGAGAAATCAGTTGCTAGTCTTATGGGGGATCCTTTGTAGGTAACTTTCTGTCTCTCTCTGGCCCTTTTAAGATTCTTACTTTGTCGTTGGTGTTTGCCAATTTAATTATAATGTGCCTTGGTACCTGTCTTTTTGGGTTCATTTTGTTTGGGACTCTGTAAGATTCTTGGATTTGTGTGAGTTTTTTCTTCCCTATATCAGGGAAGTTTTCTGTCATTATTTCTTCAAACAGGTTTTCTATTCCTTGCTCAGTTTCCTCTCTTACTGGCACCCTTATCATGTGGATGTTGTTTCAGTTCATGTTGTCCCAAAGTTCCCTTAGGCCAGTGGTCGGCAAACTGCGGCTCTTGAGCCACATGCGGTTCACGAGCTGTGGTTTGCCGCTCTGCTGACTAATGAGTTTGCCGACCCCCTTGGGATAGGGGCTTAATCACAAGGAACAACAACAGCCTGTAATTATTGGAATCAAGAGTCTAGGTCAGTGGTCATCAAACTCATTAGTCAACAGAGTGCCGACCACTGCCTTAGGCTCTCCTCCTGTTTTTTTAAGTTTTTTTTTTTTTCTAGATGCTGCTCTGCTTGGGTATTTCTTCCTACCTTGTCTTCTAGCTCACTGATGCAGTCCTCCACTTCTTCTAGTCTACTGTTGATGCTTTCTATTGAGTTCTTTATTGCAGTGATGTCATTTTTCATTTCTTCTTCATTTCCTCTTGGTTCTTATACATATTGTTGAATTTGTCTTCCAACCTTTTCAGCAACCTTATGACCATTTATTTGAATTCTTTCTCTAATATATTGCTTGTCTCCATTTTCTTTACTTCCTTTTCTAGTTATGCCTCCTTTTCTTTCGTGTGTGGGCTGTTTCTTTATCTCCCTATGATCTCTCCTCTCTGGGTGTCTGGTTATGTAGCTCTCTCTCTCCTGTGTTGACTTAAAGGCACAAAATACAACACAACAAGGCACAATGCACAAGGCACTGAACACAAATGTATTCATTATACTTTCTCTGGGAGAAATCTGACCTTTCTGTTAGAAGGTGCAGAGCTCGCCCAAGTCTGCGTATTTGCGCTGTTTGAGATGCAGTGTTTGTGGGTTCACAGTTGGTCCCTGGGTGTTGTGGTTGTAGGGTCCCGGGAGGTATCTGATACTTCCTGGTTGAAGGTAAGGCTAGGCTTCTGATCACAGCCACTCTCCCCTTCAAGATGGCACAGTCTCTGCGGCAGAGCCGGTCGCTCTGGGAGAGATTTCAGCAGCAGTGAAGACTGCCCGGTCAGGGGATCCTGGTCCAGCAGTCCCCAACAGTTCCTTGGAATATAGCTGTCCCTCACTCACAAATAGACACTCCCCGTATGTCCACACACTCTCCTTTCATTCTCTCACTCACACACTATCTTGCAGCCTGCCTTCCCATTGGCAGCCATCTTTGATCCCCTGGGATTTTATTTTTAAAAGTTATAATTCTGGTGATAAGCAATGTCTTGTTTTACCAGTATCTGAATTACAATACAATTCTAGAATCAAATAACAGGTCATCTGCCACAGAGGATATCACTCCCAGTGAAAAAGGCAGAAGTACTTTCAAAGATAAAGTTACTCAAACTCTCAGAAGATTTGTAAGAGAAAGTAAAATGCTTGAAGTGAAAGGCAAAAATATTTAGTCTAAAACGTTAGCAACAAATTAGATCAAGACACAAACTGTCAGCTTTCAAATGGGAGAGGAGTAGGCGGGGCTGGATGAAAAAAGGTACAAAGATTAGCCAAAGAACATATATGCATAACCAATGGACACAGACAACGGTATAGTAGGTCTTCGGGTTATGTCGGTGTTCAGTTCCTACAGTGTGACTTAACACGATTTTCGCAGTAAGTTGGAACCCACCTACATGAGCATGTACATCACTCACATGGAGCACATACACAGCAGTAATGAAGTGAAACAATAAAAAACATTTAAAAGATAACAATTCCTGACCTTTACTTGTGGTAAATAAATAATAAAAAAGTAAAGCATATATGTACATATGTCGAAATGACAGAACTTTTTTTTTTTAATAAATAAATGGGAGATGGCGAGGTAACCATGAAACAACATACGACGAGTCCGACGTAACCCAAGGCTGTCTGTATAGTGATAGTCAGAGGTCGGGCGGGGGAGAGGGGAGGTGGGAGGGTTGGGTGGAAATGGGCAAAGGAGGGGAAAATTGGGTCATCTTTAATAGTGTCAACAATAAAAATAAAATTAAAAAATAAAATGGAGAGTTGTGTTGGAGATAGTCAGAGATATTAATACATTCATTTTGAATATGCTTAATGAGACAAGTACTGAAAGAAAATCATAAATATTCTGGAAATTAGAGTTATTCAGTACTTAACTATCAATCAAGAGAAAGGTTTCAAACAGCTCACAGTTACATGCTAAGGAAAAGGCAGGGGTGAAGTGAAGAAATAATAGGACCTTGGATATAAGATACAGTTTATGTTCTTTTAATGTGGAAATAGATGTAGGATGTATGGCTTAGAAACTTTTACTACCATTAGACTAAATATATGATGTTCAAAATAAACTGTACAATTATTATAATGTAATATTTTTGGGGAAAGATGGAAAATAATATAAAGAATAATTCAAGATATTTTCAAATTATTTAGATAAATATCTAAATAAATTATGTATATGTTGCCTTTTCCAATAATTAAATTAAGACATTTAATTAATGAAATAAGTGATGACTGATATTTTTTCCTTTGTTAACATTTTTTATCATTTGTGCAATTTCTCACTCTGTGTATCACTTTTTTTTCCTAAGTCATTTGAAAATAAGTTAAAGCAAAGACATAATGATATTTCACCCCTAAATACTTCAGTATTCATGTCCTTATGAATAAAATCATTTTTCTTATATAGAAACAAAATATTTTTAATCTTTTGGGACAAATCATAAGATAGCAGGACCAATCTTGCCCTAGCCAGTGTGGCTCACTTGGCTGGCCATCATACCATGCACCAAAGGGTTGCAGGTTCTATTCCTGGCCACGACACATGCCTGGGTTGCAGGCTTAATCCCTGGTAGGGGGGCATGCAGGAGGCAGTGGATCAAAGTTTCACTCCCACATCAATGTTTCTCTATTTCTCTCCCTTCTTATCTCTCTAAAAAACAATTAAAGACAATAGGGTGGCCCTCACTGGTTTGGCTCAGTAAATAGAGCTTTGTTCTGTGGACTAAAGGGTCACCGGTTCGATTCCGGTCAAGGGCAGATGCCCTGGTTTCGGGCTCAATCCCCAGTAGGGGGCATACAGGAGGAGGCTGATCAATGATTCTCTCTCATCATTGATATTTCTATCTCTCTCTAAAATCAATAAAAATATTTTTTAAAATACACATATTGGCTTTGAATCTTTATTTTTCTTTTCTTAATGTTTTAATAGTGATAAGAGAAATAACTTAACACTGTGCCTGGAATCCAGTGGATTTTCTCTTCTCCATCCTCATATTGAACAGGAACAGGAAAAGCTCCAGTGTTTCGGTAAACATAAGCAAATGCACATTGCACAAGTAAATTTCAATTGTGGTTTTTTTTGGGGGGGTATTGTTGTTATTCTGGGCAAAATGAATTGATAACACCTTGATACATATGGAACAATTTCTACTTACCTTAAATAATTTTTCATTCTTTTAATTATTTTGTGTTCTCTAATATACACATTTATTAGCATGTATAATATTAATTAGTACTTGCTTTCATATATTTCATTTATCACTTCAATGCTAGAACTTTGAGAACTGAGACTTTACCATATATCTTTGTCTATATGTATGTATGTATGTATGTATCTACCAACCTATCACCATCCATCTATCTAAATCTATATCAAATTATATATCTATAGTTATTTCCATATCTATTTGCTACTGAATAGATGTTCATTTAAATTGGTATTGAAAACGTCTATCTTGGCTATCAGTACAAGCACTCATAACATTTTATAGGTATTTTTAACCTTACTAATTTTGGAAAAAAATAACTTATGCATTTTCCCTTTTTTATAATATTGCAAAGCAATTCATTTTTGTTACACAGAATAATTTTATTCAACAGAACTGCACATGGTTGAGAACTCAGTAAATTTTTATTGATTTGTTAAACCTAATGCACTCTGTTTTATATTCATTGGACATACTATTATGGTATTTATTTAGTTCATGTGTACCTCCACAAAAACCCTCTATGTGGACAACAAAATGGATAAGGGTATGAGCCTACTGATAGGTCAAAAAAACATTGCCAGCTTTAGGCATTTTATACCGTTGGACACTTATTGGACACTGGATTAAATATCAACATGATGAGCAACAGACCACAACGGTGATCTAATTTAATCTCTTTCACATTTCAGAGGCACCTCACAGGGAAAGGCCTGTTGGAGGACAGGACACCTACCCAGCAAGTTGATCCTTTAAAGAGAGAGTTACAGTGCTTACGGCACATATTGGCTTTCATTTTGTGTTAGAGCACAGACCAGAAGAGAATTTTATTTTTAAAGATTACAAGTTATAAAAGGTTTTAAAATGTAAGAACAATTCCAAACGGGATATCGTTACCAGCTATGAACACATAAAATAATAATGTATCAGAGTTAAAATCCTGTTTCAGTGTAATTCCACATATGTCATAGACCACCTACTATATGCAACTCACTGTTCTACAACAAAGGTTATTGACAGTAGTGCTAACCTTGAGGAGTTCATCTTTAAGTTGAAAAAGGCTGGAGAAATTCCAAGAGTAAAAACAGCATTGAAGGGAACACAGAGTAAGAGGTTTGTTCTATTTTAACCCACTACTGTTTTTGCTTTTACAAATAAACTAATGGAACAGAAATCTGACTGGGGAGATCAACAAGAATTTAATAAAGAGATGGAATATGAATTGTGCCTCTATTCAAAATTTGATAATTAGGAAGAGAAAATTCCAAGGTAATTGGATATTTCAGTTAGATAGAATAGTAAAAGGTAAGGTTCTAAAATGGTGGAATGGGATTGGGAGGAGAAGAATGTAACCAGATGAAAATAAGAACAGAAAGGTGGGTTTGCAAAACACCATGCCCAGAAACTTGAACTTAGCCCCATAGCCCAGTAGTTTACAATTTTAATACATATCAGAATCATTTAGAGTTGTTGTTAAAAGACAGATAGTTAGGCTTCACCATCAGACTTTCAGGTTCAGAAAGCGTTGATTGGGACCTAAGAATCTACATTTCTTTAAAAAGTTCCCAGGTGATGATTCTGGATGACTCTCTTCAGAAGAACTGCTCTTGTCAATGTAGACAGTAGGAAATGTCTGTGAAGTATTATCTGATGTAAATTTTCAGAAGACTATTCTGATGGCAATATCAAGAATGGATTAGATAGCTGAGAGCAGGGAGACCACTTAGAAAGTTCTTAAAATAGTAAAACTGAAGGAAAAAGTAGCAAAGGGTATGAAAAGGAAATAAGGGGGGGGGGGAATTATAGAGTTATAACTAACAGGATGGAGAGAGAGATCAGATGAGAGAGATGAGGAAGGGGGAGTCAAGGATCACTTTGAGGTTTCAAACCAGGATTCCCAAGAGAATCGTAACATCATTAATGGAAATATGGAGCAGAAGTGGGGTCCAGGTGGCAAGCGAAACGTGTGGTTGGGGTAGAAGACTCCTTCATCATCTTACAACACTTCTCCTGCCTTTATTGTAGGTGTTTATACAGCAGAACATTGTTGCTTGTGTTGTCTGGTCTGGGCAACAAAAGCACTTCTGTGTATCTTTTTTTCATATTATGAGATCGGCTGGGCATTCAAGACCCTACAGTTAGAGAAAAATTCAATGGAAATGAAAATGAAGTGTGTAGTGTATTTTAATATGCCTTTTCTTTCTCGAGAATAATATCACACAGAATAATTGTCTATTTGATTAAATTCTTGCAGAGATTGTAGGGGGGATTAAACACAGTTTGTGTATTGCTCTTTCAAGTGAATTTCTTAGAATTAAAAAAAAAAAGGTTAGAGCCATTTTTTTTAGTGATGTTGAGTTCTATTTTTACCCCTGTAGAAGAGGTCTCATGAAAACACACAATATGCTGTACACATATCAGCTTTACACACAACTATTTTGGCATTCATCTGCATTTTTATGTATAATCATATACTTATTATGATGGTTTATCATTCTTGTCATGGATGTAAAAATAACATTCATTTCATTTGTGCAGAATGCTTTCATTTACATAGTATTTTCATAAACATTATCAACGTTAAGCAAGAAAAAGTGTGGCAATAAATTCACAAAAAAGTCACAGGGAAATTTTGTGTTTTTTCATGTTTAAAGAGTCAAGAACAGGAGAAAAAATCAAGTATAGATGGTTTCCCTGGACTTTAAACTCTACTTTCCAGAGATTTTGTTGACATGCTTTCAGGTACTCCTTCAATAATCATAGCAAGTAGAAATCTATGTTTAGACAATATAAAGCTATATTGATTCAGACTTTGTTGTTCTTGATTTTGATCTTTCCTGCCTTTGAGAGTGAAGCCTCTGCGAGTGGGGCAAATTTGTGTACATTATTTAGGGCTGGATCAGTTTGAGAGGATGTGCTTCTGTAAAACAATTGTATTAAACAGTTGTTAATATGGACATCTACTAAATTCAAAGAAAATTTAAGTTGTGTTAGTGTTACTTAGCAATTAAAAGATCCTCAAGTACTGGCTTAAGTGAGATTATCTTCACAGCCTGTTTATTAATACTGACTAAACTCAAAATTAGAAAATCTTCTGGCCTAACAGATGCTACCTAATGATAGCATTTATTGCTTACTTATTGTTATTTCCATAAAACTTCAAATTCTCAGGGAGTGGCATTTTGCTTTTTATATGGTTACTGAAGAACATATAATCTTGCATGATTCATCCAGCTCAATATCCTTTCTTTGGCTGCTTTACCAAAAAGCTATAATTAGGTTCCATTATATACCCTAGACTCTTAGTAGTCACACCATGACCCTTTCCTTTCATATGTATCAAACAGAAAATATCTGAAATTAGGGAAGGAAGGAATGATTTTACAGTATTTAGTGTGAGCCACCTCTGGAAGGAGGCATTCATTGATTCATTCTTTATTTCAACAAATATTTAAGGGCAACTTACTATAGCTAGGCATTGCTGGGGCTTGAATAAAGCATTTGATAAAATCTATACATATAAAACCCTAATATGCAAATAGACCGAATGGCGGAACAACCGAACAACCAAACAACTGGTTGCTATGATGTGCGCTGACCACCTGGGGGCACGTGTGGAACATGGTGGGAATGGGCAGCAGGCAGCAGAGCATGGAACATGGTGGGCATTGGCCGCAGTGGGATGGTGGAGCAGGTGAGCAGGGGCGCCAGACCAAGGCGGGGCCCTGGCCGCTGTCATCTGGGTGAGCCTCTGGTGGTTACTGAAAATTCTTTGCTCCCGTGTGCCATGGTCCTGCCTGGCGCTTACACTTGCTGCAGGTGCCAGCCCTGCTCACACCTGCTGCTGGCACCTGGTACTGGCCCTGATCACTTGGTGCCATCAGTGGGTGAGAGCGGCAGCTGCTGGCCCTGATTGCCTTCAAGACCTCTTCACTTCCCCTTGCTCCTGAGGGGCAATCGGGGCAGCAGCTGCCGCTTGCACCTGCTGCTGGAGCCGGCCCCAATTGCTCTGTGCTGTCAGCTGGTGCGAGTGGGGCCGGTGCCATCAGCCTGTGGGAGTGGCAGTGGAGGGAGCAGGGCTGCAGGGAACCGGGGGCTGTGGTGGGAGGGGCCGGGTGGGGCGTGGAGGATGGGACGAGACCCAACCCTGTGCCCACCGCAGCCTCACGGCTTACGGTTCCTTTCAAGGTGCACAAATTCGTGCACTGGGTTCCTAGTTACTGCATATGACATTAATATTAAGCAGGGTTCCCTTCTTTTATACTAAACTTACAGCTTACCTTGTTCTCACTGTGTTGTCATGAGCAAGATGGGACATTTGTCTCAAAACTTACTTTATTTTTTCAATCTCATATTCATGGGTATTTTCAAAGCAAAACAAGGCAGTGTTGTGGGTTCCTTTTAGCGATCATTCATTAAGGTGCTTTAAAAATATTTCTTCTTTTATTACACTCTAGTCCTCAAAGGCAAGTTCTTTGTATTTTTTATTTAAAATATATATATATATCAGCATTACAGATCTTGTCTTTTTATTTAACATGAAGGGTCACACTGGCCTATACAGAGACCCACTTGGGTGCCATGCAATTATGAGAAATAAATATTTATTGTAAATGTATAAAGCCTATGCATTATCTTTCTTTATTTCCATTACTGTGCCATGAAATAGCCAACCATATATTATTTTATTCCATAAGGTAGGGAATACTGAATAATTCAAGAGCTTGGAAATTTCAGAACTTCATTCAGTGGAGTAGTTGTAGTCCCTGATCTCTATTCTAATATGCTGACAGTTACTGCAAGTCATAATAGCACAATACAGGGCCCACAATGACTATCACTCACTCAGTTGTTTCCTAGAATGGCTTCGGGGTATGAAGTAAACTATATATATCACCATCCTCATAATGAGATCTTACTGCTGGATAAACAAGCTCCCCACAGGCTCTACCTGCTGATAGGACCCATTGAACCAAATATTTAACACTTCACAGAGGCTCCTCCCTGCCCTTCTTCAATATTTAATGCATCACTTTCAAAAGAAAAATTGATGCAAAGAAGTAGAAAATTGAGCTACTGACTCCTGGGTCCCTTGCTATAAACTGGCTTAGTAACAAAGACTCAATTCAATTTCTGGGTTCTGTGAGATAACAGAAGTTTCAAAGTTCCCAAGAAGATTGTGGAAATCTGAGGGCCTTGGATCTGTGGTGGTGTGTGGCTGCCAGGTGCCAGCGAACTCGTGTTGGCCCTAAAAATCCCCATGTACCTGCTGCCGCATTCTACTGCTCTTGCCATGTTCCTCACCCAGTCTGAGTACGACAGGGGTGTGAATACTTTTTCCCATGAAGGAATATTATTTCAAGTGGAATATGCCATTGAGGCTATCAAGCTTGGTTCTACAGCCAGTGAGATCCAGACATGGGGGTGTGCCTAGCTGTGAAGAGAATTACCTCCCCACTCATGGAACCAAGCAGCATTGAGAAAATTGTAGAGATTGATGCTCACATAGGTTGTGCCATGAGTGGGCTAATTGCTGATGCTAAGACTTTAATTGATAAAGCCAGAGTAGAGACACAGAACCATTGGTTCACCTATAATGAGACGATGGTGGAGAGTGTGACCCAGGCTGTGTCCAATCTGGCTCTAGAGTTTGGAAAGGAAGATGCAGATCCAGGTGCCATGTCTCCTCCCTTTGGAGTAGCACTGTTATTTGGAGGAGTTGACGAGAAAGGTCCCCAGCTGTTTCAAATGGACCCATCTTGGACCTTTGTACAGTGTAATGCTCAAGCAATTGGCTCTGCTTCAGAGGGTGCCCAGAGCTCCTTGCAAGAAGTTTATCACAAGTCTATGACTCTGTAAGAAGCGATCAAATCCTCACTCATCATCCTCAAACAAGTAATGGAGGAGACACTGAATGCAACTAACATAGAGCTAACCACCGTGAAGCCTGGCCAGAATTTCTGCATGTTCACAAAGGAAGAACTTAAAGAGTTCATTAAGGACATTTAAGGAAGTGTGGTCTTCAGAGCTTCTCTGGGACAATTTCAATTCTGGTTGCCCTTAACTTTTATGTCCAACTTCTAGCCCTTGGAAAATCTGCAGCGTATGTGCTTTTATGATGTCTGTACATAAAGGCAGTTCCAGAATAAATAAAAACATTAAAAAAATGATGGTGGAAATATAAATTCTTATTCTATCTGATCAATTAACACATGGCCTTTGGTGAAACCAGTCTGTCCAAGGAAATGACAAACAAAATAAGTGATTGTTCATTTGCTAGAAATATTCATTAAAAATATTGGGTCAGTCATAGAAAGATAAGTATCACATGATCTCACTCATATGTAGAATCTAACAAACAACATAAACTAATGAACAAAAATATATCCAGAAACATAGAAGCATAGAACAGACTGTTGAACCTCAGAGGGAAGGCAGGGGATGGTGGGTGGGTGGGAAGAGATCAACCAATGAACTTGTATGCATATATGCATAGCCCATGGACACAGACAATGGGGTGATGGGCAGGGGCCGGATGGAAGAGGTCAATGGGGGATAAAGGGGGACACATGTTATACTTTCAACAATAAAGATTAAAAAACATTTAGTGATATAAAAAAGGAAAACTTTTAGCAACAAAATCAATATGATCTCCATAAAAACTTGCTTGTACATTATCCAAAAGAAGCTAAACTACGCATATTCAAAATGTCCTATCTAATGAATGAGTAATATGCAAATTAACCATCACTCTGCCACACTCATAAGTCACGCCCACCAGTCACGCCAACCAGCCAATCAGAGAGAGTATGCAAATTAACCCCAACCAAGATGGCTGCAGCCACAGAGAGCAGGAGGGAGGCTTGGGTTTCCCTGGCAATGGAGGAAGCCAAGCTTTCCACACACCCTGGTGGGCCCAGGCCTCCACTCAAGGGTACAAAGTTTCAATTATAGAAGGTAAATAAATTCCAACAGAAATGGAGGCAGTCATGGAGCTGGAAGAGTAGGAGGCTAGGGTTGCCCCGGGCGATGGAGGAAGCCAAGCTTCTGCAGCCCTGGCCGGCCGGCCTAGGCCTTCACTCCCGGCTACAAAGTTTCAATTATAGAAGATAAATAAATTCCAACAGAAATGGCTGCCACCACGGAGCAAGGAGGAGGCTTGGCTTCGCTCCAGGCTACAAAGTTTCAATTGTAGAAGATAAAATAAATTCCAGATACCAAGGCCTCTGCTTGGGTAGCTGGAGGGCATGGCTGGCCTGCAAACCACCACAGGCCCTTCACCCAGGCTGCCCCACACCCCAAGGGAACCCCTACCCTCATCCAGGACACCCTTCATGGCAAACCAGGTGGCCCCCACCCATGCACCAGGCCTCTATCCTATCTAATAAAAGAGTAATATGCAGATTGACCATCACTCCAACACACAAGATGGCTGCCCCCATGTGGTCAAAGATCCTGCCCCCATGTGGACACAAGATGGCCACCACAACATGGCCAGCAGGGGGGGGCAGCTGGGAGGGACCAGGCCTGCAAGGGAGGGCAGTTGTGGGCGATCAGGCAAGCAGGGGAAGGCAGTTGGGAGGCACCAGGCCTGCAAGGAAGGTCAGTTGAGAGGGACCAGACCTGCAAGGGAGGGTAGTTGGGGGTGATCAACCCTGCAGCAGAGGGCAGGTAGGGGTGACCAGGCCGGCAGAGGAGGGAAGTTGGGGGCAAACAGGCTGGCAGGGGAGCAGTTAGACATCAATCAGGCTGGCAGGGGAGTGGTTAGGGGGTGATCAGGCTGGCAGGCAGAAGCATTTAGGGGCAATCAGGAAGGCAGGCAGGCGAGCAGTTGGGAGCCAGCAGTCCTGGATTGTGAGAGGGATGTCCGACTGCCCGGTGGGATCGGGCCTAAACGGGCAGTCGGACATCCCTTGAGGCATCCCAGATTGGAGAGGGTGCAGGCTGGGCTGAAGAACAACCCCTCCCCCCCCGTGAATGAATTTTGTGCACCGGGCCTCTAGTAATTCTATAATACAGATTCTCTTTTTGGCTATAATGAATGCAGTAAAATGACTATTATAACATGAATGCCTAGATATTTGATCTGATTACAATATATATGCACATTATTTTCTCTGATATATAAGTATAATTGATACTCCATTACACTTCTATATTGTGGAAAGTGCTAAATACAGCTGTGTTGTTCCTCCAGGGTTCTACTTTGCTAGTCTATATACAGTATATAAAACCCTAAATAGATCGTACGGCGTAACAACTGAACAAGCAGTTGCTATGGCGTGAGCTGATCACCAGGGGACACACACAGTACATGGCGGGCATCCGCAGCTGGTGGCAGAGTGCGGAACATGGTGGGCGTTGGCCTCAATGGGATGGTGGAGCAGGTGAGCAGGGGCACCAGACCAAGGCGGGGCGCTGGCCGCTGTCATCTGGGCGAACTTCAGGTGGTTACTGAAAATTCTTTGCTCCCACGTGCCACGGTCCCGCCCAGCATTTGCACCTGCTGCCTGCTCTGGCCCCGCTCACACCCACTGCCGGGCCAGAACCACCACTTGAACCTGCTGCCAGTGCCTGGCACTGGTCCTGATCACTCTGCACCATCAACAGGTGTGAGCGAGCAGTGGCTACTGGCTGAATGCCCCTGAGGGCTTCTCCATCTCCCCCTGTTCCTGAGGGGCGATAGGTGCAGCAGCCGCCATTTGCACCCACTGACGGCACCGGCCCCACTTCCACCTGCTGCTAGCACTGGACCCAATCACTCTGCGCCATCAGCAGGTGAGATTGGGGACAGTACCGTCAGTGCATGGGAGAAGCACTGGTGGGAGCAGGGCTGCTAGCAGAGAGGCCAGGCGGTGGTGTGGAGGATGTGCTGAGACTAGCCCCTGTGAGCACTGCAGCCTTGCAGCCCACAGTTACTTTCAAGGTGCACAAATTCATGCACTGTGCCCCTAGCTGATTATTATAAAACTAGAGGCCCAGTGTGGGATATCATGTGGCCCCACCCACCTGCACACACCCCGCCCACTCACCCGCTGCACTCCCAGCTGTGCTCCCAGCCAAGCTCCCAGCTGCACCTGCCTCACCACATCCCGCCCGCCCACCGCTAGGCCAAGGTCGCAGCCCCGCCCACCCACCTGCTACCCTGCCTTCCCACCGGCCTCCACCCTTGCTGCAAATGGAGCCTGTGGGCCGTGGGGGAGACTGAGAGGTGCTCTGTGCACCTCATGGTGACTGGTCATTTGGTTGTTTTGGTTGTGATGCCTCTTGGCCTCTTATTATTACGATGTAATTAAAAAGTGCCAAATTAAGTAACAAAATAAAAATATCAACAATCCAAAATAAATTTAACACACTTTGGGGTCAATCCAACCTTATATATAATTTGTATATCTAACATTAATAGATTAAGTCACATATCTGAAAAAAACACATTGCCTTGTAGTTAATTTCTAATTGAAGACCTTTGATTTACAAACACATATGAATTCATGATTATTTAAACTTCTCTAGATAATTTAAAAATTTTCAGCTAAGACTCCATTAAATACACTTTAAACAAAAGGTATAGACAATAGAGAAAAACAATGAAACCAAAAGCTGGTTCTTTGAAAAGATCAATAAAATCGATAATGCTCTAGCATGGCTAACCAAGAAACAGAATTTGATGAAAATGACAGTGTAATAATTATTTAAACTAGTTTATATTTTATAAATATGTACATGTACAATAATTGAGAATCTAGCTACTGAGAACAGTACATTTTATCAATGCTTAGGTCAATGTTATATGATATAATTACATTTATTTTTAAAATTATAAATCTATATAAAATAAATATTATATTCACACACTTTTAGGGGTCTATTACTGAGTATCTACTGGAACCAAAACAAAAGAAAACAAGACACCCTAAGTCTTTCCTTTTGTATTTTCCCCATGTCCACTTCTAAGAATGCTCACTTAGAGAAGAAACTACAACCTACTTCATTCTACATCACAGATGGCTTTGCAACTGTCATAGAACAGCCTCATCAATTTTCTCCCAGTGTTTGAGTTCCCCAATGTTTCACTACCAGATAAGTGTGTCAGTCACAAAAAATTCAGGTATACAAAAATACTAACACCTATTCCAGAGACTGTGGGGGAATATGCCCTCCCCCCCAAATTCATAAAAGGAGAAAATTCTGATTCTTGTCTCTAGAAAAATCATAATAAGCTTAGGAGAAAGGGCATATAATACATTTTTGAATATACTATAATTTGGGGGCAATTTGAAAATGTCAGCATAAAACAGAATAATATACTATAAGCCCTAAAATACTATGATCAAAGAATAAAAAGGAAATGTTATTGTTTTTGTGAATGCATATAAAGTAAGAAGTTATAAAGTGTATGTATACAAATGTCTAAAGTAAACTTAACCTATACATAAGTAATTCATTTAAAATATTTTAGAGAACCTGAACAGTGTATTTCCTACTCCCTAATTAGGAGGTCAGAATATATCAGAACAGTATTAATTTGGACATCTAGCCTAATAGTGATGGTTGGATGTGATAGGGAGACTTAATCCTTCTTACTTCGTGTAAAAACCCAAACTTGATTTATCCCTGTAATCTAAGGGCAGTGGTTGGCAAACTCATTAGTCAACAGAGGCAAATATCAACAGTACAACGATTGAAATTTCTTTTGAGAGCCAAATTTTTTAAACAAACTTCTAATGCCACTTCTTCAAAATAGACTCGCCCAGGCCATGGTATTTTGTGGAAGAGCCACACTCAAGGGGCCAAAGAGCTGAAGTTTGCCGACCACGGGAATAGGGTAATTGTACTTTCAACCTGCATACAGGTTAAAAAATCAAGGAGGGGGATGGTGGGTGGGAAGAGACCAACCAAAGAACTTGTATGCATATATGTATAACCCATGGACACAGACAATAGGATTGTGAAGGCCTGGGGTGGGGAGTGTGGGCTGGTTATACAAGGTCATTGGGGGAGGAGGAGAGGGGACATATGTAATGCTTTCAACAATAAAGATTTAAGAAAATCAAGGAGCCTTAATTCATAATTTAATGTCTATGTCCTTGAATGTAGCAAAAGGATGAATGATTAAATATTGTACAATACGGAAACCTGGTCACCCTTCTACACATTTTTCTTACCTACACTCTGGTCAATTAGGTAATTAGATTAGGATGCGGTTCACTCACCCTTATCTATGCCACCAAAGTCTGTGTTATTCTCAGTTAGCTCTTGAAACTTTATGTCATTTTTAACCATTTGTTCTTTATTTCTCTGTTTCTCCTAACATATAATAAAATAAATTACCCCATAAGTTAAATACCAATTAGAATGAATTGGGACAAAGAAGTGGAAAATAACAAAAGTCATTGTAATAATCACAAGTGAAACTTGTGGGTTGCATGGTGGCAATAAGTAAAAGGGATTAAGAGGTACAAGCTTCTAGTTATAAAATGAAAAAGTCATGGGGATGTAATGTACAGCACAGGGAATATCTATACTAATAATCTATACTAATAAAAGGTAATATGCTAATTAGACCAACATCTTCCAGACATCTATCCAGAAGTCCTTCCAGACAAAGCCACGGTGGCGGGGGCCAAGGCAGAGGTGGTTACGGGTGATCAGGCCTGCAGGGGAGGGCAGTTAGGGGCGACCAGGCCGGCAGGGGAGGGCAGTTAGGGGCAATCAGGCCGGCAGGTAGAGAGGTTAGGGGAGATCAGGCAGACAGACAGAGGCAGTTAGGAGTGATTGGGCAGGCAGGCAGGCAGAGAGGTTAGGGGCAATCAGGCAGGCAGGCCGAGGCGGTTAGGGGCGATCATGCAGGCAGGCAGAGTACTTAGGGGCGATCAGGCAGGCAGGCAAGCGGTTAGGAGCCAGCGGTCCTGGATTGCAAGAGAGATCAGGTCTAAACTGGCAGTTGGACATCCCCCAAGGGGTCCTGGATTGGAGAGGGTGCAGGCCGGGCTGAGGGAACCCCCCCACTCTGTGCACAAATTTCTTGCACCGGGCCTCTAGTAGTCAATAATATTGTAATAACTTTGTATGCTGACTCACTTTATTGTTATGATCATTTTGTAAAGCATATAAATGTTGAATCACTATGTTCTACACCTGAAACTAATATAACATTGAATGTCAACCATATTTTCATAAAAAATGCATGCTCTTAACTCCCAGTCTGTGACTTCTTTTCATAGAAAACAGACCACTATACAATATCTTCTTCTCCCTTTATTTCTGTTTTTGTATGATGTGAACTATGATGATATCCTTTTAACTTAACATCTCTGTTTCAGTTTCTGCTATGATCTGTGTTGCTGTACCCATGGATCAAATAAGAAAACAAATTCTCCAAATGGAATATCCCATAATCAGCATGGCAAGGGTTAATTTTAAAAAATTTTAGCAATATAGTGACATTCAATTTCAATTACAACTTTGTCAGAACATGCATTTCACCTCATCATTTATTTATCAATATTTTACTGGATCCCCTCATTAGAATTCCTGTAATGAGAAATGCAACATGCAAAATGATCCATGATAACATGTATAGGTTATAGTTTATAAGAAGACATGACCTCAATTTACTGTTTATTTCCCACAGTAACACAGGCAATCTTAAGCATTTGACTATATTTTGATATATAAATCATATGAGAATTTCCACTAGTAACATAATCCTGAAATCTGATTTCCTAATTATAAGTTTACCTAGAATCAATTACATTTAAAATCATGATCAATCTTGTATCATTTTTTAAATTTCTGAAATATAGATTAGTTTAACTTAGCCAAACAGTGGCCTTAAGAAATATAACATTCATTTTATAGTATAGCAAATATTTTATACTGTTTCTGCTTTACATTTAACTATGAAGTCAGGTTATGAAAAATCATAATGTAGCCTTTATAAAAAAACAACAATTTACTTTCACTCCAAATTAAAATGTACTGATTACTCAATACAGAAACAGTAGAAATAATTTTTAAATGAGTTCAGAGAGTGGGGTATCTTTTGTAAACTGAAACTTCAAACAGAATTCACTATTGCAAGTAGATTTGAGCTGTACTTTTTGTTAGAAACAGAAAAGGCTTTTGCTATAAACTCCTTGAAGAGCTGCCAAATTAGGGTCATAGAAGTCTGAGCCTAGAGCTGATAACAAAAGAAATCCAATTTGAGTCTGACAAAGAGAAGCTGAAGCCTAATGTGTGTAAGTGTTATGTGGTGGGTGGTGGTGGAGGGAAGAAGCGAATTATTTGATATTTACCATCAGTATATTGCCTGTCGTGTTATGACATGAAATAAGTCTTTAGATTGCATCCCTGCATTTATGAAGTCCCATAGAAGAACTTAAAAAAATCACATTTGTGCCGTGACCAACCAGCAGACTGAGTTTAGTAAAAATATGCCATTTCCAAAGCTGACATTCACTTCTGCTCTATCTTATAATAGCAAGGAAACCCAGAGAGCACCTCTGGAACTGTGCCCACATGTGTTTGTGTTTATTATTTCTTCTTAATATAGCTCATAAATGCTAATAGCTTCTCTGTGAGGGAATGTCATTACAATTAGAGCCCTTGATTGGAAACAGGGTGCATAGATTTAGGAACAACTTAATTTCTACAAAAAATAACTCTGGCTTTGTTATATTCGATTATTTAAGTCAAGGGTAGCTAATAGTGACCCCTGGTTTATAAAAATCAAATATTAGGGGGACAGCGTGGACCCCAGCCTGAGTTAGGTAAACAGTATTGTGCAAAGTGAGTTAAAACGTCAAGGATATTATAGGATTTAAACTAAAGCAACACACAGAGAAAATGAAGGTAACATAGACTTAACTGTTGGGGTAAAGTTTTTACTTTCTCTTCTTTTCCAATTGAAAAGTAGCCCAAGCTGTCCTTCACCTAATTGCATTCACTGTTATTCACTAATTTAAAAAAAAAAACAAAACAAAAAACAAAAAAACGGCACAAAGAAAATTCTTCTTAGGGTTATTGCATGCAGGTTTTCTGTCACTTGCTGTAAGTCATGTGTTAATATTACAAAAAAGAGAATAATTTCCTCTAAATTTGCTCTTCTACATAAAGTGCTATCACTGAAAAGCGACATGGGACACAAGAACTATTCCAAAATTGACCCTTAAATTGTCAGGGAAAACCCCAGTTCAAGGACTGAATTTAAATGCTGGGTATAATAAAGGCTTTCACACATGCTGTCAAAGGAATTTCTGTTCTATTAAAACAAATGAAGGATACATTGCTTTCTGGAAATATTTCTCTCCTTCTCCGTCACTGTGAAGCATACTGCTCTCAAAATAAATTCCCCTGGGATTAATTTTCCTTATAAAAATTATAGCCAGAGAAGTTCTAATAACATAGTATCGTAAAATAAACCATGAAACTCTGCAAAGGAACAGTAAGTCAGCATTCTAGCAGGGAAAACTTTGGCAGCAAAAATGTATCTCCTAAGGAAATGTGTGAGAAATTTTGATGTGATTAAAACATGTTGCATGACATATGGTATATATTTTTAACACATAGAATGGGAGAAATAGATCAGAAGAAGCATCTAAGCATTAATTCCCTAACTTCCGCTCTTGTCCCATCCCTGAAGGATTTATCTCTTTCAGTTTGTCCTGGTAATGTAAGCATGAAAGGATCCTACCTTCCGGAATTCAACTTTAGAAAGGGAGATAAAATGTCACTATTATTTATCTGCATCGTGTAAGATGCTGCTTTTGTACAGAACAGAGAGATGTAAATAGATAACTGCAGCCATCTCAATGTACAGACTGTCAAACTGAAATAGGTTTCACTAATATTTCTTACCGGGGCTAATATCTTTCCATGCAATCAAATGATGTAGCGCATCAGGACACATTTTGCAAAAAATAAAATTACTTTGGAATACATTGGTGCAACTAGATAAATTGCAAAAACTTTCAGAAACATGCCATGCTTGCTCTTCTAAAAGGAAAGAAAATAAAAAAGCAAATAAATATTTTGCTCTCTGTATTTTCAAAGTATTTCTGTAGGCTGTTCAGATTTTATTTTATATGTTGCAAAACTGTAACTCTGCTTCTTCTGAATTTATTACCCTCAATTAGTAACTTATACTACAGGACAGTTCTCCAATATTTGTCATTATGAGGCCAATGTGCATCATATGTAAACATACAGCAGATTCATATTACATATGTGTACATGAACTCACTCCATGTAAAATGGGAATTTAAAACATACCTATTGCATAGGGTTGTTTTCAGGATTAAATAACTTCATCCAGGTAAATATGTAGCAAAATACCTAGCATAAGTTCCAAATAAATGTTAACTATATCACCACTGTCATAACACCACCACCACCACTGCCACCATTTTCTTCTACAAAACCAAGACCTTGTTGAGCTGAACTCAATGCAAAAGAGGCTACTCCTGGATAAATGGCCCAGTGTTCAGCCTGCTGAAGTATTGGTGACCAAGCTATCAGACTACTTATCATAGTGCTGCACGATTGGCATTATCTTCATTTTACAGATGGGAAACACTGAGGCTTTAAAATGAAAGGGTTGGGTGGAATTTAGTGAAATCAGCAATGAAGGAACCTTCCTTACTGAGGGCTACATAGAATGCTTTGTCTTGCTTTTTGTTTTTGTTTTTAAAAATACATTCGCTACTTGGAAGCTCAAAATAATACTTAGAAAAACAGTCAAAACCAAACTGTTATCCCTTTTAGTTGACCTATTTGCATCATTTTGGCTTTTGATATTATAGGCACTTTTAATTTAAGCAGCCAGAAATCATCAGTGAAAAGAAAATTAATTCATTAGTTAAGAAACAATATATTTTTAAAGAAAGAGTATGCTGGTCTGTAAAGTAAAATGTAGGAAGCTTTTAAAGAAGAGATTAGATGTCATAAAAATAATTGAAACATTCAAGACATTATATTGGGTTGATGTGGGAGTCATATGAGACTTCAAAGGGTAATAAGGGGAATATAGCACTGTCTTCTAAACTAGGAAAACTGCAACTAAATATTTTAGAAGAACAAACATTATGAGTGTTCTTTAGTGTGCTTGTGTGTGCGCGTGCGCGCGCGCACACACACACACATTAAAAACTCAAAAGGTTAACCTTCATTACTTAAGCAAAGCAATATTCTAACAATAAAAACATGTCAAAAAAATTTTAAACCTAATGACATAATCTCCCAGGGCATTAGGTGCTTGTCTGAAAAAAACAAAACAAAAACAAAAACAAAAAAAAAAAAAACCCTGAGATTCATTTTCAGAAATTAAAGATAAGATAAAACAGGAAATTATAATACTTTTATTATTCTCCCTATTGGGGATTAAAAATGAAAAGCAGTCAAGTCAGACACTTATCAATGGGTGCACTTTTATTTTTAAGAACAATGCCTAGTTTCAAGCTTTTTTCTCAGACATGAGATTTTAGATTAAAATAACAATTGCATCTTTGTGGTTTAACAGCAGCATAATATCTTGACTTCTGTCACTGTTAAGCTGCCAACAGCAATTTTATAGTTATTTCAAGGTGACTTTGGAATATTTCTTGTCTTATATTTGATTATTCTGATTCCATTCAAGTTTTTTGATGTGTTCACCAGTCTCATCATCCTGGTAGTCCATCATATAAATGCATATGAATTGGAACATTTCTTTTATCTATGAATATCCTACTTAATAAAAGAGTAATATGCAAATTGACCCTAACTCCACTACACCCACAAGCCACACCCACAATCCATGCCCACCAGCCAATCAGGAGCAAATATGCAAATAAAACCAACCAAGATGGCTACAGCCACAGAGCGCAGGAGGGAGGCTTGGGTTTCCCCAGTAACAAAGGAAGCCAAGCTTTCTGCCTGCCATTGCCGGCCTAAGCCTCCACTCAAGGCTACAAAGTTTCAATTATAGAAGGTAAACAAATCCAATCAGAAATGGTGGCAGCCACGGAGCTGGAGAGAGCAGGAGGAAAAGGTTGCCCCCAAAATTGAGGAAGCAAAGCTTCTGCACCCCTGGCTGGCCTAGGCCTCCTCTCCGGGCTACAAAGTTTCAATTATAGAAGGTACACAAACCCCAAAAGAAATGGCTGCCGGCCACAGAGCGAGCAGGAGGCTTGGCTCCGCTCCAGGCTACAAAGTTTCAATTGTAGAAGATACATAAATTCCAGATACCAGGGCCTCCCCTTGGGTCGCCAGGGGGCGTGGCCGGCCTGCAAACCACCACAGGCCCCTCGCTCAGGCCGCCCCACACCCCAAGGGAACCCCCACCCTGATCTGGGATACCCTTCAGGGCAAACCA
The DNA here is from genome assembly GCF_951640355.1 of Cnephaeus nilssonii. NCBI lineage: Eukaryota > Metazoa > Chordata > Mammalia > Chiroptera > Vespertilionidae > Cnephaeus > Cnephaeus nilssonii. Next base: position 16,677,055 of record NC_137071.1, on the reverse strand, counting down.
GCTGGCCTCCACCCATGCACCAGGCCTCTATCCTATCTAATAAAAGAGTAATATGCAGATTGACCATCACTCCAACACACAAGATGGCTGCCCCCATGTGGTCAAAGATCCTGCCCCCATGTGCACACAAGATGGCCGGCACAAGATGGCCAGCAGAGGAGGTCAGTTGGGAGGGACTAGGCCTGCAAGGGAGGGCAGTTGGGGGCAATCAAGCCTGCAAGGGAGGGCATTTAGGGGTGACCAGGCCAGCAGAGGAGGGAAGTTGGGGGTGACCGGGCCTGCAGGGAAGGGCAGTTGGGTGGGACCCAAGCCTGCAGGGGAGAGCAATTGGGGGGGGACCAAGCCTGCAGGGGAGGGCAGTTAGGGGTGACCAGACCTAAAGGGGAGGGCAGTTAGGGGCAAACACGCTGACAGGGGAGTAGTTAGGCATCAATCAGGCTGGAAAGAGAGTGGTTAGGGGGTGATAAGGCTGGCAGGCAGAAGCAGTTAGGGGCAATCAGGAAGGAAGGCAGACGAGCAGTTGGGAGCCAACAGTCCTGGACTGTGAGAGGGATGTCCGACTGCCCGTTTAGGCCAGATCCGGGATCGCGCCTAAACAGGCAGTTGGACATCCCTCGAGGGGTCTCAGATTGGAGAGGGTGCAGACTGTGGACACTTCCCCCCCCCCATGCACGAATTTCGTGCACCGGGCCTCTAGTAACCTTATAACCACCTATAGTTTTTTAAAATATATTTTTATTGATTTCATAGAGGAAGGGATAGTAGAGAGAGAGATAGAAACATCAATGATGAGAATCATTGATTGGCTGCCTCCTGCACATCCCCTACTGGCGATCAAACAGGCAACCCAGGCATGTGCCCTTGACCAGCATCGAACCCAGGACCCTTCAATCTGCAGGCAAACGCTCTGTCCACTGAGCCAAACCAGCCAGGGCCCGCCTATAGTTTTAAAGTATTTATAACTTGCACTCATTCATATTCGCTCTTTCTCTTTTTCCCTCCCACTCTCCTTTACACACATACATTTGCACGTATATAGTTCACTTTGCAATGTATATATTTATTTCATACAAAATGTCTCTCAATAAAATATCACATCCTTAAATATAAATCCTAACATAAATTGTAGCTTGAAAGGTACATTTTCAAAAATGGTGGAATTTTTTTCTATTCGTTCCTTGCTTATTAAGAGAAGACACTGTATCTTTTCCCAGGAAATATATCCAATATAAGAAGCTATTTTTTGGTCAGATTCATTTAAAGTTTTGGTTTTCAGTGTTGAATTTATTTTCCTCCAGTGACACTGTTTTCATGGTAAACTCTGGATAAATACACATGGATCCATCACTTTTGCCTCTGTATATCCAGCCTAAGCTCAATTATATTTTCCCATTTTAGATGATACTTTTATCTGTTATCTCCTAATCACACTAAATACAAGCCCAATTGCTTTATATTATATATTCAATAGGTTCTTTACCTTTTACCTGATTGCCATTTTTCATTTCTCCTAAAGCATACATCCTCCTAAATCCATAACTTCACTTTAAGTCCCTGATAAAGGTCTTAGGTGTTTGCATCTGGGTTTTCTAATATCCTTTTTTTCTGGTCCTCTGACTGAAACCATCTAATATAACTGATTCGAAATTTGTACCCCAAATCTCCAACTTTATTAAACATTTTAATCGCTAACATTGTAGAGTCAAAAGCCTTTGAGTATTAGGATGCAGCCAATCTTTCAGTACTCCTAGTTTACTGGTGTGTAAAATGGAACTAATGACACCTGGCATGAGAAAATAAGTGAAACTAATCCTATATTATAAAGAGGTAATATGCAAATGGTTGTTACACCGTGATGCCTAATGACCAAACAGCAGGAGGGCAGGGCAGCGAACTATGAGTGGAGAGCTACAGGAGGGCGGGGCAGTGGGCAGAGAGCTACAGGAGGGTGGGGCAGCGAGCTAAGAGAGGTGCAGAGCTACGAACAGTGGAGGGCAGGGTGGCCAGCTGAGGCAAGCAGCAGCGAGCTACTTGCACACAGATTCACGTGCAGGACCACTAGTATAAAATAATATTGACTGCAAACTAATTGAAACCTCAAATTAAGACAGATAAATTTATACTTATCCTTTAAGATGTGCACTGTACCAGAGCATGTAAAGAGTATTTAGCATCAGGAGGAAACCTCATTATATTTATCTGAAGTGTCTTAAGATCAGTAGGTCTTCTCACAGTTGTTTATTATACCTACTGTTGGTGTTTAAAACAAGCATGATATTTAGCTCCATAACATCTTTAAAATTTTAAACTTTACAAATTCAAATAACATGATTAAATATTCGACTCTATCAAAATGTATCTCATCTTGTTCTATAAACCCTTAGACCAGTTTCCAACCCTTTCAAAAAATAAAGACCAATCACATGGGTTTGTGGTCCTGATTAAATGACGAGTTTGTCTAAAATGCTTGTATTGGTTCCTGCCACACTGTAAGATGATAGATAGATAGATGATAGATAGATAGATAGATAGATAGATAGATAGATAGATAGATGATAGAGGTATAGATATTCATCTCTCTCTCTCCGTGTATATTAATAATTTTGTGCTTCCTGACAAGTTTCCATAGACTATCTACCATCCATTGGCATATTTGGACATTCTTTTGCCTTATCCTCTCACTTTTGTTAGCCAAAGCTTAACTTTGACTCAGTATGTTTCTTTTACTCTTACATTACTATAGACCATTTTTAATCTGCTTGCTTGAATCACTATCCATTTTAGAATATGACACACACAGAAATTTATTGAAATCTCACTATCTCATTAACTAACAAAAGTGGTTTTGATCATAAAGATAATTTCCTCTTATCCATCTTTTCATACAATTCACACTTTCCTATATTTCTAATTGGATTTATCCACTTTTATAAGCTTTAGGTAACTGAAAACTGCCTTAGACATGTTAATTCACTTTCCTATGGTTTTCCAGAGCTCTCTCAAGTTATGGAATTTTTTGATATCTTAAATTATTATTTTGGACAATAAAATATAGTTTATTTCTGGTTATCACAGTGTATTTTAACTTTAAATCTAACAGTAGATAATAAAGTATTTATCAGATGAATAAGAAACTTCATTAATCTCACTGTAAGAGTTTGAAATTTAAAACAGTCAATATAAAGAGATAATCAATATAGTAATTAAAGTAAGTTTCCTTCTGCTACCTAAAGTATTTAATATGTGATTTCTATTTAAAATAAAGACTGAAATTGTCCAACTGAATCTTGGGACTGACATATAAATATATGCTTGCATGCAAGACAAGTCATAAACTTTTCAGTATGATAGTGGGTAACTTAAAAATGACGTAAAATTTTATAATTTACCAGCTTGTTTAAAATTGGGTGTCATTACAGTGTCTCATGTGTGGAAATTTCTTTAATGAAAACTGAAGAGATAACACAATAAAAAATCAAAAGAAATAAAACGGACATTTTTGGCAGAAAGGAGGCAATCAAAAGCAATGATATTTAAGTATTTTTTTAAATTCTCCTAAATAATTGGTATGCTTGATTGCTTATTCATTCATTTCTTTAACCAGGTTTATATAATTTTTATTTCCCTTTATGCCCTGGCTACTAGAAAACTCAGAGAGATAAATTGTACTCAACTAGTAAACTAATATTAGTGTTATTATACACATTCTTTTTACTTCTATCTTTTCTCCATAGCCCTAATTTTGTATTGTAACCACCTTATTGTATACATGTTGTCTAAAATAATCCTTTCCCAAATAGTCCCACAGTCACCAAAGACCTACCTTACCTGATCCACTCCCACCCCATCTCCCTCATCTCATCTTATGTCATTTCCACCCAACTGACAGCACTCATTACTTTTCCTTAAACACAAAGCAGGCTTTTGGGGGTTTGCAAAGGTAATAGGGGGTGAGGACAGATATGTAATACCTTAACCAATAAAGAAATTAAAATGCAAAAAAAAAGCAGGCTTTCACCTCAGACCTTTGCATTTGCTATGCCCTACCTGTAAGTCTCTTTTCCCCATATAGCTACTGGATTTCCCCTTCACATCCTTCAAATGTTCTCAAAAGTCAACCTATCAGAGGGTTCATCATTGACATCCTTTAATAAAACACACAATCTATGCCGCTTGGATTTTTAAGTATAATGTGAATCTCCATGGTACAATAAAAATGTATTTGAAAACTAAGAAAAACATAATAATTTATACTTATGTAGATACATATAGTTTTGTCATATATATATATATATATATATATATATATATATATGATAAACATACGTGCCCCATCTCCATATATACAACATATTCTTATCTTCTATACATTATTTTTCTTCTTCTAATTGTCACTATCAAAACTATAAGCTCCATTAGAGTCAGGACTTTCTTTGTTGATTTCTTTGCTCTACTCTATTAGCAGTGCCTTCAACACAGAAGACACTCAATATCTGTTAAATGTAAAAATAACTAAATGGATAAGTAAAAGATACAGAACTTAGACACATGAATTATATACATTGATTTATTATTACAGAAGAAAACAATGTAAATTCAAAAATAGCAAATGCTCCAGTGCTTTGTCTTTCAAGATACAAATTAACATCATCCTAGTTGCAAAGCAGAGGTTATAAAATCCAATTTAATTTTGTATCCTTGCTATTTCAGCTTAATTTAAATTCCTCCCCAATTTTACTTTCTTGAACTTTGAATCATTCCAGAAAAGAAATGATCCAAAATAAATGTTTCCTGGTTTAGAATGAGCATGGCTGTTAGGAAAAATAATGCATTTCTCATACTTAAGGAGGGATCGAGGTGGCTCAAACCAAGCCAAATACCAAGTAAAATGAAGGGATTCTCATTAAAAGCCTTGTTTTGTCTGATAGGGGATTTTGGAGTCCTGAAATTCTGTAATAACATTATCTGTTACAGGAGATTAGGCAAATGAGTGCCAATTAAACCTCTGGACAACAGCCAAGGTACCATTGCCTACACAAATAGGAGTTTACTTGAAAGTATCAAAGAAAGTCCCTGGCCTTAACTGAACACCAACCTTTTTCTTTGTGGAAATCTTATTTTTAATGTTACAATGAAGAAAATAAATGTTAACATTTTAGATATCATGCATCAAAAGAAATGAAAGGGGATGAAAACCTCAAAAGAATGTTTTCAGCCATTCAGTAAACTATCCCTCCAAAATTTTATCTATAAGCCATAGTTTAATGGTGGAATGTTTTCTTCATTTTCTAACAGGTGAGGAGCATGGATTAATGCTCATCCTACTCTCATACAAGCTTATTAACTTGGCCATCAAAAGGATGCTCATCAAGTGAGGACCCATGAACCAAGAGGTCTCTGGTTCAATTCCTGGTCAGGACACATGCCTGAGTTGCTGGCTTGATCACCAATAGGGGGCATGCAGGAGGCAGCTAATTGATGTTTCTCTCTATCCCTCTCCCTTTATCTCTCTCTAAAATCAATAACAATGTTTTTTAAAAAAGAAATAAAGGATGCACATCAAATATTGTTCATTATTTTGTGAACTTTTTTTTTGGTTCCATTTATTTACAGTTTTCTTTATGACGCCTTTTAGGACTGCTTGTCTCCTCTCCTTAAGCGATATGGTGAATGTAAGAGGCAAATTTGCTAATGAAAGGAACACCAATGAAAGAAAAATGTCATAATCTCATTAACCAAAGATTGAGGTACATAAAGGAGTAAAGTTAATCAGCAGTTCTTATGTACAACCGAAGTCTACATATTTAAATTATTTACCTTGTGCATGAGTTTCTAAATTATTTTACGAAATAGGAAAGAGATGTCAGATATAATGATGTGTAAAATTTCCTATACATTTTACACTACCAATTAAAAACCATTTTGATTTTTTATTCCTTTTCTTTATTTCTTATGGCTTTTCTTTTTTTTAATATTTTGGTATTTGGTACAAGTTATACATGCTTTTCAAAACTATCACTCAGCATTAATGAGGAATATTAGGTCATTGGGACCTCCTAATCATAACTAAAATATTATCTTATATTCATATATGATTTGTCTTGTTCTCCATTATTTTTATAATTTGAAATCCATGTTTTACTGTTATAATCTATAATTGCTATAAGAAATACATATTTTGATCGGTATTATTCTAAATACAGAATGTGAGTTTGACTCATATGTTGCTTAATAATTGAAAAGTGGTTAAATAACTAAGATTATGATATAAAATATTTTAAAATTGTTAACATAGAGTGCTTTCTCTGTTAATAGGATGCAAATGGTATGCTGTATTGGATTATTGCACTTCTGGGTCACAACATCCTCTCCATAATTATTTAAGAATATTCATAAGGTAAAATGTTCAAATAATCTCAGTTTAATGTCAAAATATCTGAAAAAATTCCTTCCTTCTTTTTAATGTCCACCACCACCAGATTCCTTATGCAGCAAAAGTATTCTAGCTAAGTATACACTTTTATTCCCAGACAGAATGCATTCTTAGAATAGAAACTTTTCTCAAATTCCTTTAGTTTTTAATTATTTTTGTGAGTAGGCCATACAATCCTATATAGTAAAAATGTAGTATGCAAATTGTCCCCTCAACCGGGAGTTCATCTGGGAGTTCAACCAGGGGGCAGGGCCAGCCTGGGGAAGGGAGGGAGGCCCTGGCTGGCAGTGGTGGCAGGAGGTCCCGGCCAGTGGTGGCAGCAGGCAGCCGGGAGAAGGGAGAGAGTATCTGGCCAGCAGCTGGCAGCTGCTAGGAATGTTACCAGTACACAGATTTTGTGCACTGGGCCTCTAGTAACATATAATATATAAAAGGGATGAAAGTGTCTAAATTGAAAAGAAGTCTTGTCAGTCCAATCTCCCCAGCCAATCAGTCCCCAGCCAACCAGTCCCCCTCACTAGAAACAACCTTCTTAACAATCATCCTGCTGTGTCTTCATGTATGTGCACATGAGTATATTCTTTCCCCCATGCAGTAGCATACTATATCCATTTTTGTACCCTCTATTTTCCTTTAATATATATCTGCATTGATTTCAGAGAGGAAGGGAGAGGGAGAGAGAGGTGGAAACATCAATGATGAGAGAGAATCACTGATCAGCTGACTCCTGCACACCCCACACTGGGGTTGAGCCCACAACCCGGGCATGTGCCCTGACTGGGAATCAAACTGTGACCCCATTGTTCATAAGTTGACACTCAACCCTCTATTTTTCATTTACAAATATATTTGCAAGATCTTTCCCTACTAGTATATATCAAATTGTCTTTTCTTCATAACTGAATGGTGTTCATTTTGTTGATAAACTACAGAGTGTCTCCCAAAAATGTATAAACACACTTTAACAGCTGATAGCTCAATTTTAAAAATAAAATGTATTTATCTAAATAAACACTGACTTTATCATTATTCAAAGTGTGTGTATACATTTTGGGGATTCTGTATATAACTTTCTCAACTAGTCCCATATGGATGCATAATTAAGGTATTAAAAAAAAACATGAGTGTACACACATACACACACACACACAATGTATGATATGGATGAGTTGTATCTTTGAGATAAATGCTATAATTGCTGAGTCAAAGATTATGTATCATTTTGCTCTTGACAGATATTGATAAATTGGTCTGCTTATATGCCCTATCATTTAAACTCCCATCAGCAATGTATATACAGTAAGCACCTGATACTCTACACTCTTAAAGATCTTTATTGATTATTATAGAGAGAGATGAAGGGAGAGGAAGACAGAGAAACATCAATGAGAGAGAAAAACATAGATTGGATGTCTCCTGCATTCCCCCTACCAGGGATTGAGCCCAAAATCATGGCATGTGCCCTGACAAGGAAGAGAACCATCAAACTTTTGGTTCACAGAGTGATGCCCAACCAGCTGAGCCACAGTTTCCAGGGCTCTACAGTCTTGATATCTATTTTAACATTTTTAATTCAATACGTTTATTTCCAAGCCAATAGACTTTCCTTACTTATGAACTACTTATTCATATATGTCCACCTTGTATTGGTTTATTGGTATTTTATAATTGACTTGAGGCCTGGTGCATGATCTTGCATGGAGGGGTGTGTCCCTCAGCCCAGCCTGCACCGTCTCCAATCTGGGACCCCTCGAGGGATGTCTGACTGCCCATTTAGGCCAGATCCCTTTTAGGTGGGATCGGGCCTAAACGGGCAGTCAGACATCCCTCTCACAATCCAGGACTGCTGGCTCCCAACCAATCACCTGCCTACCTGCCTAATTGCCCCTAACTGCTTCTGCCTGCCAGCCTGATCACCCCCTAACTTCCCACCCTTGCCAGCCTGATCAAAGCCTAACTGCTCCCCTGCTGGCCTGGTTGCCCCTGACTGCCCTCCCCTGCAGGCCTTGTCCCTCCCAACTGCCCTCCCCTACAGGCCTGGGTCCCCCCAACTGCCCTCCCCTGCCGGCCTGGTCCTTCCCAACTACCCTCCCCTGCTGACCTGGTCGCTCCCAACTGCCCTCCCCTGCAGGTCTGGTCACCCTGAACTGCCCTCCCTTTTAGGCCTGGTCCCCCCAACTGCCCTCCTCTGCCTGCCCAGTCACCCCTAACTGCAGGCCTGATCGCCCCCAACTGCCCTCCCTTGCAGGCCTGGTCCCTCCCAACTGCTCTCTCCTGCTGGCCTGATCGCCCCCAACTGCCTTCCCTTGCAGGCCTGGTCCCCCCCCAACTGCCCTCCCTTGCCGGCCATCTTGTGGTGGCCATCTTGTGCCCACATGGGGGCGCCATCTTCGACCACATGAGGATGGCCATCTTGTGTGTTGGAGTGGATGGTCGATTTGCATATTACCGCTTTATTATATAGTATTTATAAGAGCTTTTTATATGGTATACCATATAAATCGCATGTAAACTATCGATTTGACTGTGTTATCTTTTTACTTTTTTAATTTGGAGAAAATTTGAAGCATCCAGAACTATTATCACCTCTTCAATCATCCCACTTGTTCCTCTACTTCTCTTCAAAGTCATCTACAACATAAAACTACTTTGCCCAAGTTAGAAAATGTCAAGAACCCCAGTGTTCCAGTAACTGCTCCAAATGCCACAGCAAAACAAATGTGATCTTATGTGTTTGTGTTCTGTTTTTAATCTCTTCATGTAAGTCCTGATACCAAATAACTAACTATTCTCCTTTCAATGATGTCTAAGTTAGACCCCCAAAAAAGACATTCTAAATCTCACCTCTTTATTATACAAAGGTCATTTATTTTGTTTTCTAAAAGCTCCTGGTTTTTAACATGGTTACCTTTCACCACTATTGATCCTGTTTTGTATTTCTGCCTTAGTGTTTCTCTCTCTCTCTCTCTCTCTCTCTCTCTCTCTCTCTCTCTCTCTCACCCTCCCTCCCTCCCTCCCTTTCTCTCCTATGGTACTATAGTAACCATAATGTCTGTGTGACATGACCCTGGGGCACAGTGAATACAGTATCATTTGTATAACAGTCCTTGAAAAAATGAAATCCTAATGATTTTTCCCCTTTTCATCATCTATCCAATCAGACTAAAATAAGTAATTTAATGAAAATAACTGTTTTGTGTTATAAGCCCTTTTTCTCAAGACCTAGTATAGAATTTTAATGAAGTTAAAGTAGCCACATATGATTTTAGAAATTATATATTACAATAACTATCTATGCATAGCTGGCAAATGTGTAAAGCTAATTTGTGTTAATGTCAAATACCATATATGAACCCAATTGAGGTATGACTGTAACACTGGTTGATTTCTTCTTTCTCGTTGCCTATAAAAATATTAATTCTTTTTAAATCTTTGAGACAGGGGTCCATTTCTATGTTTTACCTTATGTTAAAAGTAAACAGCTTGTCAAAATAGTTTAACATATGCCTGCTACTGAGCAAGATAATATGTGTATATGTACACACATATGCATACACACTTCCTGTGTTTAAGAGATTAAAAACAGGACACATGGCACTCTCTTCCCTGCCTGAGGCCAAACTTTCAGATCTCTCAAACTTTCAAAACTGTACTAGACTTCAAAACAACTGTGGTTAGAAAAGGAGGGGCTGTAAACTTTTCCTCCTTGGACAGGATGATGCTTCCCCTGTTGATCCAAGCAATAAACCAATATAGAAGAGAGAAGCATAAAAATGGCACCCACCATGCTGTGATTATTTGATTTCCTGCTTGAAAGGAAGTATATTCTCTGATGAGTTTGTAATCTATACATAAACTGAATTTTTTTACAGAAAATTTGGAGGAGCAACAGGAGGCAGAAAAAAGAAAAAGGGAGGAAAACTGTGGGAAGAAACAATTCCATGGCATTCATAGCTGCCACACTAGCTATTATTAGAATCCTCTCATCAGCTGCCCAGACAGCATGATGGTGACAATAGGTAGGTCAACTTTCAGGGGTAGTCACCTATAGCTTATCACTGTGGCACCTGGAGGCATGAGACGTTCCTATGGTATATGGAAATAGAGTTTGGTTGTTGCTATGTGTGGGTGCTGAGGTGAGAGCTAATTAGTCACTCTCATTTGGATGAGTTGTCCTTGAGGCACTGATTACTAAAGGCATTTTGAACATGGTTAAAAGGAGGGGTGTTAACAATCCTGATTCTATACTTGCACATACACTAAAGCACTAAGAAATTACAATAGCCCTAGCTGTTTTGGCTCAGTGGAGAGAGTGTCGGCCTGCAGACAGAAGGGTCCCAGGTTTGATTCTGGTCAAGGGCAAATGCTCTGGTTGCTGACTCAATTCCCAGTAGGGGGCGTGCAGGAGGCAGAGGATCAATGATTCTCTCTCACATTGATGTTTCTTTCTCTCCCTTTCCTTTTCTCTCTGAAATCAATAAAATATATATCCTATATAATAAAAGGCTAATATGCAAATTGACTGAATGGCAGAATGACCAGTTGCTATGACACACACTGACCACCAGGGGGCAGACGCTCAATGCAGGAGCTTCTCCCCGGTGGTCAGTGAGCTCCTACAGGGGGAGCGCTAATCAGCCAGAAGCCAGGCTCACGGCTGGCAAGCACAGCAGCAGTGGTGGGAGCCTCTAAGGATGTCTGAATGCTGGCTTAGGCCTGCTCCCTGAGGGTTCCCAGATTGCGAGAGGGTGCAGGCCAGGCTGAGGACTCCCCTGAGTATACAATTTTTGTGCACTGGGCCTCTCTCTCTCTATATATATATAAAAGCCTAAGCAACCATCTGAACTTTCAACTGTTTGATCGTTCGACCGGTAGCTATGACGCACACTGACCACCAGGGTGTAGACGCTCAATGTACAGGCATGGAAACATGGAACACACTGATGAATCTCAGAGGGAAGGGGGAGGGGGAAGGGCGGGAAGAGATGAACCAAAGATCTCATATGCATACTAGAGGCCTGGTGCATGAGGGGTCCCTCAGCCTGGCCTGCGGGGATTGGGCCAAATCCATGCACCGGGCCTCTGACATCCTCTGAGGGGTCCCAGATTGCGAGAGGGCACAGGCCAGGTTGAGGGACTCTACCGGTGCACGAATCCATGCACCAGTCCTCTAGTATATATATAAGAGATCACAATAACTAGCATGCAAAAATATTGTAAAAAATCACCAAAAGAGAAAAGTAAATTTATATTTGATATATTCTATACATTAAGATGAGAAGTACAACACTGAAAAATTTTATGAAGGCTAAAATGTATATGAAGGTGTTATTGTTATACTATATGAGGATTTCCAAATTTGATTCATCTGTTAAAGATGGAAATTCTTGTGGTTAAAGGAATCTTAGTAATTGGAATACTCAGGTAACTCATTCAACCTGGATTATGGATAGTGAAATTTTATTGCTTGCATATATGTAGTGGATCAAAATACAACTTCTTCAATATATAAAATGTGAATGCATTGCATTTGAAGTGAAAAATAATTACTTAACCATTTTGCAAATGTTTATTTTCTGACTGTTACACCTTAACTTCTAAAATTTTATGTCAGTTTTTATTTAGGGATAGAAGATAAGACAGTTACTATTTTATAGGCATAACATATTTAAATCATTTATTTTCTTAAATTGAATTTCTTGGGATGACATTGGTTTTAAAAAACATACAGTTTTTAAGTGTACACCTTAACAAAACATCATCTGCACACTGCATCATGTGCCCAATGTCCAAAATAAAGTCTCTTTCCATCCCTATTGTCCCCACTTTGCCCTCTTCTACCTCCCTTCACCAACCTTTCCATCTGGCTATCAGGCTAACACAATACTGTTGTCTATGTCTGTATGTTTTATATATATACTAGAGGCCTGGTACACGGAATTCATGCATGGGGGGGTCCCTCAGCCCAGCCTACACCCTCTCCAATCTGGGACCCCTTGGGGGATGTCCAACTGCCGATTTAGGCCCGATCCCACAGGGCAATCGGACATCCCTCTCGCAATCTGGGACCACTGGCTCCTAACCACTCACCTGCCTGCCTGCCTGATCGCCCCTAACTGCCTCTGCCTACCAGCCTGATCACCCTTGCTGACCTGATCGACCCTAACTTGCCCCCTGCTGGCCTGATTGCCCCTAAATTGGCCCCCCCACCCCCCGCTGGCCTGATCAACCCTAACCGCCTCTGCCTCAGCCCCTAGCCTAAGCCACAGTTTGGCCTCCCTCTGCAGGAGGCGACCTGGCAGATCAGGCAAAGGCACTGCCCCCATTACCCTGCTGCTGCTGCCACTGCCAACCTGAGCCTGGGCCCTTCGCAGCCGTGCTCGGCCCTCGCCGCCGCTGGGGCTTTGTCCAGAAGGATGTCCGGATGATGTCCACCCTAATTAGCATATTACCCTTTTATTAGTATAGATATTTTTTTAAATTGCTTCACTTTTTTTTTCACCTAGCCACCCAACCTCCCTCCCCACTGTCAGCTGTCAGATGATTGTATACATGCCTCTATTTCTATTTTGTTCATTAGATTCTACATATAAGTGAAATCATATGGCATCTGCCTTTCTCTTACTGGCTTATTTCACTAAGCAGTGCTATCCAGGTCCATCCAAGCTGTGGCAAAAGGTAAGATTTTCTTCTTCTTCTTTTTTTTTTCTTTTTTTTTTTTTTTTTACAGCTGAGTAGTATTCTATTGTGCAAATGTACCACAGTTTTTTTAAATCTACTCATCTACTAATGGGCACTTGGGATGTTTTCAGATCTTGGCTATTGTAAATATTGCTGCAATGAACACAAGGATGCATATATTCTTTTCATTTGTGTTTCAGCTTTCTTAGGATATATTCCTAGAAATACAAATTGAGGAATTTGTATTACTGGGTAAAATGACAGTTCCCTTTTTAATTTTTTGAGGAAACTCCATATTGTTTTCTACAGTGTCTGCACTAGTCTGCATTCCCACCAGCAGTGTACTAGGGTTCCCTTTTCTCCACATCCTTGCTCTGGGTTAGGGGTCCTGGCATAAGGTTGAGACCCCATGCATCTCAGTGGGCATTTTTGCAGCTGAGATATCCCTGTCTTCACAGATGCCACACGTGGGTGCAGGGGCCTGCCTTCTCTACATATATGCCCTTCTTACCAGTCTTTATGCAGCCACTTCTATAAATCCTTGTATAATACTCTGTTAAGCTGGCCTTCAGTTCATCATTAAGGTTGTTTGCTCTATAATTTAGCTGTAAATTCAGTTTGGTAATGGGAGGAGGTGAGTGTAGCTTCCACCTACTACAAAGCAATTTTGAAAACCTGATTTAAGTCATTTATGAAATGAGCTGAATGCACTAGAAAGAATAATTCTCACATCAAATGTTATGAACATCTAAATAATGTGTTTTAAGTTAATTTAAGAATGCCAAAAACCAATATCTTGTGTTTTTCTAAATAGTTAAATTTTGTTCAAGTACATTTAGACTCAAGTTTTGAGGATCTAAAAGGTTCTGTATAAAATTTCTTTCTAATTTATTTCACTTTCTGTGTCAAAGTTTCACCAGACTTATTCTAAAGATGTCATATTTAAACTCAAAGTCACTTTTGCATTGGTTTCTATGGCAGCCAATTGCAAAATTGTAATGCAGCTATCAACTTTTCATTCCAGTGTTGACTGCAAGCATCAATGTCAGGAAAACAATATTTGTTGTGACAAGTCTCCATCTGAATATAATACACATAAAGTTACCCCCCCTCAGCTGTAAGTCACCATAATGCCAGAATCAAATAGATAACAAGGATATACATGAAATTTTACAATGTTGATGTGCATGTGTGAGAAAGTGAGAGAAAAAAGGAAATGATGTTATCATTGTTCCATAATTCAATACTCCCTAAAAAGGTAGAAATGCAACCCTTCTCTTTCTAAGAGTCTCATTTAATAGGTATAAAAACCTAAAACCATCTCATTATTTGGCGAAAGGAGAGAGAGGCAGACCAGTTACTAAATGAGTGATTTGAGTCAGAGGAGGATCCAGATCTTAGGTGGAATAGATCTTCAGGTAGACGAGAGAAACAATTTTTGCAATGATGGTAAATTAGAAGAGCAGCAGGAAAGGGGAAAAAGCAATTATTATATTTTAAGTTATGATAATATATTTAGAAAGTAAGTTACACATCTCTATCTCCATTCATTCTATCACTCAAACTCCTAAAATACTTCACAATACTCTGGTATTAAACTTAATTGGTGGGAAGAGCTTAAATACAAGGCTGGAGATGAACTCTAGGGTTCCTCCTCATTACCAAGTCTGAGAAGATGATGAAAACTCCAGGAACCTGTAAGATCTGGGCAGAGAGAGACCATGAAAGATTCTGGCTGGGGATTCTGAAGTAGCATCCCCCCAGCTGGGACTAGAAAGAAACACTGCATGCTCTTTCCTTAGGATTAGTTTATTAGATTCCAAGCAGAGCAGTAGAAAAAATGGGATTTTCACTCACACAGATCTGGATTTGAGTGCCAACTCTGTCACTTCCTTTGTTATCATAGAAAAGTTGCCTACCGATTCAAGACGCAGTTTCATCATAGGTAAAATTGAGAAATATGACTCACATCAAGGGTCTGATATGAAAATTAAATCAGGTAATATATGAAAGACATCTAGCACAAAGCTTGGCCCATATTAAGTATGGATATGTAATATCTAAAACCTTGTAATTAATGCTGTTTATTATACTTTGAATTATACTATTTTATCGTGCATGCTACCATTTTGAATTAATTATCCTTTGTATCCCCTAGATGATGTGGTCAAGTCCTGTACATATGATAACTGCTCAATCACTACATGTGAATGAATAAGCCTCAGTTAGACAGAAAAGTCATATACATAAATTAAAGATCCATGTAATAAAGTTGTTCACCTCACATACTTGTGATCATGAAAGAATCCAGGTCCAACCTTATAGTTTAATTTTTATTATAGCATTTAAGTTCCAAGCAATTATAGCATGGTTGAGAAAAAAGGGTTTGGAGCCAAACTGTCTGGGTTCAAATCCCATCTTTACAGTGTATTAAAAGTGTAAATTGAGACATAGTTCCACCTTCTATAATACAGGAGTAAAAATAGAACAATCTTTTTTTTAAATATATTTTATTAATTTTTTACAGAGAGGAAGGGTGTGGGAGAGAGAGTTAGAAACATCAATGAGAGAGAAACATCCATCAGCTGCCTCCTGCACGTCCCCCACTGGGGATGTGCCTGCAACCAAGGTACATGCCCTTGACCAGAATCGAACCTGGGACCCTTAAGTCTGCAGACCGACGCTCTATCCACTGAGCCAAATCGGTTAGGGCAAATAGAACAATCTTATAGGAGTGTTGGGATGATTGAGATAATAAAAGTATGAGTAAATCATCCAGAACAGTACTTGGCACTTTTGAAGTACCACTGAAGTATTAACTCATTCAAATTAGTGTCTAATATTAAATACTATCAATATTTAACCCAAAACATTCCCTCTTAAATAGTATATGCAATCATATGCAATTCAAGTATAAAAGGTTGAACATAGCTGAACGTGTAAAAGGCTAATTCCAGTCACCATCCTGAATCTGTAATTAAATGGCTTCATGATCCTGAGTGAATAATGAAGCCTCATGCATATTCTCATCAGTTAAATGTGGGCATGATCTAGATTTTGTTGGTGGTCCATCCTATCTCTTCTATGATAACATTCTCTGATTTTTACTGCATCTTGTTTTCCTCTTGGAGCTCAGCTTTAGTTCTATAAAAGAAGTCAGTTGGAAAAAAAATCTTATACAGATAACTCCACTTTGCTATCTACTTTCTAGTATCAAGTTTATTCCATACACAATAAGGCAGAACTACAGTAAAACATCCTGACCTAAGGCTATTTCTTTTTAAGACCCCTTCACATTTCCCATAGCCATTGGAATTGAACTCAGGAACTATCAAGTAGCAAGGAGATGTGAGAAAGAGCCCCTTTTAGCTCTCAGCATTTCAGTGAGATCTCTGCTTCCACTAGTCATGGTTGCAAGATATTTGTTATATCACATCTACCTGTTGAATTTCCTTCTTTGAGGCCATCCTCTTTTTTCCACAAGTCACCACATATGATGCACATGGAGACCATTGCAAACTGGGATTATAATATCACAGAAGCTTTGAAAGATAGAGGTCTTTTGTGATCATTCTACTTCAATTTGTTTTTTAAATGAGGAAAATGAGGCAAAAAATGTGTCCTTTTTAAAAAAATCTTTATTGTTGAAAGTATTAAATATGTCCCCTCTTTTTCCCCTTTGACCTCTTCTTACCTCCCCCGCCCCACCCCAGGCCTTCACCATCCTATTGTCTGTGAGTTATGCATATATACATGTAAGTTCTTTGGTTGAACTCTTCCTACCCACCCAACCTCCCCTGCCCTGCCCTCCCCTAGACATTCCACAATCTGTTCCATGCTTCTATGTGTCTGGATTTTTTTTTGTTCATCAGTTTATTTTGTTCATTAGATTCCACATATGAGTGAGATCATGTGATACTTGTTTTTCTCTGACTGGCTAATTTCACTTAGCATAATATTCTCCAGGAAAGAGATGTCCTTTAATGTGTTCAAAAGGATGCAGATAATTAGAGCTAGAGCCATAATGAGAAACTAAGCCTCTTGTATCCTAAACCACCCTTTATACCATTGTATCATGATGGCTTTGTGTAAATAATTGCTTAATTTAGCCCAAAAGAGAGTTCCCTAAATTAATTACTTACCTCATTTGATGTCATTATACAGTATGTTTGCCTTAAGAACATGTAACTGTATCTCATGACTACTAGCTCCTAATTCCATAGGAATCATCCCAATTATATCAACTCTTAAGCCCCAAATGCAAAGTATTCTTACAGTGCAAGGGCACATCAAGTTTCGTGGGTCACATTATGAGAAAATGCCAAATAAGTTCTGGATGAGTGATTGGGAACTTGTCCCTAATCCCTCAATTTAGGAATTTAGAATTGGGCCTGAAAACTGGTACCACGTGACAGAAAAAAATGTTCTCTGCATTTGTGGAATATAGTGTCATAGAAACATTATATGGCTATTGGCTCATAGCCAGTGATTAGTGGCTCATAGCAAGAAGTTTGGAAATGTTAGCAATTTTCTGATTTCAGTCTTTCTTAGAATCTGCAGTTACATTCTGTAATTTGCTTTATGCATTAGTGTCACAGAGCATTACTTTTAGTTGAGGAAAATTACATTATCTTGCACTTAAATTTAATAAATCATATATGTATTTATTTTTATAAACAATTTCTAGTCCTCAAATTGATTCAAATTACACATTGCATCATTGGGTGGATTTCCTTTCAATCTAGAGTAAAAAGTCTAATGCCAAAGTACAAAAGAGGAAAATATTTAATCTATTCTTCTGAATTGTTTTTTTCCCATGGGCAGACATTGTTAAAATATTTTTAAATATTTGCACACCCATATATCACTCTGTGGTAGGCAGAACAATATCCCCCCGCAAAGTAGTCCACATCCTAATCCTCAAAACTTGTGAATATGTTGTATTACATGGTAAAGGGGAATTAAATTTGCAGATGCAATTATTACTCTAATCAGATGACTTTAAAATGAAAAATACCCTAGATTTTCCAGGTGGATCCAGTGGAATCATAAGGGCCCTTAAATGAAGAAGAAGAAGAAGAAGAAGAAAAAGAAGAAGAAGAAGAAGAAGAAGAAGAAGAAGAAGAAGAAGAAGTCAGAATAGTCAGAGAAGGCGATATGGCCACTGAAGAATGGTCAGAAAGATGAAATGTTGCTGGTTTGGGAGATCGTGAAAGTGTGGCGTGAGCCATGAAATGAGACCAGCCTCTAGAAGATGGAAAAGACAAAGAAACAGATTCTCCCCTAGAACCTCCAGAAAAAATGAAGTCAGATTTCTAACCACAGAAGTGTAAAATAATGAAATTGTGTTACTTTAAACCACTAAGTTTTTGATAATTTGTTTCAGTGGAAAAATAAACCTAAGGCATACTATGCATTTTTTAAAAAAAATTACCATTGAAAATTAGAAATTTAATGTGCTGTGATATTCATGGTCTTTGTGTAAATAATTAATTGTATTTTTAATGTACTGTAATGTAGTTATAACAATTTTCTATCACATAAGAAATCAGGCTGAATAACATGAAAAATAATTATTCTACCTTCTGCAATAGAGATTAGACTATATGAGATAAATTCTAAATAGGTCACTATATATAAGACTATACAATTTTAACACAGACCATGAAGAAATATGTTTGCTATCAGTATATCCATTTTTTCCTATATGGAAAGGACTATATAGTATATAATTTTTATTTTTAAAGATTGCCATCTTTTTAATGAAAGCTTTGTAAAACATAGAGAAATATAGAAAATATAGTTTAAATTTAGATTTCTTAAAGTCCTCTTATATCACAATTCACAGTACTAATTCAGTATAGATTAAGAAGTCATTGATAATAAGCAAGAGGGGTTTACATATTCTTTTTATTTTGAAAATAAAGTTCTAGGCCATCTATAATATTAAAAGGGTAATATGCTAATTAGACTGGACGTCCTTCCTTTCAGACAAAGCTGCAGTGAGCGGGGGCATTGGCGGTGGGATCTGGGGCCAGGGTCAAGGCCCTTGCACAAATTTCATGCATTGGGCCTCTAGTGTCCTAATAAGACTATACTACTGAAGACAGCCACATCTACTACTCTGACTTCACTGATAATTTGTTCTCCATGCTACACATGCTCACTTATACCCTCTATAGTTGATTCCGCACTTGCCAACACCTGTAGTCTATTGATTATTATAGATAAATTGAATAGTTTTGAGTTACTGAAGCTACCAATAAAATGATGCCTTTATCCTCCCAAATCAAATGGGTGATCAAACTGGGTCTTGATGATCTATAATGGCTAGAAAGAAATTTCAACATGTTAGGAACAAAGAAACCATGTGAGAGGCTGTTGTCATGTGGAACAAGAGGGTGACTTCCAGATTCACATGTGATTGAATAAATAGTAAAGTGAGGATGGGCTTAAGAAATGGCATATGGAAATAAATTACACAATTGTGAGGTTGAAAGACAGCAATATCAAACAATGGCAAAACTGTGTCAGTATGACTCTAGGTAAGAGGTCTCTGGAGCCAAAATATTAATTATCAAGGTGGCAAAGGAAGAACAAATAGAAACTCTAAAGAATATGATTAAAGATGTTGAAAACATTGTATTACCTAAAACTTTCAACCAAAATCATCTGCTCTAATTTCCAGAACACTAGCTACATGGTATAAAAAATCCAGGTGATATTTAGATAGCCAGATAATCTACTTTCTCCCACATATGAGGAAACATTAGCAAAGAGGAAAGAAATGCCATCTATAAACTCTGTAATCATCATTCAGCTTGAGAATAACAGAAGCAGGTGTGTAGGTCTTTCTCTAATACTCATGAGCAATAGGGATCTAATTTACTGAGAAAACACAGCTTGCTGCCAAATCTGGTGCAATGTGCCTTTGCACTCTTTTCCATTCTTAACAATGAGGAAGGCACCACATCACAGCCCTTGAGTTCATTCAGCGGTTCTCATACCATTTCCTCCACAGTCTCTTCATAACTTTCTATTGTGTCAACATGCAGAGAACTGATTACATTCTTTTTTCATTCAGTTTTTGAAACCTGCAATCAAATTATACTATGCAATTAAAAACGCAAAAATATACTCTTTTTTGGTAATGCCTCTTTGCATACCCCTCCCCTGTTCACACTCTGGTCATCTCCTGCCCTATCCCCTACAGTCTCTTTATTGCTGGTTTAGAAGAAATCTACTTTATGTGTATACTTTATTGAAGCGGCATCACCTGCTGCCAGTCCAACACATTTGTTTTACAATACCTAACAACCATAAATCATGAAATGAGAGGTGATGGTTGTAAAGCCATGTTACACAAAACAGTAATATTCAAGGTAATAGTGCTAAAACACTAGAAGCCCTATATAAGTACCTATCACTGCTTCTAAAAGTTCAATATTGAAAATATTTGCAACTCAAACTCACATTATAAACATTACATTAATAGCCCGGTTGCTGTGGCCTGATGGTTGAGCATTGACCTATGAACCAGGAGATCATGGTTCAATTCCTGGTCAGGGCACATGCCTGGATTGCAGAGATATATACACTGAGTGGCCAGATTATTATGATCTCTGAACGCAAAATAATCTGGCCACTCAGTGGAGATTATATATATATATATATATATATATATATATATATATATATTAGAGGCCCGGTGCAGGAATTCATGCATGGGTGGGGTCCAGCCAGCCAGCCTGTCCAGGGGGAGAGGACATGGTGGTTGGCTGGCCTGCCTGCTGGTCAAACTCCTGGTTGAGGGGACAATTTTCATATTAGCCTTTTATTATATAGGATATACACTGAGTGGCCAGATTATTATGTATTCAGAGATCGTAATAATCTGGCCACTCAGTGTGTGTGTGTGTGTGTGTGTGTGTGTGTGTGTGTGGTGTGTGTGTGTGTGTGTGTGTGTGTATATATATATGTATATATGAACATTACATTAATAAAATTACATATCCATTTGTATTTTTCGAATGTGCCATGTGCAAAGCACAGACTGAGGCACACTGTTTTATAACAGCATACAAACAAACTGGGGTCCCACTTTGACATATAAAGTTATACTCCAATCAAGGCATGTGGCATTTCATAGTTAAAATCACTATCTATGCTTGTTGCTATTTAATGATTGCATGCTGTAACTAAGTAATGCTCTTTTCCCATTAGTAGAGCCTCCAGTGTCTATAAACCTACCGTAAGTGCAAGAAGAGTCAGTATTTTTCCTGCAAGACTGACAGGACTCTATCTAGTAGGGGTACTGCTGGCTTATTAAATAAGCAGCAATTCTAAATTAGGTTATGCTGGTTTTGACAGTTTCTGCAAACTGACATTTTCATTTGCTCAGTTTCTTGGAACAACCCATCATGCAGAGATATTACTTGGTGAAACCTCATAAAAACTCTGTTGTGTTTTTTTTTCTGGGCTGTGTGCATGAATTCCTAATGAACTTGCTCTAGGTGAAAGGCAAGTTCTCACCCATTACTGCAAGGGATGGTTTTATTTTACTGAATACCAATTTAACAGTATCAATGCATTGCATATGTCATTATTTCTAATGTTGGATATATACAGTACTGCAATAGTGACCTTGAAGTGGAAAACATTAATAAACAGAAGGAATAGGTGGATAAACACCCTATGAGGGTTTGATATTTTCTGCCTAACACTTACAGTTTATCTTTTTGGTGCAAGTCAGTCGTAGCTAATAGAAAGTACAACCATTCTAAGCTAAACGGAATGGAGCTCAATCATCTTGTTGAAAATCTCACGGAATGGTCAGTCCTGTCAATCCAACATACAGTGTGAATGGTAATTAATATTTACCATATCCTTGCTCAATGAAGAGTCACAGAAGAGTTATTTACTTTTAAGTCTAAAAATCAAAATAGCATTTAATTATTTGTAAGAGAGACTATATCCATGAATTAAGTTTTATTGCAGTCAAGCCTTCTGATTACATTTCCATGATATAGTGTTAAGCATATCTCCATACAGAAGCGTGTTTATTTAAAAAATAGCTACCCAAACACTTAACAAATTAGGACGTTCTCAGTCAACTGTTTTCACTACAGAATGGTAGACAAATAATCTGACCAATATTTCCACTGACATGTCTGGATGTTTAGTGCTGCTTAAACACATTAATAGAGCACAGAAATCTTGCTGCTAAACATTATGTTCAATGAGCAATTGGGGATGATTCACCAACTGACTTTCAAGTAGAATCTGGTGGAAATTTGGCTGGCTAAAGCATAAATTTGGCCATACTTCCAGGAGAGAAGAGAGTACCGGTTTCAATATCAACATCAGTTCATTACATCATAGTCTGCCTAACACATATACTTCTTTATGCTACAACATTCAGGATATCGTAACTAAATAAGTGATGTAAGAAGCATTATGTTGCCTTTTTATGAACTGCATCTATGATCTATTCAATGGCAGGAAATGGGACTCATTTGATAGGATTTTGTAAATTGTTTTTTATCAGTTTTTCATCTATATCCGATTTTTTAAAATATATTTTATTGAATTTTTACAGAGAGGAAGAGAGAGGGATAGAGAGTTAGAAACATCGATCAGTTGCCTCCTGCACACCCCCCACTGGGGATGTGCCCGCAACCAAGGTACATGCCCTTGACCGGAATCGAACCTGGGACCTTTCAGTCCGCAGGCCGACGCTCTATCCACTGAGCCAAACCGGTTTCGGCTATATCCGATTTTTTATGCATAATTTGTTCATTCTCACCACTAAAACATGTACACATACACTCCTAAAAATGGCACTTGGATAATGCTTGTTTTATATATGACAACCCTGGAAGGCATTTATATATTTACTTTTACTTTTCTTTTTTTCAAGAGTGAACTTAAAGGTAACTTACTTAAATAGAGCAGGAAAGTATAAAATAGAAATTGGTAAGGGATTAAAAAAGAAATATAAGAATAAAGAGAGAAAGCAAGGTTGCATCTACAGCAACTACAGATTATTTTTCAGTTAGCAGCTAATTGAAAGCTGAAAGCCTGGTCAGATTAACAAAACAACAACACTTGGAGTGCCAAGAGCCACACAAATATTTCTAAAAAGAGAAAGTTTTCGCTGGGTCTTCAAAATGTTATGAAAATCATTTATAAAATCATCCTTATAGTAAAAGACCTCACTGCCTAATTTTTGGCTATTGGTCAATGTGAATGACTTGTCAGGAGATTGAGTCAAGACAAATTCTTGACCTATATTTTACAATTAGCTCCATTCCACAGATAGCCAAACTTGGCTGTGAAGAAACATGCTCAAGGTCATATAGCCAGTTCAGAACCTGAAACTGACCCAGTATACATGCATTTTTCTCCATATAATTCTGAAAATGCAGGAGACACCAGGGTGGCTACTTCATATGGTTGAAGGGCAATAGGGAAATATAGATAGTAGAGGGCCTCCAATTTTATAAGCATAACAAACATTTATTGATCTATTGTCTGCATTGTGAAAAATATGTTAAATTCATTGTTTTATTTAATCTTCACAACAGTCTGGAGTGGTAATAATTATTATTTATTACATTTTATAAATGAGAAAAGGTTTAGTGAGAAGTTAGGAAGTATCAGAGCTGGAATTTGAGCCCAAGGTCTTTTATTTTGCAGCCATGTTATATCAGAAGGATGTCTCTGTTCTCTGTATCTATGAGTCTGTCTCCACGTTTTTTTGTTCATTAGATCCCACATATAAGTGAAATCATATGCTGTCAGAGGGGAGGGTATTGGAGGCTGATCGAGAAGGTGAAGGAATCAGAAAAAGAAAAAAAGACTCATGAACGCAGTATGGTGATTATCAGAGGTAAAGAGGGGTTGGGGGATTAGAAGTGGGTAAAGGGGGAATAAATGGTGATGGAAGGAGACTTGACTTGGTGTGGTAAACACATAATACAATGTACAAATGATGTATTGTAGAATTGTATGGCTGAAAACTAATCTTATTAACTAATGCCACCCAATAAATTCAATAATAAAAAGAAGGATGTCTCTCTGTATGTAATGGGGGGGGGGCAGCAAAGGTTTGGTATGTGTAAAGGTAGATAGATGATATTCATTCATTCATTATAGCAGTCAGGATTTGCAACCTTCATACAAGAAGCTAACATTCTTCTAAAATAAAATATTCTCCTAAGATGCATACAGTATTCTACTATTCTTATAGAGGTACAGCACTGAAAAAGACAAACCTCCTACCTCTGTTTTTAAGGAAGATTACCCTGGCTACAGTGTGTAGGATGTCATGGAGATGGAAGAGAGAAGAGAACTTAGTTTGAAGGTTACTGCACTGATCCAAAGCAAAAGATAATGAGGACCTGTAGCAGTTATCTGTAGCTGCATAACAAATAATCAGAAATGTCATGGCTTAATAAAACAATTTATTATCTAGCAGATTCTTTGGGTTGGGAGAACTGGGTCCCCTGCTCTGGGTCTCACAAGGCCACATTGAGGTGTTGGCTGAACTGCATTATTTTATGGAGCTTGGATCCTCCTCCAAGCTCACATGGTTGTTGGCAGAATTCTCTTCCCTGTGGTCTTAGCTCTCTGTTTTCTTGCTGGATATCAACCAGGAAGCACTCTCAGCTCCTAGAGGTCACTTAAAGTCCATCACATGGCCCTCTTACAACATGGCTGCTGATTTCATGAAGCAGTACTTCATTTCCAGCAGGAGAATAGCTTTCTTGAGGAAATTGCTCAGTCCCTCCTTATTTTAACGTGTTCTCCTAATTATTTCAGGCCCACCCAGAAAAAAAATATCTATTTGTTAAATTAAATTTATTGGGGTGACATCTATCTAATAATAGAGTAGTATGCAAATCATCACTCCGCTACACTCACAAGCCACGCCCACCAGCCACGCCCCAGCCACGCCCACCATTCAATCTGAGTGAGTATGCAATTAAACTGAAAACATGGCGGCAGCCCCGCCCCCCAGCCTCTCCAGGTCTCTGGGAGTTGGAGAAGTCAGGCGCCAGCGCCTGAGGCTGGCTGCAGCCACAGAGACCAAGAAGCCGCCTGCCCCATGATCCCAAGCTGCAGCCAGCCTCAGAAGCCTCAGGTCCGCCTGCCCAACGTCCTGGGGAGACGGAGAAACCGGGCCCCAGCACCTGAGGCTGGCTGCAGCCACGGAGACCAAGAAGCTGCCTGCCCCGTGATCTCAGGCCTCAGCCAGCTGGAGAAGCAGTTCACCCCACGTCCTGGAGGAGACAAGAAACCAGGTGCCAGTGCCTGAGGCTGGCTGCAGCCCGGGAGATGAAGAAGCCGCCTGCCCTGTGATCCCAGGCTGCAGCCAGCAGCAGAAACCTCAGGTCCGCCTGCCCCACCTCCTGGGGGAGACTGAGAAACCCGGCCTCAGCGCCTGAGGCTGGCTGCGACCTGGGAGATGAAGAAGCCGCCTGCCCCGTGATCCCAAGCCGCAGCCAGCTGGAGAAGCCGCCCTCCCCACGTCCTGGGGGAGACAAGAAACGGGGTGCCAGTACCTGAGGGTGGATGCGATCTGGGAGATGAAGAAGCCACTTGCCCTATGATCCCAGGCTACAGCCAGCCGGAGAAGCCGCCCACCCCATGTCCACCCGCCCCACGTCCTGGGAGAGATGGAGAAACCGGGCACCAGCACCTGAGGCTGGCTGCAGCCCGGGAGATGGAGAAGCCGCCCACCCTGCGGTCCTGGGCACCAGTACCTGCGGCTGGCTGTGGCCTGGGAGACAGAGAAGCCACCCACCCTGCGGACCTGGGCACCAGCACCTGCGGCTGGCTGTGGCCTGGGAGACAGAGAAGCCACCCACCCTGCGGACCTGGGCACCAGTAACTGTGGCTGGCTGTGGCCTGGGAGACAGAGAAGCCGCCCACACTGCAGTCCTGGGCACCAGTACCTGTGGCTGGCTGTGGCCTGGGAGACAGAGAAGCCGCCCACACTGCGGTCCTGGGCACCAGTACCTGTGGCTGGCTGTGGCCTGGGAGACAGAGAAGCCACCCACCCTGCGGTCCTGGGCCCCAGTACCTGTGGCTGGCTGTGGCCTGGGAGACAGAGAAGCCTCCCACCCTGCGGTCCTGGGCATCAGTAACTGCGGCTGGCTGTGGCCTGGGAGACAGAGAAGCCGCCCACCCTGCAGTCCCGGGCACCAGCACCTGCGGCTGGCTGTGGCCTGGGAGACAGAGAAGCCACCCACCCTGCGGACCTGGGCACCAGCACCTGCGGCTGGCTGTGGCCTGGGAGACAGAGAAGCCACCCACCCTGCGGACCTGGGCACCAGTAACTGTGGCTGGCTGTGGCCTGGGAGACAGAGAAGCCGCTCACCCTGTGGTCCAGGTGCCAGCACCTGCAGCTGGCTACAGCATGGTAGATGGAGAATCCGCCCACCCTGCAGTCCCGGGCACCAGCACCTGTGGCTGGCTGTGGCCTGGGAGACAAAGAAGCCGCCCACCCTGCAGTCCTGGGCGCCAGCACTTGCAGCTGCAGCACAGGCGAAGCCCCCTGTCCACCATCCCCTAAGGCTGCAGCCAGCCTGGGCGCCTATGGCTGACCAGAGGGAGAGAAGCCCGGATCCTGGGTGCCTGTGGTCAGCTGGAGGAGGGAATCCTGGGTACCAGGTGTGGGCCGAGGCAGAGGTAGTTAGGGGCAATCAAGCCAGCAGGGGAGCAGTTAGGGACAATCAGGCTGGTAGGCAGAAGCAGTTAGGGGCAATCAGGCAGTCAGGTGAGCGGTTAGGAGCCAGCAGTTCTGAATTGTGAGAGGGATGTCCAACTGCTGGTTATCCCATGAGGGGTCCCAGATTGGAGAGGGTGCAGGCCAGGCTGAGGGACACACTCCCCGCTGCCCCCCCCCCGTGCACGAATTTCGTGCACCGGGCCTCTAGTTGGTTAATAAGACTACATAGGTTTCAAGTGTACAGTTCTGTGATACAAGATCTGTATATTGCCCACCACCCAAAGTCAAATCATCTTCTGTCACCATATAGTTAACCGTCCTTGCCTTTTACTATCCCCTCACACCCTTTCCTTCTGGTAACCACTGTACTGTTGTCTGTGTCTATGAGTTTTTGTTTGTTTTTCTTGTTTGTTCATTTGTTACTTTCAGTTTTATATCCCACATCTGAGTGCAAAAATAAGGTCAATGGGGGGGGGGGAAAGGGAGACACATGTAATAGTTTAAACAATAAAGAATTTAAAAAATAAATAAGTAATCTTCATTTTGATTAGCTCAAAATGGACTGATTTGAGACCTTAACTATGTTTGCAAAATCCCCTTCAATTTTGCCCATATGATGTATCTGAGTCAAGGCAGTAGCATCCATCATATTCTCATTCTTTTCCATACTTCAAGGGACAGTGATTATACAGAGGCAGAAAATTTGAAGGTCCACAGGACCTGACCTTGCAATACCAATATTGCAGAGTGCAGTCTCCCAAATGAATTATACCAGAATATTTTAAAGGCAGAACTAACAGAAAAAAAGGGGAAAGGAGGAAGGAAGATTTAAAATGACTAGAATCTTTTCTTCCTGTAAGGACTGCAAACACTTTTAACTGAAATACAGAAGTAAAAGAGCAGAGGTGCAAAGATGACTAATTTGATGTGGGGCATGTTGAAGTGGTAGACAAATCAGGAAGTGATAGTCCAGCAGGCATTTGGAAGCCTAGATCCCAGAGGAGAGAGGGGGAAGAATAGCAGCGGGAAGAACACCTGGAAGTTCCTTGAATAGCAATCAGCTATAAATGAATCAGATCCCAGGTGTTTGACTATAGAAGAAAGAGATGGCCAACAGGAGAACTTGATACAATGTAAGCTGCGATAGAATATTTTCAATTTAATTTAAAATATGAAACTTTTGAAATGATTCTTGTGACAACATACTTACATAAAAATGGGGGCTTGGAAAAATGAATGTTGTGGGCATCTCACTCTCCTATACACTTTTTTTTTCTTTCTATTGCAAAAGACAAAAACTGTCACTCAAATGTCAACTTGTCTTCATTTAATTATAAATGTAACATGCACAAAAGTGAGAGATTGTTCATTTGAGAGATGAATAATCTGGTGGTTATAAACGATTTGGTAGGTAGCATGATGTAAATTTTTGGCAGTGACATAATTAGCCCAATGCCTTTGTTATGGACTGATAAAAACTTGAGAATATATAAAAGGGCAATGTCTTAGACTGTGATTCCATCACACTATGTCTGCATTCTCTAATTGCATAAACTACTTTTAAGTCCTTGAATCTATCACTCATTGAATTACAAGGAATTTTTAAAGATACATTTTAGTTACTTGCATATTTTAATACATCCCAACAAACAGAATGTGTTTTATTTCATGGAAAAACCATGCCTTATTCACTTCTGTATTCATGCTTCATAAAAAATTAGCACTATATAAAATACAAGCTGTTATTTATAAAATTATGAGATTTTTTTGCAATTAAAAGCAAAATCATAAAATTTAAAAATCCATTAAAATTTAATATAAACATAAAATCAAATGTATAAACACACATATTCAATGCACTTATCTATACTTAATTAGATATGCATTTAAATCTATATGCTGATTAAGACCTTTGGACAAGAGGCAACAGGCCTCTATGCTTATCCACTAGATGGCTCCCTTACAATTCTAACTTGTAATCTTGAAGTTCTAAGGAAAACTCAAAATTCACTCAAAATACACCATGCCCAATCTTAACATTTGCTTCTAATGCCACCCATAGCTGCACTATTGAACCAAATAGAGGGAAACTAAAGCCATCTTATGGTAAACCAGAAGAGGCATGCCTTGTACACCTTTACTATTTACCAAAGGGTTAGATAATGACTACAAGGTATAGGACAGTATTTCTAGACATGAGATCAGTAGAGCCACATGGAGGAAATAGCTTAAGTGTTTATTAATAATGTGGAGTTTGGGTGTCCCTGTCATAGTTACTGGATCAGAATCACCTCAGGTGAGGAAGAAACAGTTTTGTTAACAACTTTATGCACAAAGTTCTACAATGACAGTATAAAAATACTTTATAAGGGCAAATAAGAAAAAGAGAAGGGACTCATGGACAGGGACAACAGTGTGGTGATTGCTGGGGGCAGGGAGGGTGGTGGGTGGTGGAGGAGGGTGTAGAGGGGATAAATGATGATGGACAGAGACTTGAGTTGGGGTGGTGAACACACAATATAGTGTACAGATGATGTGTTGTAGAATTGTGCACATGAAACCTGTATAATTTTGTTAACCAGTGTCATCCCAATAAATTCAATAAAAGGAAAAAAACATGGCTAAAATATTTTTAAAGACATTTGGCTTTGACTATTCCTGTGATATTTGTGAGCTGATATATTTGTCTAATTCAATTAAAACGTTTAACTCCAAAGACAGAAAAAACAACAACCTAAAGATTTCTTAAGAGATTAGCATCATACGATTCTGGAGATATAGGGACTTTATAAATCACCAAATCCGTTGGTTCTTCACCCTGGTTGCATAATAGAGTAACTTGGGGAACTTTAAATATCTGCCTATACCCTAGTCTCCCTTTAGAGAATCCTTTATTAGTTAGTCTGGGATGAGGGCTGGTTATTGGTATAGTTCAAAAAGCTCTTGCAATGATTTTAATATGCAACTAAGGTTGAGAACCATTGATTCAAAAAATGCTCCTTGTTTTATATATAAAGAACTGTGGTCACAAATAAATCCAGCATCTTGCAGTAAAATATATAAGTTATCAGCAAACTTAGAGCTATAATACAGGCCCTCTCACTTGCATGCCATTCCTATTGCCACAATTCCTATTTAATCATAAATAGATGGAATCTTTTGTGTCCCTAAAAGGTGCTACAAAGTATGATAATAGTACTTCCAGGAAAAAATGTGTTCAAATAGCTCTATCCAGTTTGGCTCAGTGGATAGAGCATAGGCCTGCGGATTGAAGGGTCCCGGGTTCGATTCTGATCAAGGGCACATGCCCGGGTTGTGGACTTAATGCCCAGTGGGGGGTGTGCAGGCGGCAGTGGATCAATGATTATCTCTTATCATTGATGTTTCTATCTCTCTCTCCCTCTCTGAAATCAATAAAAATATTAAAAAACGAAAATGTATTCAAATATATTTTAATATATTGAATATATCGGATATCACACTATAAAAACATGTTGCTACTAGTATGTCATTCTTTCTTTGCAATGTTTTGGGGAAAATTAAGTGTTAACAGTTCAGAGCAGATAACAGACATGTAATCTGTTCACCACAAAGCAGTGTCAGTGGGTCCTGATAGTGAATGCGAGAAATGGAAAAGTGGTGTCCATTGGGCCTATGTCAAACAAACACTAAAAAGAAGACATATAATGTCCAATTAAAGTACACTGATGGGAAGGATTCTCCTTTAACTTGAATGGATGCAAATTCATTATAAAGTTAGATAAACCATCTACAGAAACAACCTCGGTGATTCAAGGAAGGGAGGTAGGAGAACAACCAATAGACACCACAAAGTTTTGTTGTAAATAAGATACATTTCATGGTTTCGCACAGCCCTTAATTTGCCAAAATGGTCAAACTAAACCCAATATACAATCTTCAGCAAACTCAGCGGGGTGGGTACTTTTTGTTAGAACTGGTTGCAAACTACCGAGCGATATGGGATAAGAGAATTTGCAATATACTCACACCCACAGAGAAGATGTTCTCTCATTTAAAGGTCAGGCCATACATCACTGGCCCAATGTCAGGAAACATGCATCACTTCTGCCTACACTGAGCCAGGTCAGTGAGAAAATAAACAAAAGCAACTTCAGAGTAGCTACCCTGTCAACTGCTCCATCCTCCTTCTCAACCATTCCATCTGCAAAGCAGTAGCCAAAGGGAAAAAGCCAGGCCTCAAAATTCAAGTCTTTTGCTTAAGACGCCAGAGCTTCTAATAACTTCCAGCAGAATATTCTATTTTGTTCTGATAAATACAGGGCAGACTGAACTGGTAATACTAGATTATTTACAACAGATCTCTTAAAAATGTCACTGGGAATTGCAAAGGCTCTGCCTACATCTATTTCAGACTGCCGTTGAGTTAGAGGCTTTCTGATTCCTTCTGCTACCAAAGGTCTCCTATATCAGTCATCAGACTGATCAGGCCCCATTAGTCATCGGGCTGTCATCCCAGCCAATTCGGACTTCAAACTCCAGTCACCAGCATTGCCTGTGGAGTATCACTGCTAAATTAGAATTAAAACCTGAGTGGTTGAAGAATGGCCTTGTCTGCAGATCAGTCACTTTCTGTTAACAGTTTTAGTATGAATCAGCTCATCAGATTAGCTCGTGGTCATTTGATAGAGTTAGAAAGAAACCTTTGCAAGCCTGGAGATCCAGGAGAAAATGTGACATAATTTTCCAAATTTCCAGCGGCGTAAAGAGAGGTGTGGGGGTACAAGAGGCTGACTAAAAGCCCTGGTGGCCTAGGAGACAACAATATACAATATATTTAATTAAATGAACATGAAATAACACCTATAGGGACACACGAACAGGGGTGGACTTGGAAGTAGGTTTTGCTACTGTAGGGAGCCCATGGCCTGGGGATGCTAAAGTCACATTATCTAATTAAGAGTGCTAACTTTTCTATAGCGTTCAAAATAAACATTCAAACTATATTAACCTTCAATATAATCTGAAGTTCCTAATTGAAAACCTCTATAAAACACACTTAGTTCTAAACCCTTTCCTACATATCTTCCTATTTTTAAAGGTTGGTTTCATTCCATTTCCTTAACACAAACTTGCTGTATATAGACATGCTTTGAAATCTTCAGATGGAGCTATTTTTTAAAATATATTTTTATTTATTTCAGAGAGGAAGGGGAAGGGAGAGAGATAGAAACATCATTGATGAGAGAGAATCATTGATTGGCTGCCTCCTGCATGCTTCACACTGGGGATCAAGCCCGCAACCCAAGCATGTACCCTGACAAGCAATAGAACCATTATCCCCTGGTTCATAGGTAGACACTAAACTACTGAGCCACATCAGCCAGGCTCAGATGAGGCTGTTTTTGTTTGAAATGAAGGTCTGCCTTCTCAAAGATATTACTGCCAGTAGCTTCACAACAAACCAATCTCATGAGGACTAAATAGGTGAATTACATGTACATTATAAATTTCTTCTGATGGGTTGAGTCATTTAGCACTAAGACAAAAAGGCTTTGAACACCAATATAATGTTCTATCCAATGCAATGTCAGCCAGTGGTCATGGATGCTCAACAAATAACAATAGGCCGTGACTGACCCTGTCCCAAAGTCTGAGAGTACTAAAACTGCAATATGCAAATTCAGGAAAGAAAAATGTTTGAATTGCCTTTTTCCCACTAATAGAAAATACCCCAGATCACTCTATTTAATGCCTATGCTAAAGAGCAGCAGTAATTTCAAAATAATTGCTATAATTCAGAACAACTTCCTCAACAAGTAAAGCTGCTCCTGAGCTGAGAATTGATGTTGGCATTGTCAGCAAGGCATGGGTTTTCAAGACAGCAGGCAGTGTGAACGGAAGTGATCTGATTAAGCAACATATTCAGAAATGCCCAGAGGAGAATTTCTTAGCCACCTTTCTCTCCACACCTTCAATGAGATGAACTTTTAGGTTTCCTGCATTTAAAACAGTTGCTCTTCTCTTTTCCATCAAGTGGTATAGCAGTTTTAGTGGTGAGATACATTTGAGATAGAATGAGTTTTATTCAAAAGCTTAAATAAATCATAGGTACCTTTCCTCAAGGCAGGTGTTAGAGAATTCAAAAACAATTTTATCAGGCAGCATTGGTTAAGAGCAATAATATTTTATGAAAATTAAAACTGTAATTTTCTTCAGGACTATTAGACTAAAGTGGTGTTTCCAAATATTTTGAATTTTGTAAATTAGCATAATAAAACAGAATGAAAGCTGACATTGCATTTCTAACATTTTATTTCATAAAAATAAAAATAAAGTAACAACAAAGAGAAAATGCTGATAGTAAAACAGTAGGGCAAGTGAAATGTCACAATAAAGGAAACTCCTTTTTCTAAATTGGTTGACTGTACAGTTCATTGTTTATTTTGCCTTCTTTACCACTACTTTCTGGTGTTTATTTTTCATAAAGGATACTCCTTTAAAAGGAAAAAAATAACTTTATGAAAACAATGTTCCTTATTGTTCTCATTCTGCTTTGAACCCATGTATACTCTGTCATCCCCAGAATTTGACCTTGGATGTGCATTTAGGAACCATTGCTCAGAGTCTAATACATGTGAGCTCATACCTCCTACTGGAGAAGCAATTGACTGAAGCTTAACTCTGTTAGTCATCACTCACATCCAGAGTAGACCAGAGTACCACAGGAACACCGGAAGAAAGAATAACCTGAAGCTGACTAGCCTTCAAGCAAAGTGAGCGGACACAGGAAATACAGAGGACAGTGGAATAAATCGAACTATATCACAAAAACACAGGCAGACAAAGCTGGGCCATAGAAAACTCTAGAGAACAAATGATCCAGCTTCTTCAACAAATAAACTGCTTAAAAAAGATAGAGGAGTGCAATGGCCAATTTTATGTGTCAATCTGAATGAGTTAAGGGATGCCCAGATACCTGGCAAAATATTATTTCTGAGGGCGTCTATGGAAGAGACTAGAATTTGAATTAGTAGCCTGAGTACAGGGATTTTCCCACACCAATGGCAGAGTAATATAAAAAGGTGAAGGGTGAATTCCCATTCTCTTCCTGAGCTGGGAGACCCATTTTTTTTCCTACCCTTAGACATTGGAGCTCCTGTTTCTTGAGTCTTCAGAGTCTAGGTCTTAAACTAGCAACTCCCTAGTTCTCAGACCTTCACACTCTGACTGAATTACACCACTGGTTTTCCTTGGTCTCCAGCTTACAGACAGCAAATATGGGACTTCTCAACCTTTATAAGCACAGGAGGTGATTGCTATAGTAAATACATAGGCGCGCACGTGCAAAACACACACACACACACACGTAAACTACAGTATTTAGAGATGATTATTCAGGTGCTAAAACTATAAAAATAGTAGCAATGCAAGTCTAAAAAAGTCTCAATTGTGTATTAGGGGGTTAAGAAGAGACAAGTGGAAGATTTTTGGTGTGGCTGGTAAGGTTCTTTCTCTTAACATTAGGTAGAGTAAGAAGGGTGTTTGTCTTAATTAGTAATAAGGGTGTTCATTAACTATAAATTTGTTTTTTACATATTTTCAGTATTATATTACTTATAAATAAAATAGATAATATTTTAAAATGAAAACTCTAAAGTCAGATTACTTAATTTAAGCTCAAACTCTGGCATTTACTACCTAAGTGGCCAAGGCCATAATTTGATCTCAATTTTCTCACTTGTAATATGGGGATGTTGATTATCTCAATGGTACTCATTCGACAGAGCAATCATGAATATACATAGATGAAAGGTTCTAGAACATTGTGTGGCAGACAGAAAATACTACCTTGTGTGTGTTAGCTATTATTTTAGGAAATGTCCTTGTCTAGGAAGCAAGTAGAGGCAGCAAACTAAGAGATTATGAGGAAGCGATGCAAAGGGCTGTGAATACATGAAACTTTAAATGATCTTCCGCATCTTAATTTCTCTTATTCAATTTTCATTTGAAATTATTTATTCTTGAATGTGTTGCTTGATGCATGGAAAAGAAAATCTGCAATTTTACTGAAAATCAATGGAAAATGGAATTTACCCGATTATCACTCTGCATCCAAAATCATTGGAATACATTCATTATATTAACCTAGTCCAGTGGTCGGCAAACTGCAGCTCGCGAGCCACATGCAGCTCTTTGGCCCCTTGAGTGTGGCCCTTCCACAAAATACCATGGCCTGGGCAAGTCTATTTTGAAGAAGTGGCGTTATAAGAAGTTTAAGTTTTAAAAATTTGGCTCTCAAAAGAAATTTCAATCGTTGTACTGTTGATATTTGGCTCTGTTGACTAGTGAGTTTACCGACCACTGACCTAGTCAAACAGAAGAGGCACCTCTACCTGTTAAAAATGAGGCCACCAAATTAAAATTCCTAGTCTGATGGAACAGCTCATGAATGCAAATTACACTAAGTGGCCAGATTATAATGATCTCTGAACACATAATAATCTGGCCACTCAGTGTCTATCCTATATAATAAAAGGCTAATATGCAAATTGTCCCCTCGACCAGGAGTTCAACCAGCAGGCAGGCCGGCCAACCGCCCATGTCCCCTCCCCCTGGCCAGGCTGGCCGGACCCCACCCATACACGAATTCATGCACCAGGCCTCTAATTCATGCACCAGGCCTCATACACACACACATACACACACACACACACACACACACACACACACACACACACATACTGAGTGGCCAATTATGTGTTCAGAGATCATAATAATCTGGCCACTCAGTGTAAAATGTTAGGGAGTTGTTTTTTTTTTAAATATATTTTATTGATTTTTTACAGAGAGGAAGGGAGAAGGAGAGGGATAGAGAGTTAGAAACATTGATTCAGCTGCCTCCTGCACACTCCCTACTGGGGATGTGCCTGCAATCAAGGTACAAGCCCTTGACCAGAATCCAACCTGGGATCCTTCAGTCCCCAGGCCGACGCTCTATCCACTGAGCCAAACTGGTTAGGGCATTGTTAGGGAGTTTTTGTTTGAATCCTTCAATTTGGATTAACCTTTGAGTGGACGGACAACAGTGTGGTGA
This sequence comes from Cnephaeus nilssonii, assembly GCF_951640355.1. Classification (NCBI taxonomy): domain Eukaryota; kingdom Metazoa; phylum Chordata; class Mammalia; order Chiroptera; family Vespertilionidae; genus Cnephaeus; species Cnephaeus nilssonii. The sequence continues at coordinate 16,641,130 of NC_137071.1, read as the reverse complement.
CTGCAGGGGAAGTGGGTGTGTAGAGGTAGAATAGGGGATAGGGTGGATAAATGGTGATGGGAAAAATAAAAATAAATAAAACATAAGAAAAAATAAAATAAATAAAAAGAAATAAAATAAAATTTAAAAAATTAAAAACTCCATTTATGTAAAACCATTCTTTTTTATCACATTTTTAGATTTTTTAGCTATTTATAAAAAGAAGGCAAATCTTTCTTAATCCTATTAATTCACTGATTTATTTTATTTAGCTTTAATTTTGTGCTTTTTACCTTTGGTTTGGATTATCATTATATACTTTTAGTTTTACAAATTTAAACTTGTTTCTTAGTGCATTTCAGACCTCACTGTTAACAAGAAATATATTAATGAATTGAATTTTAGAATGACATACTTTTACTCGCATTTAAAAAAATTCTCCACTCATATGCAATTAGGAAAACTAGTTTATAAAATGTCCTTTGGAGAATTCACCTTTAAAATAATCCCCACAGTATTTTATTGTTTGATCTTTAATAATGCTCTACAATTTTGGCATATCCAGTCTAATTTAGTTGATTATTAACGATTTGACTTTATTAGGTAATAAATATGTGTAGAATTTAATTGTACTTTTTACACTATCATTGACCAAAACTAAATAAAGTTTTTCTTTTTCACTTGTTAAAAATGGATGATGTGACCCTAGTTGTTAGAGACTTAGACAAAAATAATTAAAATAAAACACTAGAACTTCTTTAGAACCCTCTTTTACTCATAATGAAATGAGGTAAATGTCACGTGTTCTGTACCCTGGAACCTGCCTTATTCCAAATAACATCTAATGGGGAGAGACTGTCCAGTATTTTAAGTAGGTCATCTAGACAAATAATGGCATTGGCCAGTTCAAAGCACACTTCTATACACACTACTCTAGAAGCTAAAAAAACTACATTACCATAAATTCATCAGTATTGAATATTTCCTAAATATCAATGCATTAGTGCATACCTTTGCTTCTCCATGTGGTTTGCAGATGATCAATATTGACAGTAACTTGGAGCTTTTTAGAAATATGGACTTTGCAAATGAGCCGAAATTTCACTTCATGACATCTACCTCATTCCCCTCCACATGACTAAACTTTAGAGGTTTGTTTTCCCTGATTACAGGCTTCTGATCTTCCTTTCTTAGGGGATTTACTTTAGAAAACTTTCCATTGTAAATTCTTTCTCTACCCCTTTGAGTTGTAAATCTTCTACAACCCACAGTGTCTTTCGCAAGAACCTGGGAACCATCCCTTTGAAATATAATAATCAAAACAGTTAGGGACCCTGTCTCTCAGTCTCTGTGCGGATGTAGAACCTAACTTTGATGAGGGACAGATGGCCTAATCATTTTAATCATCCTCCCTCACCCAATGTCCTCTAGTACTTTTCCATGAGTTGACCTCAGCACTTAAAATCCTCTCCCCCTTTGTTCCAGTGGAGTTGAGTTCAACCTCTCACCCTTATTGCAATAGTCTTCCATAAAGTCTTCCTTGACTATTTTTAACTGGTCTGATGCATTATTTTTAAGAGATTTTTAAAGTATTTTATTTTATTTATTTTTAAATTATATTTTATTGATTTTTTACAGAAAAGAAGGGAGAGGAATAATTAGAAACATTGATGAGAGAGAAACATTGATAAGCTGCCTCCTGCACACCCCCTACTGGGGATGTGCCCGCAACCAAGCTACATGCCCTTTACTGGAATTGAACCTGGGACCCTTGAGTCCGCAGGTTGACGCTCTATCCACTAAGCCAAACCGGTCAGGCCTAATGCATTATTTATTGTACAAAGTTCTTAGGCACCACCCCATCAGAATTTGCATTTTAACAAGATCCTCAGGCATTTCCAGTTCCCAAAAGCAGCTGAAAAATGCTGCTTTGAACCTTAACATTGATTATCCCTTGCTGATACTTAATGGGGCACAGGTATAAATAAAACCAACATGAAAATGTTAGATAAGCACCACTAGTTCAACAACATTATAATACAAGCCATTTATATTTCAATACCTAACTAGTTTGTTCTGTATTTAACTGAGTGTTATTTTTTAATATATTCTGAAATAATATGGGCTCTATTTATATTACTTATTGTTTTAATATTAAAAATATAAGTGAATGTTTTAAAGAAGATATTTATGAACCAATCCATCACACCATTAAGGAAGAGTACAACACCAAGGGTGCACAACACAGTTTCTACCAGGTGCGAAACAGTCAATTGCATGTACTAATGTTTCCTTTATTCATTGAACAAAAATTGATGGAGGGCCTGTTAGGTACCAATCATTGTACCAAAACAGTCATACTACCCTGCTTTCATTGTTCTTGCAACCTTTAAACCCCACAAGAATCCATTAAGGCAGATCATGGTATCACAATGTTATCAATGAGGTTAAGGCTCACAGAATTTAGGAAAACATAATATATGAACAAAGGCTTATGACCTCAAAATAAATGATATTTCTGTGAGCGTGCACGTGTGTGTGTGTGTGTGTGTGTGTGTGTGTGTGTGTGTGTGTGTGTGTTTGGGTTTCACATTCTTTAATGTATTCTTAATAGTGGCAAAACCTAACCCTTGCAGGTAGGTAATACAGCTATACTGAAATGTTGGAGAACTATTTAAGAACACACTGTTGCTTTGCTTGTTTTTTAATTTATATTTGTTTGGTGAAAAATATGTATATATGTACAACTTTTATAATGCATTTTTATAGTTCAGAGAGCTGAAGAAGTATGGTTATGGTATACCATATCTCATATGGTGTGTATGTATATGTATTTGTGTGTATATATTACTCTTTTGGCATATTGGCTATAATATATGTAATATATAACCCCTTGCTTCAGGGATTTTGGGTTTCAAGATAAATATTCCTCCCACATAATTTCAGCCATGCCTTATTTATGAGACCTTCACAAGGTATATAAAAATGCACTGTCAGAATGATTCGTTCTACTGAGCATTAGTAGTACTAGTCAAGTACATGTAAAAATCACAAAAGACAGAGTGAAATATCCTTCTATCTGGTTTTGCCTTCATTTCATTTATCTTTGGAAGATGTGTTTGGCCAGTATAATCATAAAACTGCAGGTATCCTACTTAATTTTTGTTAACTACATAACTGCATAATGGTTGTGCAAGGAAAAATTATAATAAGATTGGATACTTTTCTACCTTATTTTTTATAACTAAAATATATGAACTTTACATTCATCTATGTCGGCAAACTCATTAGTCAACAGAGCCAAATATCAACAGTACAACGATTGAAATTTCTTTTGAGAGCCAAATTTTTTAAACTTAAACTTCTTCTAACGCCACTTTTTCAAAATAGAGTCCCAGGCCATGGTATTTTGTGGAAGAGCCACACTCAAGGGGCCAAAGAGCCGCATGTGGCTTGTAAGCCGCCGTTTGCCGACCACTGATCTATGTCAACCAGTGCTTATTAACCTGAGTTGCACAGCAGAATTACACACTGACTTTATTTAAAAAACAATGCTAATGTCTAGGCATAATCCCAGACCATTTGATGCAGAATACCTGGGTGTGGGGCCCAACATGGGTTTATTTTAAAAGTGCCCTAAGTGATTCTAATATGCAGCGAGGGATGAAAAACCCTGACTTAGACAGTGCATCTTAACTTTTTTTTTCCTACATAGAATTTTAATTAAAGGTTGTTTTTTTAAAACAAGAACCTCAGAACATCTAAGTATTAGTAATATTATGTTAGATTTTCCACTCTGCCAATATTTGCACAGCTGTATAATACTCAGAATGAGCTAACACATATTGCCACCACAATTAAACTGAGATCTGACATTTACAATTTTTACGTAGCCACAATCAGTTCCCAAATTCCCTACTGCAACCAAGAGTAGCACTCTCATTACTGCAATAAAGCAATGTTTTAAAGGTTCTATGTCAGCAAGGATTCAGCATTGCTCAAAATTACAATCCGATTATTTTATTTCTCTCATTCAATTTGAACTACACCTATCTTCGTTAAGATAAGGTAAAGATAAAAGTCTCCAAAATTTACTAACACTTTGTGCAATTTTTGAAGTTATTTAGATATGTTAGACATCTAAATATCTTTCTCATCAGGCATGTTTTTACTTATAGAGAATTATTATCTAAAATTCCAATGGCACAACATCAATGGCAAAAAAAAAATAAAAAATCAAATGACAAAAGTAAAATAAAGCAACTGTATTTAAGACACAATAGTGGTGCCCAGTCAGCATGGCTCAGTGTTTGAGCATCGACCTATGAACCAGGAGATCACAGTTCCATTCAGGTCAGGGCACATGCCTGGGTTTCTGGCTCGATCCCCTGTAGGGGGCATGCAGGAGCCAGCTGATTGAGGATTCTCTCTCATCATTAATGCTTCTATCTCTCTTTCCCTCTCCCTTCCTCTCAGAAACCAATAAAAAACATATTTTAATAAAAAGATACAATAGTGTTTACGTTTCAAACATGTGGGCAGTTTGTAAGGTAAGTTTCAAACATATTTTTCAATTAAGTTAGTTGTCAATTAACTCAGGATTAAAGCCATCATCAAACAAATTATAGTCTCTTTTAAATGTATGTGCTTTAAAGTTTCTTCACACACAATTAAAGCAGAAAAAGAAACTACCCAGAATCAAACTAGTCCTTTCTTTTTAATTTTACATTAAGTACCTAATTTCTCTTTGTTCTTTTAATGTTGAACTGGCCAAAATGAGTTTTATATAAAAAAGTGAGGATCCTTTTATTTACACTCAATTTAATAATCTCTGGAACTCTAGGGCCAGTTGGTAGAAAGCAATTTAGTATATATGTATTTTAGAAAACCTTTAGGTTTTCAAGCTTAAACAATGTATAACCATAAAGTGTTAGAGAAATTAAAGAACTCTTAACCCCAACTGTAGCTTACCACTGATTGACTAAACATTCCAGCAGGTCCAATCTCCCTATCTTCTGGGTCACTATTGTAAACTAACTTCTCCCACAGTCCTTCTATATTGCCACTTTTCCTGTTATTTTATAAGGGTTACTTTGTTTCCAACCTCACAGAGTTAACGGTGGCCTTCATGCTAGAATGATTATAACTTCACTCACCCACACCTGTAGGTAAGTAAGTAATTCTATGATGCTGCACCAAAGGATGTTTCTGGAAGAGTAGCAGGAAGCTAGGCTAGAGTGGTTACCTGAATCCAAATCATGAAAGGTCTCATAAATTTGAACTTCATTTTGAAGAAATGGAGAGCCACTGAAGGTGCTCATGCAGGCCATGGCTCTGATCAGATTTCAGATTTTAGAAAGACTACCCAGCGGGTAATGTGGAGGACAGATCTGGAGGAAAGTCAAACGATGAGCAGGAAGATCATTTAAAAAGATCAATGGGACAGAATAGAGAATCCAGATATCGACCCAAACCACTATGCTCAATTAATATTTGACAAAGGAGGCATGAACATACAATGGAATCAAGACAGTCTCTTCAATAAATGGTGTTGGGAAAATTGGACACACACATGCAAAAAAATGAAACTAGATCACCAACTTACACCATACACAAAAATAAACTCAAAATGGATACAGGACTTAAACATAAGATGGGAAACCATAAAAATACTAGAGGAATCCACAGGCAACAAAATCTCAGACATATGCCAAAATAACTTTTTCACTGACACTGCCCCTAGGGCAATGGAAGCTAAAGAGAAAATTAACAAATAGGACTACATCAAAATAAAAAGCTTTTTTACAGCAAAAGAAACCATCAACAAAACAACAAGAAAGCCCACTGCATGGGAGAACATATTTGCAAATGCTAGCACTGATAAAGGTTTAATCTCCAACATCTACAGGCAGCTTATGCAACTTAATAAAAGGAAGATAAATGATCCAATAAAAAAATGGGCAACGGACCTAAACAGAATATTTTCAAAAGAAGACAGAAGGAAGGCCAAGAGACACATGAAAACATGCTCAAAGTCACTTATTATCCGAGAGATGCAAATCAAAACAACAATGAGGTACCATCTCACACCTGTCAGAATGGCTATCATCAACAAATCAACAAACGACAAGTGTTGGCGAGGATGCGGAGAAAAAGGAACCCTCGTGCACTGCTGGTGGGAATGCAGACTGGTGCAGCCACTGTGGAGAACAGTATGGAGTTTCCTCAAAAAACTGAAAATGGAACTCCCATTTGACCCAGTAATCCCACTCCTGGGAATATATCCAAAGAAACTAGAAACACCAATCAGAAAGGATATATGCACCCCCATGTTCATAGCAGCACAATTTACAATAGCTAAGATTTGGAAACAGCCTAGGTGCCCGTCAGCAGATGACTGGATCAGAAAACTGTGGTACATCTACACAATGGAATACTATGCTGCCATAAAAAAGAAGGGATTCTCATCATTTGCAGCAACCTGGATGGAATTGGAGAATATTATACTAAGTGAAATAAGCCAGTCAATGAAAGAAAAATACCACATGATCTCACTCATTTATGGATAATAAAGAACATTATAAACTGATGAACAAAAAGAGAGTTACAGAGACATTAAAGCAACAAACAGACTTTCAAATTACAGGGGGAAAGTTAGGGAGGCGGGGGTAGATAAGAAATCAAACGAAGGACTTGTATGCATGCATATAAGCATAAACAATGGACGCAAAACTCTGGGGGGTGAGGGCATGTGTGGGTGTGGGGTGGGGGGGTAATGGTAAGATATGTATATATTTTATTTCAAAAAAAATAAAGGAAAAAAAAAAGATTACAGCAAAAAAAAAAAAAAAGCAACAATGCAGTTAAGACGGATTCAACTGAAGTGAAACCTCAAACTTACCTACTAGTCAGAGGTACTGGGCACAATCCTAGGAACCTTTGATGGCTTTTAGCACAACTGTTACCACACTCTACCATAATAATGTCATTTTTTTCTTTCTATTTTTAGCTCTCTCCTTTACTAAAGCACAATCTCTCTAGGTGGCAGAACCCATTTTTTCTATTTTTATCCCCATGTACTAGCACGGGGACTGGCACATTGCAGGTGTTTGAAAATATTTGTAGACTATTCAGAAGAATAAAAATATGATTTAAATAATGCTTAGTTGTAAAGTGGAATAAATGCTTATCTAGATTTAAGTCTTGGCTCTCTTAATAGGTAGTTGGAGGACTTCAGTCATTTCACTTATTTCCCACATTTCTTTTCAAGGGATATGGACTAAACTATTTTTAATATATATTCTAATATACTCTATAACTTAGTTTCCATTGAAAACAAACCATGCAAGAGGCAATCATAAATTGTCGCAGGTTGACTCAAAGGCTGCATTTCATATAATCAACTATTTGTCACCTTTGTCTATTTTAATAGGTTCAAAATGATTTCATGTCTACTCAGAAATATTAGATGTGGGGTGACATACAGATGAAGCATCAAATCAATATTTCTTCCACATGAAATCCTGATTGCTAAAATATGTACTTTTGTCATTAAATGATTTATTTATAAGTGCCTAAACACCAGAATATTAAAATTTTATAGTTTGATGCCATTAGCATGACTACTAATGCTAAATCGTTTCTCCTTATATTCCTCAATAGTCTTTATCTCGTTTAACATCAACACTGCTTCCTGAATAAAGAGGAATAAATCAAATTTTTAAAGTGAATACATAGTTGTACATTATTATTTTCTTTTGGGAAAAAACACACCTTTCTCTGCACTATTTTTTTTATCCTCATCAGAGGAGTGAGGATATTTTTTCATTGATTTTTAGAGAGAGTGGAAGGGAGAGGGGAGGAGAAGAGAAAAAGGAGAGAGAGAAACATCCATGTGACAAGAAACATATTGATTGGCTGCCTCCTACAGGCACCTGACCATAGGGAAGGGGTCAGAGTTGCAACTCAGGTATGTGCCCTTGACTGGTAATCAAACCTATGACTCTCAGGTGCGCAGGCCTATGCTCTAACCATTACACCGTACAGGCCAGGGCCTATGCACTATTTTTATAATGATCTTCACTTTATTTTTTGGTAGTAGTTAATATTTTAGGTTTACATTTCTGGGTTTTAATTATTAAGACCACAGACATACCTGATATAATAGAACTATTTAATTGATCAATGCCAGTTTTATAGTAACCTCAATAGTGTAATTACAGATTGATTTAAGTATTTCTCAGTAACGTTTACTATAAAGAATGGTCTTAGCCCGGCTGGCGTGGTTCAGTGGTTGAGCATCGACCTATGAACCAAGAAGTCACAGTTCGATTCCAGGTCAGAGCATATGACTGGGTTGCAGGCTCTCTCTCATCATTGATATTTCTATCTTTCTCTTTCTCTCCCTTCCTCTCTGAAATAAATAAAAATATATTTTAAAAATAATGGTCTCATTTTTTCATGCTTTGGATATGCCTTACCTAGGAGACATGAGAAAATAGCTACTTAAAAAATATTTTGGCATCCATGTTTTTCAAGAAACTATAGAAATAAGCTAGCATAATCATTTATACATGATAACAAAGACAGTGCACTAGCTAAACCAAACATTGCAAAATAAAAATTATAGCCAAATGTGACCAGGCTGATAATCATAAAAATTTGTCATAGCAAAGCAGTTTTACTAGGCAATATATTCATGTACACTCCAGCATGATTCTGCTCTAAAAAGTAAACTTTATATATTTTTCACATTGTCATGGTACTCAATCAGTAGAGGAGACACATGAGATTCATTTCTGTACAAAGAAAAGCAAATAGAAAATTTGGATTGACTCTGTCTTCCAACACATATAAGGCAACACAAGCTAATTTTTAAAAATCTAAGAGTGGTTTTGTTTGTTTGGTTTCCTTTATTTTTTGCTTTACCAGACAATTCTATTTTGTGTTCCATTAACTGGCTAGTGCATAGTACAAGTGTGTGTGTGTGTGTGTGTGTGTGTGTGAGAGAGAGAGAGAGAGAGGGGGGGGGAGGAGTAAATTCTGGGTACACATGATTTATACTTTCTAAGTTCAAGAGTTCAGTCAATAATTCCAATTTTCATGCAATTTCTTAGATTAGCTCTTCAATATTTCCTTCTTTAAGTTGTAATTTTTCACTGAAAACAAACCCATGGGAGTCAGATTATTTTAAGACTAATGTCTGGCAACTACGAGGCATTTTAAACGCACCTTACCCAGAGTATTATGTTTTAGCTTAACAACAGGTACTACAAAACAACCTACTATACAATTACTAAATATGAAGCAAAATGGAGACTTAAATTATTGTTAGTATAAATCCCATGATCCTTCTCCTTTAACACATTGCCTATTGAGCATTGAATGTATGTGGCAAATATTTAGTATTTAATAATGGCATGTTTGATCAGATTCTGCAAGGCATGTACTCAATACAAAAGGCAGCGAATTCCAATTGTGAATTGTATGTACTAGTGGGTCATGACATCAACTGATTTGGCCTTGACAGCATTTTATCAAAATGGAATAAATTAAGCAATACCATACTGCATTACAAGTTTGCTGGGAAAGGCGTCGGTCTGTCATGGGCAACACCCATCAATGCATGTCCTCGTTGAGTGTGTCAAATTGCAAGGCTTAACCATCATCCCCTGTGTAGGCAACTGATTAGGTGAAAGTGACCAAAGCATGACTGCCAAGCAACTGATTGTTCCTCAGGGGAGGGGACTATCTTGTTCGTTGTTTGCTACAAGACCTTGGTCTGGTTTTCTCAGCTGCAGTGTAATGCGCCATGTGCATAGTCACCATTCTGGCCAATTGTGTCTCATTATGGTATTTAGGGCAGAGGTACTGGTGCTCCCATGCTGGTGCTCCTGCTTTTTTGTGAATTGTAAGTATTGAGCAGTCATGCCCTAACACCATGGTCGGCAAACTGCGGCTCGCGAGCCACATGCGGCTCTTTGGTCCCTTGAGTGTGACTCTTCCACAAAATACCACGGCCTGGGCAAGTCTATTTTGAAGAAGTGGCATTAGAAGAAGTTTAAGTTTTAAAAATTTGGCTCTCAAAAGAAATTTCAATCGTTGTACTGTTGCTATTTGGCTCTGTTGACTAATGAGTTTGCCAACCACTGCCCTAACACACTGAATTTCATTGTCTACTTACAGCACCTATGGCATTGTGATGAGCCAACCTCATGCTTCTTTAGTCATCTCCTTACTCCTTGCCATCCTCTATGAGGCTGGTTCCTCCCTAAGAATGTAGTAAGAAGAAATGCTGGCTCATGGAACTTGTATTTGAGTTGCAGGCATTGTGTAAGGATGTTTAGGCGAAGCATTGCACAAGCCCAGGAAGGCAACATATATGAAGCAGTCCGATATATGTGTAACGTATTTTTTAAAAGTTTGAAAAACACTGCTTTTAGAAATATAAAGAAACAAGCATAAAGTATTGGTTGAAAGAATTATTGTTTAAGGAGGAAGTGATCATTTCTAGTTAAGCTCAGTTGAGAATGTGGGTTTTAATCCATCTTTGAGGATGAAAAGAAAGGCCAGAGATTGCATTTAGTGTGGTTCAGGTGGGCAAGGGGAAAGGTCAAGCTCAAACACTTTCATGAGATCATATGTGAAAAAAAAGTTTATAAAACATAAATGAAAAAAAAGATTGCAACTACAAAAAAAATGTTTGAGACCAGGAAACAAATATGACAATATGAAAAAACAAAAACCTGGTCACTGTCTCCATGATTTTCCTGATCTAATTTTGTTCCTCTATATCAGGATTTTTTTTGTTATCAAGAGGAAGTAGCCTTATGGAATTATGGATACACTACTCAATTAATTGTTTTTTCCTTATAATTTTACTTAGATTTTCAAAGATTAATAAGACTATTGTGCCATTGTACCAAATCCCCAAAATTTTTTTCTTCACCTTATTGTCCTACTTATAATGTTCTGCTTGTCTGTATTTAATGGGATGAGACCATTTTCAAAAAAGTTATATCCATGATCTCATCTCTCTCTTCTATGTTTTGTCATCAAAGTGACTCATGATTCGGAACTTACTCAGCTAATGGTTCCTTATTGCTTCATTACACAATTACATATCTATATATTATTTATTACATAATTTATATCTATACCCATCTCTCTACATATTCATACATAATTTATATCTATGCTTATGCATCTATATACATATATGAAGATAAATAATAAATAAGAATCTTTTAAAAAATCTTGAGTCTTCAGTATTTATATTGGTTAATGAAATATATAGTAATATATTTTTTAAGAGTTACTCTACTCCTCAGTGAAATTACATATTTATTCTTATTTAAATATATTTTGCTAGGCTTCATTTAGAAAAAAAAACTATGCTCCATTCTGATAATGGAATTATAGGATATCCATTTGTACAATAATTAAATGTACAGACATAATTTACTCACTTACATTAATTATTCCCAGTGAATATGAATAAAAATTTGGTTAAAATTTTTAGATGAATCACAGTTTAGAATATTTTTTACAGTTCAAAGTTGATTTTAATTTATAAATGAGATTAAATTATATTTACTGTTTTTATGTCTTCCATTATGTTTTATATGCTTTTGTGGAATATTCTTTATTTGCTTTGGGGATACCAGTGAACTTCTTAATATCTCTGAAACAAATTACCTATTTATAAAATCCTGGCTCCAATAAAAATATTTCAGAGACCATCTATTTTAATTTTTTATCATAACATTCAAAAATATTCAAAATTATAGAGAATAGTACAATAAAACCCATGTGCCTATCACTCCATATCAATAATTTTCAATATTTTGCCAATTTTGTTATATTAGTTACTTTCATTTATTTTTCTTAGAGTATTTTAAGGAAAGTCCTATATCTCATATCAGTTTATTTCTAAATAATTTACTTTGCATCCCAAACAGTTAAGTCCTTAAAATTTACCAAAATATAGTATACATATTGATATCAACAATAATTTTTATAGACAATAAATATCAAGCCATGGTCAAATATATCGTATGTCTCAAACTTTTTTTTTAAATTATCTTTATTGTGGGAAGTAATACAGATATCCCCCCTTTTTTCTCTGTTGACCCCCTCCACCCTTCCCAGGCCTTCACCATATTATTGTCTGTGTCCATGGGCTATGCATATATACATACATATTCCAAGGTTAATCTCTCCCCCCACACCTACCCTCTGAGATTTGTCAGGCTAAAACTGTTTTCTTTATGATTTCTGAGTCTTGATCCACATAAGATATACACATTTGCATTTGGTTGACATGGACAGGCCATTTCATTTAATCCTTCAGTTTGTACAACTTGATATGCAGAGAAGGTCATTCATTTATTGGATGTCACTGAGATTTTCACTTTATCTACTCATTCTGCAAATATTTATTCAGCATCTTGTAGGTACTATTCTACTTAGAAAGTATCTATAAGCAAAAATGACAAAGATCTCTGTTCTTAAGGAGCCCTATTCTTTCAAGTGCAGTGAAATAAGCCAGGCAGTGAAAGAAAAATACCACATGATCTCACTCATTTATGTATAATAAAGAACATTATAACCTGATGAACAAAAAGATAGATACAAAGGCAGAAAAGCATCGGACAGACTGTCAAATTACAGTGGGAAGACTGGGGAGTGTTGGGGGGGGGTAAGAGATCAACTGAAGACTTGTATGCATGCATATAAACATAACCAATGGATGAAAGACACTGAGGGGGGGGTGAGGGCAAGTGCCGGGGGGTAGGGGAGGCTGGGGGAAGGTCAATGGGGAAAAAAAGGAGACATATATACTACTATTTGTAATACTTTAAACAATAAAAAAATAAAAATAAATCAAGTGCAGAGTAGGATGATAAATTATATGGACCAAAAAATATTTTAGTGAGTGTGGGTAAGTGTTGTAGTGAAGGTGGGGAGGAAAGACACTTGGATTTTAAATTGACTTCATTGAGAAGGAGAAATTCAAGCAAAGCCTTAGGGTGAAGGTGTTCACTTTGGGATATCTGGGAGGAGACGTTCCAGAAGATAGAGATCAAGCAGTGTCAATGCCCAGATGCATGTATGTACACATCTGTGTGAAGCATTTCTGGCTCAAGTGGGTTGAATCCAGATGAGAATATTGGGTGAGGTAAGAATTCTAGCTTTTCCCATGAGTGAAATAGAAGCCATTGCAAGGCTGAGTGAAGAACAATGATACCCTCAAGTCACCATGGAAGTAAGGAATATAAAAGCCACTTTTCTTGATGTGTCCTGAGGATGGGACCAGCATATGTCTCCCTTCACCCCTGTTGGGTGACAAAAATATGAATAGGGAAAAAATTCCCTGGGATGCAAAATACCTATTATGGTCATGTCTTTAAGGACACATGGCCAAGTGTAAGCAACAGAACAATAAACAGTATGCCATTGATTATTTAGAATACAGGAAGGTTTATGTCAATACCATTGAATGAATAATTTGGAGAGAGATGCGCATTCAAAACAAATAATTTATCGTTGTTTTACTCAATTTTTGTCTTTATCTCATTCCTGTCCCCATCTCCATCCCAAAACATTAGCTACAAATATTTAAAAGAGAAGAATGTGACAGAATATTTTATTTAGGATTTTTGTGTCTGTGTATATCTTTATGTGTGTGTGTTTGGCAAAACATCAAAAATAGAGTAACTGCTATAAGATGGAATACAACTAATCTATCGCTTTCAGTTTAGTATCTTCTTTGCCAATATAAACAGCTGAACAAGGAAAACAAGACAACAGATGGCATAAAAGTAGTGTGCACACATATAAGTGCAAGGCTGAAATGTGGCAAAGCATTCAATGAATATCTGGTTTCCATAAAGAACTGAAGAAAAACAGTTTCTACAAAGTCAAAAAAAGTGCATTTCTTTTTTCAATTAGCCAGTTGGTATTTACTGAGTTCCTGCTATTTACCCGGTATTATTGCAAAGAATAAAGGAAGCTCAGCTCTGAAGTACACCTGGAATGAGATCTTATCATCAAGCCTTGGAGAAAAGACAATCCCAACCACACAACGGGTGGACCATTCAGTTTCACTCCTGAACATTATACTCTTCATGATAATATGACTAAATAGGGAGGCAAATGATTAAAAATATATCACATCAAAATATCCAAAAGCACGTTTAAAATTATGCACTTTAACTATCCTTTTCTCAAGAAATATGTGAAACATTATCAGATAGTAAAACTAGATCTCTTACCATAAGTCAGACTCTGAGCTCAGAGTGACAACATATATTATAAGAGCATCACCACCTTTATTATACTAACTTCCAATACCATAATAGTAAATCTGCAAGATCCAGGGAATTCATACTGCACAGGTATAGAAGTATAATATTTATTTACACCAATTTAATTCTGTATTAATTATAAGAGCAAATAATGGATGAATTAATCATTACATTTAGTTGGATGGAATTAAGGAGACAAACCAGAGATAAAAATCAAACCAAAGTGAAAGGAGCCCATTTTGGGTTTGATGGAGAACATTGCTTAACTCTAAAAAACATTCACTAAACACCACTTGTACCTAACAAGACACTTGATTAATTGGACATAGTTTGAATGTTGGTTGATTTTTACCTGTCAGGATAAAAGAAAAAATCACTCCCAGTTTAATAATTTCTAGAACTTCAAATGGAGGCCATTTTAAAGATATGAAACATAGTCCATTCCTTTGGTATTGCTGGGAAACAAGGCCAAGAATATGTGACATATAAAAAGAACCACGTAGAATATAATGAGCAAAATAAACTGATGAACTAAAATAGATACTGAGACACAGAAGCATTGAACAGACTGTCGAACCTCAGAGGGAAGGCAGGGGAGGTGGGGTGGGTGGGGGGGGGGGGTAAGAGATCAACCAAAGGACTTGTATGCATGCATATAAGCATAACCAAATGACACAGACAGTGGGGGGGGCGGGGACATGTGTTGGGGGGTAGGGGAGCAGGTGGGAAGAGGTCAATGGGGGGAAAAGGAGACATATGTAATAGTTTCAACAATAAAGAATTTTTAAAAAGGAAAAAAAAAGAACCACGTGGATATAGTGACATAGGAGCTTCTGTGCTCTGCTGGAAGCAGTGTAGACATCAGCAGCAATCTGCCTAGCCATCTGTTACTACTTAGTCAAATTAAGTATATAGATACCCTTTGACACAGCAATTCTACAGTTGGCATTTTCTCAAGGAAATTTTCACACAGGCCCATAAGACATATATACCAGGGTATTCATTCCAAGGTTATTTGAAATGGTGGGAGTTGGAAGTAACCAGGACATACATTAATAAGACTCAGAATATGGCAAAATGAAAAGCAAGTTTGTTCTATTTGGATATAATTCAAACTCAATCATTTCTGTTTTTTTCATTTCTATTTAATTCATTTTATTTTCCGTGACTTAAGGTTTTCTACAATTCTACATTTATTACAGAAAACAATTTATACCATCTCTTGTTTCTTGGAGTTTAGAAAGTTCAAAATACATTAAAACTTCTACTTTCAGAACAAACTGAAATTTAGCCATACAGTATCATTCCCTTTCAAAACCAAAAACAAGCAAAACTCAATAAAAACACATTTCTAGCCCATGGGGTGATGGTGGGGAAACACATGGAATTTTTTCAGGTTAGATGATTTCTGAATTTTGAAAAATGTATTAGTTAAGAGAGTCTGTAAAATTTATGTAACTATTAGGTTCAACACATTGGCCAACTGGAATGAAGTTTATAGGACCTTATTACTTATACTTTGTGTGTTAAAGAATCACTACCTTCACCTTATTCCTTTCAATTTTCATATGTTTTTAAAATCTTTTTATCCCAGACACCTTTGAATGGATAAATCCATTTGTTTGGTAATAAAACAGGGTATAAATTTATCCATCCATACCTACATATGTACTAATATTATTTTCTTCAGGGAGAAAATATATTCTATATACCTCACACCACTTAAGTTCTGTCCAATTATATTTTACTCAGATAAAATATTATAATTACTTCCATTATTATTTTTCTAGAAAGGGAGTAAAATCATTATAGTTGGTTATTAAAGACAAATCTAACATCACTTGACAAAGATAATAGAATTGCATGCAATCAAGCTGCTTATAAGATTAACATTGCCAAGTTCATTTGTTTTCTTAAACTCTTTTCAATTGTAATTTAAAATACACATCAGTCTATATATGTATCACATATTCTCTCAAGTGACTTAACCATATTTCTTGGCACAGATCTTGCTACCAAACATAGAAGCCTGGAAGTCGATATAGTTCTTGGGATGATAATAGCTAGAATTATCAATCACATAAAATGGCCCAAACATAAATTTTTCTCAAGTCTCTCATAATAGAAATCAGAAGAAAAAATATATTCACCTGTTCTTGAAAATAACATGATTCACATTTATCTGATGAATGTTTTGCTTTTAAATAGGACACATTTTCAAATTAGTATCATTTACATAGAAGAAATAAAAAAGAAAGGAGCATGGGCTAAGAATAGCAAATGTACATAGCAAACAATAAGGGGAAAATGAGAACAAAAATTGGAAATCTCTTGTTGCCACCAATTTTCAAATAAGTTAATGATATGGATCAGGCAACTTCTACCTCTATTTGTACTTATATAATAGTAATATCTAATAATATTTACAGAAACTAACATTTATTGATCCCTTACTCCTTACCAGGTATTGTATCAAGCACTTGTACCACTTAATCTTCACAGTAACTTTATGCAATAGTTATACAGATGAGGAAACTAAAGTTTAAACAGTTTGCTCAACTTGACAAGACATACTAATACAGCTGGGAAGAGGTGAGTCAGTTTCTGAAACCATGCAGTCTGAATCTAGAATGCACCACAGCTATCACGCATAATGAAGTTGGCAATGCTGTAACATCAATATAGATGACCAGACCTGCACTTCCGTTGCATGCATTTTGAGAGAATCTCATGGAATTCGTAAAACCAAACATTTTGGTCTAAATACATATCTTATATTTTTAATATGAATGTCTGAATTGCAACTCTAAGTTTTTGCACGATCAGGGGAAGAAGTAACAAAGACTCTCTGTTTGACCAAACGGTAGTCAGACTCCTCTGAGCAATCTTCTCAACTATATACCTCAACCTTAGCTTATAAGAACTGTAACTCTCAGCACAAAGAATTTCATTCATACCCTCTCCCAAGGAAGAGACTCAAATATTAGTATAGTTTTTCATAGCTCAAGGACACATCACTAGGATGATAACCCAACCCCCGTAAGTTACTGCCCGAGAAAGCTCAGGAGTGCCAAAAGAATTTACTATTTGTCCCAACTCAAACAGAACTATAGGTCTCTGACCTCCCTTTTCTTAGAGCATTTACTTGAGAAAACTTGCTATTGTAATTCCTTTATCTGTATCTTTGAGGTGTATCTTCTACAACCCAAGAATGCCGTTCTCCAGAACTTGTGAGCCATTTCTTTGAAATGCAATCAAGAAAAAAGATAGTTTTTAAAGTAGTTAATAAGATATTAAGTTTGGCCCTAACCAGTTTGGCTCAGTGGATAGTGTTGGCCTGGGGACTGAAAGGTCCCAGGTTCGATTCTGGTCAAGGGCATGTACCTTGGTTGCAGGCACATCCCCAATAGGGGGTGTGCAGGAGGCAGCTGATTGATGTTTCTCATCGAAGTTTCTAACTCTCTATCTATCCCTCTCCCTTCCTCTCTGTAAAAAATCAATAAAATATATTTTTAAAAAAGATATTAAGTTTGTAAATAGCATAATATTCTATATTGTGATATGAAACAGGGTTCAAGATACACTTGCAGACTTTAGAAATCACAAACTATCAGGTGGAAAAGGTGGCTATTTTTACTTTTTATTTGTTTTTCTTGCTCCTAATACCAATTTATAAAGTAGGTAAAACAATTAATAAAAAAATCCCCATGTAGCATAATATACAACCAGTATAACTATCACATTATAGAGTAAAATTAATATGCACTTAATAGCTTTTTTTTAACAGAAAAAGCAATTATTACAGCTCTATATATTATATCCTTCACAGATACACTATAAAAATGTCACTCCTAATACACACCGAATATATGATAAAACAATACTTTATTGGGAAAAATGGTGCTTCACCTTAGCACTGGCAAATGTTCAAATGTGGCAGTTTTCTCTCCACTTTTCAATGTGATTTTGAATTGAGAAAAATAACCTGTTAAAATTTCAGATGAACCATTTGCTATAGCCATATATTCAAAGATGCCAAATAATGTATTATTAGGAAGAGTGATCATTCCATACTTTCAAAATGTGCTGCTGCATTATTTTTCTGAGTGGAGACTTCACAGCACCCAGTTGGAAGGGGAGGTAATAAATGCCCTCAAGTGGGGGCCCTGCCAAAGCCACAGAAGTAGCCCCCTCAGGTTGCTAGTTTTAGCCATGCAGAGCTTCTGTAATAGCTTTTCCTCTGCCTACCTAGGAACACAATGGCATTAATCAATTCCAGGCAATGCAAACCAGTATACTTTTCTGGGAATATTTTCTTTATTATAATAGAGTTGCTTCTTTAATTGTTATATTTTCTTTTTTTAGCAGGTGTTTTGCTCTCAGTCCTATATTCTAAATGTACAAATTTAAACTCAGAACATTATTTCTTTAATGCATAGACTTACAAACTTACATTAATGCAGCAAAAAGCCATATATGCATATATATACATATACATATATGTGTGTATGTATGTGTATGTATGTGTGTGTGTATATATATATATATATATATATATATATATATATATATATATAGATCCTGAGCAAATAGTAGGTGCTTAATGAATGTGAAGTGAAAAAATATCAACTGCATTTGACTAAACAAAGTTTTACCTTAATCAATAAAGAAATTTAAATTAAAAAAAAACAAAACAAAATTAATATAATGCTTTGAGCCTGAAAATGAATATGTAACACATTTCCTGTATAAGTTGTAATGCCTGTTGGTACAATTGCTTTGTAAAACTGAGATTTTAAAATATCAATTATCTATCTCCTGTTCTTAAAAAAAAATAAAAAAAGTAAAACTTGGAACATATGATTTATTAGTTGTACTTTATGATAGTCTGTTGAGATCCGGAAACAATTTTTCCTAAATTCAGTCTGAATTTACTTCCAATTCCTTTTATATCATCATTCCTCATATCTGCCTATATTAGAAAAGATCATAAAATAGGTTATCATCTGGAGTAGACTTTTTTCTTTGAGGTAACTGGTAATTTCCTATATTTAAAAAATACATTTTATTGATTTTTTACAGAGAGGAAGGAAGAGGGATAGAGAGTCAGAAACATTGATGAAAGAGAAACATCAACCAGCTGCCTCCTGCACACCCACTACTGGGGTTGTGCCCGCAACCAAGGTACATGCCCTTTACCGGAATCGAACCTGGGGCCCTTGAGTCTGCAGGCCGATGCACTATCCACTGAGCCAAACCGGTTAGGGCAATTTCCTATTTTTATTAATGCTGAAAGTAATTGAACCATATGAGAAAATATTCAAAAATAAAGAATATTTTTCAAAAAAACAAGTGATTATCCAAATAAAAGAACTCATCACTCTAGTGTTTTTCGTCTGGTGTTCTTTAAGGTGCATTTTGGACGAAGAATGTGTGCAATTTCATACCATTATCTTTCTAGTTATATATCTTCACAGTAATCTCCGTTAACTGCTAATAGTAATGGATGTTTGTGGAAAATTCATAGATACCAGCTAAATGAATAACTGTAATATACTTAATTGTTCAATTATATAACAAATCCGTGAAGGCCCCTCAGAGTTTTCTCCTTTCTAAGAAAAACTTTCTACTCTCCATACATTCCTCATGGAAAGGACTTATTTCTTCATTTTCCTAATAGTTGCTTTTTTTCCTGAATGCAGCCTACATTTTACATCTCTCTTAAAGTATAAGCATAAGAACAGAACACGGTTATCCTAGAGTGATAAAACCGAGTACTATCTTACTTGCCCTTAGATTACTCCAATGGTTATTAAAGTTGAATTTGCATAATAACTGCTTAGGGAGGCTTTTTAAAATATATTTTTGTTGATTTAAGAGAGGAAGGGAGAGGGAGAGAGAGAAGCATCAATGATGAGAGAGAATCATTGATTGGTTGCCTCCTGCATGCCCCATACTTGCATGCCCACATGCCCACAATCTGGGCATGTGCCCTAACTGGGAATCCAACCATGACCTCCTGGTTCACAGGTCGGTGCTCAATCACTGAGCCATGCTGGCCCGGGCTACCTAGAGAGTTCTTAAATGCAGATTTCGAAGCCCCAACCTTAAAGACTCTATTTCAGTAAATAACTTTTTGGGTCTTGGGATGTACACTTTCAAAACCTTCCAGGTGGCCCTACACAGTTTGGCTCAGTGGATAGAGCATTGGCCTGAAGACTTAAGGGCCCTGGGTTTGATTCTGGCCAAGGTCATGTACCTCTGTTACAGACTTAATCCCCAGGGCGCCTATGGAAGACAACCAATTGATGTGTCTCTCTCACATCAATGTTTCTCTCTCTCTGTGTCTCTCCTCCTCCCTTTCACTCTCTCTAAAAATCAATGGAAATATATCCTCGGGTGAGGATGAAAACAAGGAAACAACAACAACAACAAAACACCTTCTAGGTGATCTTGATAACATAGGTCATACTTTGAAAATACTGCTTCAGAGAATATGTTTATATTGAAGTGGCCAACCATTACCATTGCTTTTTTAAATTGTTGACACTATTACAAATATCCCTCATGTCCCCCATTTCCCCCCTTCACCTAGCCCCCACACCCCCCTCCAGCATTCACAACATTGTTGTCTGTGTCCAGGGCTCTGCATATATGCATATGTGTTCTTTGGCTAATCTCTTCCAATCTCCCCACCATGCTCCCCTCTGAGATCTGTCAGTCTGTTCCATGAATCTGCTTCTATTTTGTTCGCCAGTTTATTTTGTTCATTAGATTCTACATATAAGTGAGATTTTAACAGTCACATCAAACTGACGATTTACACTGAGCTTGCTGGTGCATTAAAACCCTAAAATCGATTTTTCTGAATCTTCCTTATTTTTTACTTGTGCAGTTCATTATAGTGGCCTGAGTACAGAACACTTTACTTAGTCTTATTAATTTTCATCTTGTTACACAGGCACTTCCTTCTAGTCTGAGGGTGTTTTGTAAATCTTCATTCAATTACTGTACTTTGCAAAAACTATAAATGTGATATGTAGGTCTTCCAATTCACAGACCAAAACATTATGCCACAAGAATCCAAAGAAAGGGTGGAAGCATGATCGTGAGTGTTTTACAAATGCAATCATTCCATCAGGATTATTTTTATCTCAAAGAAATATGCTGTCATGTTTTGGACGCTATTATTTACTTCTAGAAAGAATAAAATCAAAGCAGTATTCCTGTAATGAATTTGGGTTTAATGCACATAGCAAAATTTTCTTGACATATTAAAATAATTTGATCTCTAATGAATAGAACATTTCATGGGGAAAAAAATCAATGGAACCTCAAGGACTATCAAAACATCTCCCCCATTTCCCATTAAGTGTATTCTGAAACTCTCTTCCCATGGGTGTGCTGACATTTCTTTTCTGCCTTCAGTACTTTAAAAAATTATTATTACTCCTTCATCTCTAGCTTCACTTACTTGGAACCTCCTTGTATTTTACAGATCCCAGGATTTACTGACCCCAGGATTTTGTCTTTAATTTGTTTTTCATAGAATATGTTCTCTATGTTCACAGTTTCAACCAATGACTACAGGTTGATTGTTCTCAACTCAAATCAATAACTACAGTTGAGATTTAACTCCTAAAATGGAAATTCTTACATTCAACTTCCCACTAGATTTTTCTACATGAATGTATTTCAAGCACCTTAAACTCAGTATGTTCCAAAAGGAATAGGCTAGTTTTTTTTTCTTTTCTTTTACTCCTCACTGGAGGCCCAGTGCATGAATTCATGCACAGGTGGGGTCCCTTAGCCTGGTCGATGATAGGGGCCAATCAGGGCCACCAGCCTGGGGCAGAGACCACAGGAGGTTGGCCAGCCTAGGGATGTTAGCTGTGGGAGTGTACTGACCACCAGGGGGCAGCTCCTGTGTTGAGCATCGGCTCCCTGGTGGTCAGTGTGCATCATTTACTGAGTATGTTGAATCTGCCTCCAACTTCTCTGTTTAGTTTCATCTTTTGACTTGTAATACTTAAGGACTGTCTCCAATTTCAGCTAATCCTATTTTTCCTTTATGCCATCTCCAGAGTAGGTACAAAACGCGAGTTTGCAAAAATCATAACTTTCCTTTTATTTTTCTACCACTAAGTCAATATGCAATGGGTACCTAAACTTGACATACTGTTTCATCTGTGCCAGGCTTGCATCTAAATTCCACAGGAATCAAATGGAGTCAGTGTAAAATAATTTATTTCGTTATTCAAAAATCATCTACCCAAACTGGCATCTCATGAGCTATTCTCATCGTCTTCTGTTCTGAGGCCCTTGGTTCCTTGGAAGTTGCTTCTGGGTTCTCCTAGTCCTCGCCATCACCACTAGTGCTTAGTCTGTACCACTCCCAGGCATCCTATATAATAAAGAGCTAATATACTAATTAGACCAAACAGCAGAATGACCATCTGGACGACCTTCTGGATGAAGCCGGGGCTGCGAGGGCTGAGCCCCTTGCACGAATTTCGTACATCAGGCCTCTAGTAAAAGAATAAAAAATGATTACAGGTAGGTAGGTCAAAAGTCACACAGTTTCCTTCTGTAAAAATTTTCACTGAAATACCTCTCTAAAAAGCTATGAAAATACAATGTTGACACACAGTAAATATAACTTCTTGGTGGTCCAAATTGCCCATTTAAAAAATTCAAATGTTACTCAAATCCCATGAGATGCAGGAAACACTTCAGAGATCAGCAGTCTTTCTAAGAAAGGCTGCTAAGAATAAAGAAGACCTTGGCATAGGTGGCAAGTGGAGATATTTGGGTGGATGCTGGATAGTGATGCATTGAAAAAATCATGCTTGATTGTCATTGGGGTGTGGGCTGAAAAGCAGTTTGGAGCTGGGAAGCATGAAGTCACACATATTAATTCCTTTTTTATTTTCAGAAAGCCTGTGGTAAATCCCCAAACAGAAATCAGACATAAAATATCGTATATAATAAAAGCCTAACATGCTAAGTGTCTGACCATTCGTTTGACCGTTCGACCAGTCGCTATGGTGAGCACTGACCACCAGGGGGCAGATGCTTGCTGCTGGGGTGCGGCCAATCGTGACTGGGCAAGAGAGGCTGGACACGCCCTGGAGCCCTCCGGCAGTCCTTCCCCAGCCCCAATCGTGCATCAGTGGGGTCCCTCAGCCTGGTCTGTGTCCTCTTGCAATCCAGGACCACTTGGGGGATGTCGGAGAGCCAGTTTCAGCCCAATCTGCGCAGGCCAGGCCAAGGGACCCCACCGATGCACGAATCTGGGCCTCTATTATATATATAAAATTTCTAGTTCATTTGTTTCTAAATCAAGCCCTGGTCATAATAAAATATAGCTTCTTTGGAAATTATTTCTACATTTATAATAGAAAGCAAAGAATGTTAACTTTCAGGCAACCTTCAGACTTGACCTAATGTTCTTTTTTTAAGTTCATGTAACAAAATGAAAGTAAATTAAATAATTCAGTTAAGTAAAACTCTGAAGAACCACAGCTTCCTAAAAAGTATAGATTTAGACATGCTGTTTATAGATTATAACCTAAAGGGCTAACAAGACTAAAGGGACACAAGCTGAGGGAACTGATATGGCTTTAACCTCCAAAAATCCTAAAATCATGCGTAAAGGGGAAAGATGAAGTTAGGCTTGAGCAAGACTGGAGTTGAGCAATCCAAGAGCCGTTTCCACGATTAGGAAAACATACAGGAAATGGAAAATCAGGCAGGATGCAGTATAATTGCTCCTTTTGGAGCAATTACCTTTCCACAAACCATGAGTTGGTATTTTAAGGTATATGAACTCAGTGTCCCCCAGAGAAAAAACTGGCCAGACCTAAGTAATGAGTCATGGCTCAGCCAAGCAGGTATGGAGCTCCCTGCAGAGCTCTAGTTAAATTGGGAGGAAAGGTAATGGAGGAATACTGCACTGCTAATGAGAAGGGTGAGTCCAATGCCAGGTCATAAAGACAAAACAATAATGATAGGTTAATGAGAAGCCTTCATCTAGTAATTGACATGATTATTTTGTCCTACAACCTCCCTGTCAGGCTCATAAACCACTAGCATCCGTATAGATAAGACTAAATATAATCTAACTACTCTGCAGTAAAAGAAAAGGAAATCATACCCATTGAGACAACACGGTGGAGCTGGAGAGTATTGTGCTAAGTGAAATAAGCTAGTCAGAGAAAGGCAAGTATCACATGATCTCACTCATATGGGGAATCTAATAAACAAAATAAACTGATGAACAAAATAGATCCAGAGACATAGAAGCATGGAACAGACTGTCAAACCTCATAGGGAAGGTGTGGGTGGGTGGGAAGGGATTAACTGAAGAACTTGTATGCATATATGCATAACCCATGAACAATAGGGTTATGCAGGCCTAGGGTAGGGGGCAGGGGTGGGATAGAAGCGGTCAATAGGGGGAAAAGGGCACATATGTAATACTTCCAACAATAAAGATTGTTTTTAAAAGTGCATGGCAGGGAAAGAAGGAAGAAACCAAACTACATCTTCCTGCTTACCATTAGGCCACACTGTGGGGTAAGGAAAAGATGGAGAATAAAGCTATTACTTTAAAATAGGTGTAGAGGGTTCCTTTTTCTCCACATCCTCGCCAGCACTTGTCATTTGTTGACTTGTTAATGATAGCCATTCTGACAGGTGTGAGGTGGTACCTCATTGTTGTTTTGATTTGCATCTCTCAGATTATTAGTGACTTTGAGCATGTTTTCATATGTCTATTGGCTTTGTGAATGTCCTCTTTCAAAAGGTGTCTATTTATATCCTTTGCCCATTTTTTGATTTGATGGTTTAGCTTCCTTTTGTTAAGTTGTATGAGTTCCCTGTAAATGTTGGAGATTAAAACCCTTATCAGAGATAACATTGGCAAATATGTTCTCCCATGCAGTGGGCTTTCTTGTTTTGTTGACGGTTTCTTTTGCTGTGCAGAAGCATTTTATTTTGATGTAGTCCCATTTGTTTATTTTCTCCTTAGTCTCCATTGCCCTAGGAGCTGTATTGGTGAAGAAATTGCTTCAGCATAGGTCTGCTATTTTGCTGCCTATGGAGTCTTGTAGGATTTTTATGGTTGCCCATCTTACATTTAAGTCCTTTAGCCATTTTGTGTTTGTTTTTGTGTATGGTGTAAGTTGGTGATCTACTTTCATTTTTTTTTTTTTGCATGTATCGGTCCAAATTTCCCAGCACCATTTAGTGAAGAGACTGTCTTGACTCCATTGAATGTTCTTCCCTACTTTGTCAAATATTAATTGAGCATAATGGCTTGGGTCGATTTCTGGATTCTTTGTTCTGCTCCATTGGTCTGTATATGTCTGTTCTTGTGCCAGTACCAGGCAGTTTTGAGAATTGTGGCTTGGTAATATAGCTTGATATCTGATATTGTGATCCCTCTAACTTTGTTCTTCTTTCTCAGGGCAGCTATTCGGGGGTCTTTTTTATTTTTTATTCCAGATGAATTTTTGGAGAGTTTGTTCTAGATCTTTGAAATATGCCATTGGTATTTTAATGGGGATTACATTGAATCTGTAGATTGCTTTGGGTAGTATGGACATTTTAATGTTGATTTTACCAATCCATGAAGATGGTATGTTATTCCATTTGGTTATGATTTCCTTTATCACTTTTTTCAATGCCCTCTGGCTTTCTGAGTACAGGCCTTTTACCTCCTTAGTTAAGTTTATTTCTAGGTATCTTAATATTTTTGGTGCAATGGTAAATGGGATTGTTTTTTTTTCTTTATTAAAAAATATATTTTATTGATTTTTTACAGAGAGGAAGAGAGAGGGATAGAGGGTTAGAAACATCGATGAGAGAGAAACATCGATCAGCTGCCTCTTGCACACCCCCTACTGAGGATGTGCCCACAGCCAAGGTACATGCCCCTGACAGGAATCGAACCTGGGACCCTTGAGTCTGCAGGCCGACGCTCTATCCACTGAGCCAAACCGGTTTCGGCAGGATTGTTTTTTTTCATTTCTCTTTCTGTTAGTTCATTATTGGTGTATAAAAAGGCCATATATTTCTGGGTTTTAATTTTGTATCCTGCTACATTGCTGAATTCATTTATTAGATCTGGTAGTTTTTTGATGGAGTCTTTGGGTTTTATATGTATAGTATCATGTCATCTGCGAATAAGGATAGTTTTACTTCTTCTTTTCCATGACTTTTATTTCTTCTTCTTGTCTGATCGCTATGGCTAGCACTTCCAGCAGTACTATGTCAAACAGGAGTGGTGAAAGTGGGCATCCCTATCTTGTTCCCATTCTTAGGGGAAATGTGTTTAGTTTTTGCCCGTTGAGTATGATGTTGGCTGTAGGTTTGTCATATAAGGCTGCTGGTGGGAATGCAGACTGGTGCAGCCACTGTGGAAGACAGTATGGAGTTTCCTCAAAAAGTTAAAAATGGAACTCGCATTTGACCCAGTAACCCCACTTCTAGGACTATATCCCAAGAAACCAAAAACACCAATCAGAAATGATATATGCACTCCAATGTTCATAGCAGTACAATTTATAATAGCTAAGATTTGAAAACAACCTAAGTGCCCATTAGCACATAAGTGGATTAAAAAACTGTAGTACATCTACACAATGGAATACTACACCACTATAAAAAAGAAGGAACTTTTACCATTTGCAACAGCATGAATGGAACTGGAGAACATTATGCTAAGCGAAATAAGCCAGTCGGAAAAAGAGAAATATCACATGATCTCACTCACATGTGGGATATATTGATCAACATAATTTGATGAACAATAATAGATCCAGAGACAAATGGCAGGGGAGGGGGAGTTAGAGAGCAACCAAAATACTTGTATGCATGCATATTAGCATAACCAATGGACTCAGACACTGGGGCGGTGGGGGCTTGCCTGGGGTGGAAATGGCTTTGTGTGTGGGGGAGTCAATCGGTGAAAAAGGAGACATATGTAAAACTTTAGACAATAAATAAATTTTAAAAAACATTTAAAAATAGGATATTCTGTTTTGCTTATCTGATATTCAAACATAGCTAATAATTTTAAAGAAGGTAGATTGTAATTAAGCATTAACTTGGAGATCTATAATATAAAGATAGTAGTGCTTATCTAATAGGATTATCATGAAACTTAAATGAAATAATGTTAATAAAATGTAATACATTTTATAAAAATAAAATAAAATAAGTGTAGAGTTTTGATTATTACTGGACACAGTAATTACTGAGAAGAAGACCTTTGACCTGCTAAAGAAGATTCAAAGGGTCATAAGATCACACTAAATTTTATAGAGAACATGAAGAACAATAGCCTAATACTGAAATAAGGTGAAGGGATTAAGCAAAAAAAAAAATCATATGTATATAACACATAGACTCATACACCTGTGTGGTGATAGCCAGAGGGAAAGTTGGGGGGGTAAGTGGAGGGGGGCAAAGAGGGGGAAATGGGAATAGACTTTGCTTTGGGTAATGGGCTCACGATGCAGTTTGCAGATGGTGTTTTATTGAGTTGTACACTTGAAACCTGTATGGTTTTATAAACCAATGTCACCCCAATAAATTTTATAAAACAAGTAAGAGGTTAAGTATGATTTATTACTGCATTATACAAAGAAGTGCTTGTTTACTTAATCCTCACAATTATTAAGCCATTACCTTGATAGTGAATGTAGACCATAATTAGTTATATAAATAACCAAGGAATCCAAATACATTTAACCTTCTTCAATCAGTGTAAACACAAATATATATCATTTAGTTAATACAGGCAGAGCTTATCAAATTTAAGTGTGGCTGAGTCCAAAAACCATGCCCTTTACATGACTGCACATTGGAAAATGCACATATACATCTTACAGTTTTGCTTTGTCTTCATTCATACCAATGAAGAAGTTTTGCAAAGAAATTCACAAAAAGGTGGCCTTACCTGGCAAAGAACACAGACCATCTAAACTGAACTAACCCTAAAAGGACCAAAGTGAAAAAAAATGCACAATTTCTCAATGCTCCCTTCTTGTGGCCCAATGAGTTTCATAATGAGTATATGAAACTCATTACAGTAATGACACCTCGCAAGCAATAAGGACTCTTAAGTTCCAGGGGGGGAAAGTACTTTAGGGAACATGACCTGAAATATTGATCCAAGTAGTATATGTTTTAACCCAATTATAGTACTAAACAGCTCTTGTAACTTTTAAGAAAATTTTAATTTTGCTGCACCCTTCTTTCTCACACAACCCTACTCATACCAGTTTTGTTCTACACTAGATTTCTGTTTTCACCTCAACCATTTCAGCATTTCTGGTTTGAGGAATTATAATTAATTACTCTTTGTCCCTCCAGATTGACTTAAATTATTATAGAAATGGTACTCAATGATTTTAATGTGCACTGGGGGAAAATCACATTGGCAATAATTATTGGTAATTAAATGCTTTAAAAATTATGAAGATAAATATGCAGCTATCCTGCCAGTTCAATTCCTCAGAGTCACAAAAGAAGAGACCTGCAGGGATTGCCTGAAGGAATGTAAGTTTATTGTAAAGACACAGAGGAAGTTCTGTGGAAGGAAAATGCTTCCGACCACACAGGTTGAGGCTGTAAGCATTGATGGCTCCTGGGAAAGCAGCTCTAATTTGAACAGGAGCTGGATGCACCACTTGTTAGGCACTTACATTGAATTTACAAAGAGAGGACTATGGATGGGAACTGCATTTAATTGGTTCCAGTTAGCACTATACTTTTGAATAGAGCTCTAGAGACAGTGTAGACCAAGCATGTCAAACTCAAAGGCTAACAAGGGCCACATATACAAGGTTTAAGTTTATGTGGGTCGCAATAACACAAAAGCTTCAATTTTCATAGAAACGTAGGTTTATTGCAATAAAAACATGCTGAATACAAAGGGCTGAAATGAGTAATAGTTAACATAAAATAATAGAGCATTTTAATAAAAATTAATATTTTTCTTGAACATTAATTTACCAGACACTGAAATAGCTGCACAAATTAATAAGCGTAACACTAATAAACCTATTTTTCTTGTTCTCCGAAAGTGAAATATTTCCTGTTGTGCACACCAAACAAGTCAGTACAAGACTAATGATGTGGCAATTGGCTGCTAAAATATTCGCTGCTAGTATTAGTGGAGAGAAATGGTGCTCCTGCATGTAAGGCGTGTAAGGGAAATGATGCAACACAATTATAGTAATCAGTCATTAGTGAACATTTTAATTCATTATTAATAATTATGCATAAGAGGGTATTGTAAAAATTAAGTTATGAAGTTTTTATTAAAACGTTTCTTACATACCGTTATATTGGTTGGGCTGCAAAAATAGTCCTTGTTGGCCACATACAGCCAGCGGGCCACGAGATTGGCATGCTTGGTATAGACCACCTTTTCAGAAATGGCCATGTTCCTTTGTGCTCAGTAAATGTATGGTTTCCTTCCAGTTTTAGGCTGATAAATGTCAGTATAGCTGTATTGCAGCCTGAGTTTCTCCTAAAGAAGCAAACTGGCATCTAAGCCAAAAAGTATGACAATAGGAGAATTAGGGGTAAAGATGAAGTAGATTGGGACCCTTTTTAAAAATGCATTTATGCCCAGCCAGCCGTGGCTCAGTGGTTGCACGTCCAACTTTTGAACCAGGAGGTCACAGTTCGATTCCTGGTCAGGGCACATGCCCAGGTTGTAGGCTTGGTCCCCAGTGTGGGGCATGCAGGAGGCAGCCAACCAATGATTCTCTCTCATCACTGATGTTTCTATCTCTCTCTCCCTCTCTGAAATCAATAAAAATATATTAAAAATTAATGGGAATTGCTTCTTTGCTTTATGCCATTTCAGCTTAGAAAAGGTTTCATAGGAATGCTCTACTTTCAGATAGCAGGGAAATCTGCATTCTCTCTTTCCTTTATGTTAGGCCACTTCTGTAAAAAGGTGTTTCTTTGTTTTTCCCAGGTTTGCCCAACCTAAGATGACTCCTTAATATGTTACTATTGTCGAGTTCCTAAACTTTGTCACGGACTGGACTAAAGAATTGTACTCATGGTGTCAAACTGTTTTCTGGCATCCTAATATTTGATTTCTGCAAAACCAATCATACTGGTTAGCCATTCTGTCCTAGTTGGTCACACACACACACACACACACACACACACACACACACACACACACACAAAGGCTTATGAGGCCAATAGATAATTTTTATTCCAGGATTCCAGAATTTTTGTTATGTGCTTTCAACTCTGCTGCTTGTACCTAGCTGTTTAAACATGGGTATGATAATCATTCATTTCTATAGCATCGTTATATTTTTATGTGCCATCAATTTTTGTGAATGAAAACAAAAATTTCCACATGTCAACTTGAAAATAAAGTCTAAAAGTTTATTGCAGACTGCTATGAAATAATCTATTAACAGTGAGTGTTTAAAGAGATGTATGTTGCACAAATGCTAAAACTAACAGTAGGGTGATCATTTGGACTAAAACAAAAATTATTTACTTTTTTTAAGTATTCCTATTCTCCCTTTTATTAGTCATTTTTTGCTTCTTGCCTGGAATACCTCTTTATTGCCTTTTATCAAAATTGGACCTATTCTTAAATACTTAGAGCCTTTTTTGCCATTATCACCTTAATATCTTAGCCAACTGGTGAATGTCACTTCTCCTTTCTTCATACATATGTCACACATTTTACCTCCTTTGGCAATTAATCATATTCTTCCTTATAATTACTTGAAGATTTGTCATATCACCCTCTGTTACAGTGTAAATCACCTTGAAATCAAGATTTGCTGTTTAATTATGCTTTATGACTTAAAGTAGCAATGAATCAGCAATATTTATAGGATGACTTCTAAATAAAGAGAAGTATATCATAAACAATAAAGCAATAGGGATCCTGAACTGATATTGGTGCTTACAACTAGTCTTTTTTAAAACATATGTTTTTATAGATTTCAGAGAGAAAGGGAGAGGGAGAAAGAGATGGAAACATCAATTATGAGAAAGACTCATTGATCAGCTGCTTGATTAAGTCCACACTGGTGATTGAGTCCACAACCTGGGCATGTACCCTGACCGGGAATCGAACCCTGACCTCCTAGTTCAAAGGTTGACGCTCAACCACTGAGTCACGCTTGCCAGGCTACAACTATTCTTTATTGAGAATTTACTTTGATCAAGGCATTGTATTAAGTGCTTTACCTGCATTTTCAGTTGATATTCACAACAATCCTCTGAGATTACCAACATTATTATTCCCATTTTAAAGAATGCAAGGCTTAGCAGAAGTAAGTAAATTTCCCCAAGGTCATAGAGCAAGTTAGGGATCAAGTCCATTAAGTTTCCCTGTGAGAAACCAAAATATAAGAATATAGACATCATTAGAAATTTACCATCATGCTTATTTAAGAAGAAAGTTCTAAAGAATTATTCATCTATTAAATATTCTGTAATTGCATGAATGATAAATGAAAACTTTTACTTAGTGAGTCACTTAACAAAAAGCTTTTCTTATTACACTGACACCTTAAAAATCAAAAAGTACCACAATTATTTAAAGAGTGTCTTTAAAAGTGGTAAAGATGGCAAAATTTTTAGAATTTCAAGATTTATTTTTAATTGAATTTATTGGGGTTACACTGGTTAATAAAATTATGTATGTTTCAGGTGTACAATTATAAAATACATAATCTGTATATTGTATTGTGTTTACCACACCAAGTAAAAAAAAAAGAATACAATCACAATCCCTATGCAGACTCTATAATTTAAATGGTTCAATTCTACAGGGGTATGTTAAGTGGTGCTTGCAGAAAACAAACATTGGCCTAATAATAATTAAAATGACATTTCTTACAGCTTAAATCAAGATATGTTATTCATCAAATATTGTCATATGGGTTCAGATGAGCATTGGTTAATTTACACCATTCATCGAATAGGCACCTACTATTCACTGAGATAATACATCAGTCGCTGGGAACACAAAGACACGTAAAACACTATTCTTACTGCTTAGGCACTCATAGTCTAGAAATAAGAACTACCAGAGCAAATAAGTCAGAATGATGGTGAATATTTTATAATAGAAGTATATACAGGCATGATCAGTTATAATTAGAGGGACAACATAAAGTTTCATTTAGCTGATGTCTTGAATACCATCTGAATCTTCAAAAGGGGAAAAATAAGAATTTTTAAAAGGAATGGCTTTGAGGAGAAGGGTGGAGGATACCTCAGACAGTAAGCAAAGGGACAGAGGCAAGAAAATAATTCTGGGAATGACAGATTAGACCATAGGATGAAAGAAGATAAAAGTGTGATGAGGGAGATGGCTGGAAAGATAATCAAGAAATAGATCATGGAGGGCTTTATCAGCCTAAGTATCACACTTCTACTTTATTCCATAGAAATTTTGGAGGCCATGAGGATGTGTAGGTGAAGGAATAAGAGAATCAGATTTAGATTTGAGAGAAGATATTTTGGTAATCCAGAGTGGGGAGGCTGGATTGGCAGTATCATATTTTGAAGAGTGGAGAAATGCTGAAAGTTCATATTGGCCCAGAACAGAGATGAACAAGATAAACTGAGGCAGCAGCAGTAGGGATTAGAAGAGGGGCAGGGCAGTATACTAAAAAATGTGGGCATTTTTAAAATAATTTATTTCTTTTTTTGTCATGTGTATTGAAAGGAAATACTGATGTTTAATGGTTGGAGCATATATTAATCCTCCATTGCTGCTATAACAAAGACTAATACACTTAGCGACTTAAAAAAGTAGCACAAATGTATCATCGTACAGTTCTGGAAATCAGAAGTCTTAAGTAGGTAGGCAGGAATGCATTTCCTTCTGGAGGCTCTGTGGGAGAATCCATTTTTTTGCCCTTTCCACCTTCTAGAGCAGTGGTTCTCAACCTTTCTAATGCCAGGACCCTTTAATACAGTTCCTCATGTTGTGGTGACCCCCAACCATAAAATTATTTTTGTTGCTACTTCGTAACTGTAATTTTGATTACTGTTAATGAATCGTAATGTAAATATCTGTGTTTTCCAATGGTCTTAGGCTGAGAACCACTGCTGTAGAGCCTAAGACCATTGGAAAACACAGATATTTACATTACGATTCATAAGAGTAGCAAAATTACAGTTATGAAGTAGCAACGAAAATAATTTTATGGTTGGGGGTCACCACAACATGAGGAACTGTATTAAAGGGTCGTGGCATTAGAAAGGTTGAGAATCACTGTTCTAGAGGCTGGCCCAATTTCCAACCTCATGGCCCTGCATCACTCCAACCTCCCTTTCTATTATAATTCTCTGATGCTCACCCTCTGCGTCCCTCTTGTAAGGACCCTTGTGATTACACTGGGTCCACTCTGATAATGCAAGGTAATTTACACATCTCAATATCCTTAATTTAATCATAACTGCAAAGTATTTTATGCCTTATGTGATAACATATTCAGAGGTTCTAGGTATCAGGCCATGGACATCTTTGGGGGAACATTATTTTCCCTAGCAGAGGTCATGTATGTCAAAGTTTTGTAACATGTAGGCCATTCCCAAATGCCAAAGCATTGTTCTATGACTTGCATGACAACTTTAGATGTCCCTTTGGATGTTTACAAAGGTGAAAAAAATGTCATAACTGAATGAATCAGAACCTAACTCCATTTAATATGAAAATGAAAAATACTTTTTCAAAGTTTAATACATATTGTTCTTTCTTGTAATTCAACTCTGTGCCATTCAAAGGAAGACTGAGCTTTGTTTTCATTGCAATTTTACAAATACTTTTTCATCATTTTAGAAAACATCATCGCCTTGGCTCTGTGACTTCTGGATTGGAGTCACCAGTGCACACCTGTCTGCAAACCAATCAACAACACAAAACGTTCTGCTCTGCATGTTACATACCCAGCGGTGGGTCTAGCTTAAAGCAGAGGCCTGCAGCAGGGTGCCAGATTCCGTTTTTATATCTCTGGAATTGGCTGAGCTCTGCTGTTCTTCCTAAGTGACATCATTTTCATATTCTGTAAACAGTGGCAGCTCTAGCTTCATGATTACTCACATTCAAATCCAGCTGGATTTCCGATCACTCAAACAAATGCAGGGAGATCAACTGCACTGATCCTCACTGGTGGATTTAAGGCACATGCTCATCTCCAAACTAATAAATGAGGCTTGGGAATGACTATATTGAATTGCTTGGGCCAAATCCAGATGGTCCATGCCCAATCCCAGGATCGAGCCACATCTTATACAAATGAATCAGAAGTGGGGGCCTGGGCGGATTCTAGGAGGAATATCTGGGTACTATTACAGGAGGGTGATAGATGCTGGCACAAAAATGACTAATGGCTATTATACCAATTGAAAACTCACAATCTGTCATTTAATGTTTTTGAGATTCTATATTATGTGTTTGAGATTTTATATTTAAAAACAATTTATAGCTAATTTATAAAAATGGTGAAAAGCTTAGATAAATTGTACAAATTAATGCAAAGTGTCTTCAGCTGCACTTGCTTTACATCATGAGAATTTAAAAAGGAATATTTTGTCAATATCTGAAAGAATAATGTTGACTTATTAAAATAAAATATAGTCATTCTTTATTTTACACACTTTTGAAAACAATCAACCCACTAGATTATAAATGTCACAGAGGCATAATTCTTTTATCTTTTTGTTTCACTGCTGAATACCACACCCAACAAAAATTTTAATTGAAATAATCAAAGTGTTCAAAGTATAAGTAGAGGAAGTACCTTTCAAAATGAAGTTAGGAGTTTAACATCTACATCTATTTTCATTAATAATAGTAATACCCCGATCATTAACATGTAAACAGTAATACATTCTGAAGCAATATGTCTTCATAGTCAAAATATTCAGTTGGAACTCTGGGGACATAACAGAGTGATTTTTACAAATAGCACTGTTAAATAGCTGAGATAGTAACGAGTGAATTCTCTGAACACAGGGTGTGTTAAGAGCCTTAAAAGTGTTATATCATTTAATCTTAATTAGAACCCTAGGGTATACTATTACTGTTTTCACTGCAGATGAGGAAACTGAGACTAAAAGACGTTAACCTCCTTCACATGTTAACAAATGACAAAGCCAGATGTAGCTCTGACTATGTCCAGATCCCATGTACTTAATCACCATGTAGCCTTTTCTATGGAATTTAAAAAAGCTAATTCAGTGGAACTATAATGCAGAGGGGAGGGGCAGAATTTGAGTAATAACACATACCCAAAATAGGAAAAATAATGAAAACAGGGATGCATTTTTCCATGAGTTAAACTCCCCTGTTTTGCTGTATAGAAACAATTTGATATATAGTCATACCTCGTTTTATTATTCTTCACGTTATTGCATTTCACAGACGTTGCATTTTTGCAAACTGAAGGCGAGACCCTCCACTAGCAAAAATATTATACTTGCTTTATTTTAACTCTTGCCGTACTGCAGTGGTCTGAAACCAAACCTTCAATATCTCTTAGGTATACCTGCATACACAGATAAACTTAACTCTGTTAGTGCCCAGGTACATTTTTACTCCTACAGACACAAAAAGATACAGGAATCTAAAACTCCACTATAACATTTCTATTCTAAACTATATAGCAAAGTATAAGAAAGGAAATATGTATGTATTGAGTGATGTGGATCTGTTGACAGAGCATAAGGTTTGTAAACAAGAAAAAAGAGCCTAATTGAGACCCCACCACTCCCTTAAGAATGATTTAATCTCATCTTGAAAAATAGGAAAAAATGACACTTCAATCTTACCTATTTCTACAGGATACAAGATAATTAAAAATATTTTTAAAATAAACCTAAAATATATCTTCGGCTTTTCAGAGGTGCTTCACATAAAACATTATCAGTTGTTGCTCAACTTATTTCTTTTGTTAAAAGACAGTAGTTTGGAAGGAACCAAGATTGTGGTGTAGGTAAACAACTATACTTGCCACCTCACACAACCACTTCAAAATGACAACTAAAATACAAAAGAGAGAGTAAAGATGGGGAAAAGACTGGGGATTCAGAAACTATCAAGACCATTTTATTCAAACCCCAAGAACTAAATGTTGCATCATTTTGGTGTCCAAAAACAGAATGCTGGAAAAACCAAGATGGCGGCATAAGGTAAACACCTAACTGTTGCCTACCACAACAATTTTGAAACTACAACTGGAAAACAGAGCACACACCATCCAGAACCACCAGAAAGCTGGCAGAGTGGAAAACCTACAACTAGAGAAAAAAAGAGAGGGGGACGTTGAGTCTCAGGAGCTGTGGAGGTGCAGAGATCCGTGAGCGCGGAAAGGGCGGGCGGCTGAATACACGGCAGGCTTGCTTGCAGTGCGTGGAGAGGGAGGGCAGCAGACGCTGTGTGGCTAGCTTTCTTGTTTGGGAGAAAAACAAAACCTCCTAACTGCACTGAAATCCAGCTGCGGTCGGGGAGAAACTGGTCTGTTTGGCAGCGGGCAAGGCTCGAAAGCTGCCTTCTCTCAGAGGCGCGCAGCCATTGATTAGGGCACAGAGAAAACTGCAGACGGAAACCAAGTTTGTCTGCGCCATTCTGAGACTCCGCCCCATCCAAGCTGAGCACAGCCCTCCCAGTGACTGGATTTCTCATTCGGGAGAAAAACAAAACCTCTGGTCTGCACTGAAATCCAGCCCCAGCTGGGGAGAAACTGGTCTGTTAGGCAGCGGGAGAGGCTCGAAAGCTGCCTTCTCTCAGAGGCACGTAGCCATTAATTCGGGCACGGAGAAACCTCCCCTCTTAGGGCGGAGCAGATGGGAAACCAAAGCTTGTCTGCGCCACCCTGAGACGCCACCCCATCCAAGCTGAGCACAGACGCTCTCCCAGCAGAGACACTGCTGATCCTCATAGCCAACTGGCTTGGAGATCACTTCCCGCCAGTGATACCAACAATCCCAACCACTCTGAACTCCAGTTTCTGGGGACACGCGAGGGACCCAGACGCCTACGGGGCTCTCGGCCGGTCGGAGAGTGAGAGTGACTTTTCTGTTGGTGTGGACGACACCAGATTTCAACCACTCTCATAAAGGACACATTCAAGAGGCAGACTCAGTGAGCACCAAAGCCCTACTGTGTCTCCAGCACAGCAATTCTTCCGTTATAGACACAGCAGGCCTTCACAACCAATTGGACCGGAGGTCAATTCCTCCCAGTGTACCAACAGCAATCAGGGCTTTTAACTACACCAAGACTTTCCAGTCAGCCCACAAAGGGGAGTACCAAGAGCGACCACCTAGGGTGATTGGGGAAGCTGAGCTACCGGCCCCTATAGGTCACTGACCACACAAAGCCACTCCATCAACACAGGGAGGCAGCCAAAATGTGGAGACATCGAAGTATGTCACAAGTAGGAGAGATAGATGAAAGCAAACTAATGGACAACACAGTGTTCAGAACCATATTTATAAGGTTACTCAAGAATCTTCTAAAAACCGCTGAGAAACTTGAAGAGACCTTCAAGGACCTTAATGAGAATACCATAAAAATGGAAAAGGACCAGTCAGAAATTATGCATACACTGTCTGAAATAAAGAATATACAGAGTAGACCACCGCACCCGAAGAGTCAAACCAAAGATCTGGAATATGAGGAAGAAAAAAACACCCAACCAGAGAGGCGGAAAGAAAGAAGAATCCAAAAGTGTGAGGATAGCTTAAGGAGCATCCGGGATGGCTTTAAGCGTACCAATATCCGAATTTTTGGGGTGCCAGAAGAGAGAGAGCAAGATACTGAAAACCTATTTGAAGAAATAATTACAGAAAACTTCCCCCACCTGGTGAAAGAAATAGACTTACAAGTTCAGGAAGCGCATAGAACCCCAAACAAGAGGAATCCAAAGAGGACCACACCAAGACACATCATAATTAAAATGCCAAGGGCAAAAGACAAAGAGAGAATCTTACAAGCAGCAAGAGAAAAACAGTTAGTTACCTACAAGGGAGCAACCATACGACTGTCAGCTGATTTCTCAACAGAAACTATGCAGGCCAGACGGGAATGGCAAGAAATATTCAGTGATGAATAGCAAGAACCTACAACCAAGACTACTCTACCCAGCAAAGTTATCATTCAGAATTGAAGGGCAGATAAAGAGCTTCACAGATAAGAAAAAGCTAAAGGAGTTCATCACTACCAAACCAGTAGTATATGAAATGCTGAAAGGTATTCTTTAAAAAGAGGAAAAAGAAGAAAAAAAGTAAAGATAAAAATTATGAACAACAAATATCTATCAACAAGTGATTCTAAAAATCAAGTGAATTCAAAATCCGAGGAACAGAATAAACTGGTGAACATAATAGAATCAGAGGCATAGAATGGGAGT
The DNA here is from genome assembly GCF_951640355.1 of Cnephaeus nilssonii. Lineage (NCBI taxonomy): Eukaryota > Metazoa > Chordata > Mammalia > Chiroptera > Vespertilionidae > Cnephaeus > Cnephaeus nilssonii. The sequence continues at coordinate 16,602,411 of NC_137071.1, read as the reverse complement.
GGATTGATAATTCTCCGGGGGAAGGGGTGTCTGTGTGGGGGGTATGGGAAGAGACTGGACAAAAATCATACACCTATGGATAAGGACAACGGGGGGGAGGGAACCAGGTGATGGGGAGATATGGGGGGAAAAAGGAGAAACAATTGTAATAATCTGAACAATAAAGATTTATTTAAAAAAATGGAATGCTTTTTGTTCTTCATTAACATCGTTTATATAATTGCCTATCCTCCTTCTACTTGGCAAAGACAGAAATCTGGAGGCATGGGTTGGCCAATGCATTGATGCCATTAGTAGTAGAGAGGGGGTGATATAGTACAGCAGAATGTGCACACATTTTCTAACTAATGCCCATAAGAATATCATACAGAAAGGCTATTCAGCACAAACAGAATTGTAGTGTCTTTGTTTGAAAGCCCACATAAGATCATATTTAAGCATGAGTCCTTTATGTAGTAAATTGCCGGAGGAGAAAAAAATCAAATGAACCAAAGTTCCTCTTTCAATACATCCCATAAAAGTTCACATTTTTTCATTAAAAAAAATTTAAAGGTAAAAGTTCAGAATAAATGCATTTATAACAGTTGAGGTATCCCTTTGGGGCTGTTTTTATTTTTAGGTTTCAAATTTGCTTATGCTAGACTAGGACAATGGTTCCCAGAGTGTGGTCCCTGGACCAGCAGCATTAGGATTACCTAGGAACTGGTTAGAAAAGCAAATTATCAGACATTACCCCAGACTTACTCAATCAGAAACCCCAGGCCTGAGAACCAGTAAGTTGTATATATCTATGCCTCTCAGTAATTCTGTTGCAGGTTAAAGTTTTAAACTAAAGAAAAAATGCATGCTATGAAGACATACTATTTCAAGAAAAAATGATAAAGGTTCCCATTTTTATTTGTAAGACCTACTAGAAATGTAATATATATATTAAGTTTTTAGAGTGGAAGGCAGAGGGAGAGAGAGATAGAAACATAAATAGATGAGAGAGAATCATTGATCGGCTGCCTCCTGCACGCCGGCCCCACACTGGGGATCGAGCTTGCAAGCCAGGCATGTGCCCTGACCAGGAATCGAACCATGACCTCCTGGTTCATAGGTGGACAGTCAACCACTGAGCCACGCCAGCTGGGCATGGAAACTTATTAAAAGAAGCTGCTCTAATGTAGTTTCCAAATTCAAAAAACTATCATTTTGCTATTTATTCTTATGCATGGGAAACTCTTGGTGGCAATATGTGGTATTTTCAATTATTGAACTGCATTTTGCTTTTATTTGTAGCTAATAAGCTCAAGAAATAATAAACTGATTAAGCTCAGATCACTCATAAGTCATTTGGTCAGCTTTCCAAAGTACTTGAATATATATTTTTATATGACATATTGTGTTTTGCAATAAGGCAGTGGAAAAACAAACCTGAATTCAAAACATAAATAAGTAGTGGCTTGTCATTATGACAAATGCATCACCATCATTTTTTTAAATTAATTATCCCGAGCCTTTTAAGCACAATATGACAACCCATATTAATGTTGAACACGAGGTCTTTACTTGGTACATGAGCTGAGATTCCTGGAATTTTTTTATGTCTCCTTACAGTTAGTATAGAACTTTATCTACTGAATTTAGTTTTAAGTGACAGTAAAATAATAAATAAAACTACCAAGTGTTTGGCATCTCCCCATGTAAAGATGGTTATTATGTCTTACTATAGCTCAGAAGCTTTCATTTGATGTGTACTCTAAATTAACTGTGTTTTCATAAACAAGACAATTTAATCTAAAAATCACATGAATTTTAAAATAAAACTTGAATATATTTCATTTTTCTTTTTGGCATATTTTACCCCTTGGGTCCGATTTGCATCATAAGTTACAGGTTACCTTCAGCTATGCCAAGAATCATTTAGTAAACACAGTATATCTCATTATAGCTCCAAATTTGTAGTGTATCTCTCCACCATGAAATCATTCTCAGAGTTTGAAAATGATAACTGAAACAGCCTCAGTTTCCAGGCTGCTTGAGAAAATTTACAAGAATAGAGTGTACTTGTAATCACCACTAGAAATGATAGGAAAGTGCAATTAGATCAATCAAAAATAAAACATATCAATCAAGAAAAGATTTAACTTAGGGTAGCTACGGGACCATAAATGTATGAATTTGCCATTCCTTTCATAAAGCAGAGCACTAGAAAACCATGGAGGGTTTGCTACTCATTCACTCTTATTAACAATACTAGAGGCCCAGTGCACGAAATTGATGCATGCACAAAATTAATGCACGGGGTGGGGAGGTTGTCCCTGCAGCCCAGCCTGCACCCTCTCCAATTGCCCCTAACTGCTTGTTCGCTTGATGGCCTGATCGCCCCTAACCACCTCTGCCTCGGCCCCCGCCACCAAGGCTTGGTCCAGAAGGAAGTCAGAGGTCTGGAAGATGTCTGGTTGACTGGGTCTAATTAGCATATTACCCTTTTATTAGTATAGACTAGTGTCCCAGTGAACGGATTCATGCACATTGGAAGGAAATTAATTAGAAGAAATATTTTAACATCGCTATTCGCCCTTTCTCTATAATAGAAGTGTCAACCAAATTCACGATCCACAATGACAGATCGAAATACACGTGTGCAATTGGCGCCAGCGAGAGCTTTATATAGATATAGATAGATATAGATAGATATAGATAGATATAGATATAGATATAGATATAGATATAGATATAGATATAGATATAGATAAATTTGCTTAATTAGACCTACTTTCTGATTTAGCTAAATTTTTTCCAACCCAGTGAAGCACTCCAACTTCTCTTTCAGGTAATTATCAGCAACACAGCAGTAATTATCAACACAAAGCAGATTATTATTGTAGATCACGCAGAGAGAACAAAGGGTAAAATATTTAACTGTAGCAGTGTTTGACTATATTCTGCGCAGTGAGAAAACCTGAAGTAATTTTCATGTTCTATAATTTCTTACTTCTTTCAGTCGTATCAAGTTTCTAAACTTTCTAAATTTCCGTTTTCTGGCTAATGAAAAGAAAATAGGATTCTACCAAGTCTACTATCTACCTACTCCAGGACTTCTGTGAGGATCAAATGAGATGAGGCATGGGAGAACCCTTCACAAATATTTGGTTAAAGTGTGAAATGTTTTCACCTGGCTATAAAGCAAGTCAGGGATTCTGGGCTGAAGAAACTCCAAGGAGGCTAGTCCCTAGGGAGAGGAAGCCAGGCATTGCTACCTGATGTCATAACCCAGTGCCCATAGCCACCGTTTCCAGGCATGGCTGGGCTATGGGCTACATTTTGTGCCATGGGGTCTTGGCAGCGTTAGCTGCGATTTGGTGGGGTGTCACTCCAGGGTGGTGGGGGGGCCTGTGTCCCACTTGGGGGAAGCCGAGTGTTGGTTTGTCTGAATGGTACCAGGTCCATGGTGCCATTTATTTTAAATTGCCAGTGCGCATTATGGCAACTCCTGTGTTGAGCATGTGCCTTCTGGTGGTCAGTGCACATCATAGCTACTGGTCAGATGGATGGACACTTAGCCTTTTATATATAGAGATAAAAAATCCTTTGGTACTGATTCCGTTAGTTCATTAAGTGGGTCATATTAGAAACTGACAAAAATAATTCCCCATTTGTATGGATTCCCAAAGCAAGGAGCTTCCTTGAGAATATTTTTGAGTATTTATCTTTCTTATTCAACTTTTAATTAGTTTTTTAACATAACAAATAATAATGACTTATACAGGGCATCTGAGTAAAACCCTCTACTTACCTACAATTCTTTCACAGTTTGCTTTTAAAGTGTTGTCCTTAGACTTCTTAAATCATAATATCTACAGAAGTGGCTCAGGAATACGAATTTAAAATAATTACTCTATGGATTATTAAGTCCAATGGCATTTGAGACCACCACTCCATTGGGATAAAAGCAACCTCAAGCCTTGATAGGATTTAACCAGCAAGTCCAAAACCTTCCTGCTCTGCAAGAAATCTATAATAATAAAAGTACAATATGCTAATTAGACAAGACGTACTTCCGGACGACTTTCCAGATGAAGCCTGGGCTGTGAGGGAAGCCTGGGTCCTGGGTGCCTGCAGGAGACCGGAGGTAAGGCCAGGTTCTGGGTGACAGAGGGAAGCCAGTGCCAACAGCCGGGGGAAGGAAGGCCTACTCTTGCACGAATTTCATGCATTGGGACTCTAGTATCAAATAAATGTGAAATCAACAATTTCCCTCCTTAGCTTTTAGCCAAATATATGTTCCCATGTCCAATGCACCAGGTTCTCTTTCAATGCCCAGACACTTAGTCGTGATGACCCATTGTTTAGAATTCCTAAAGAAAGATTTCCAATAATACCCATAATTATTAACATGATTCCTCAACTCTTGGCTTGTTGCTGTTCAATTACACAAGACCCATTGCTCTTCTCTGATAAGGGGACTCACCTCACAAGATTTACTGCTATCAATGCTACTATATGGAATTAAAGTGCCAGATATGAACTAGATATACTTTCTGCATGCATTAGAACCACATAAAGGGGAATAAGAATTTGCATCTCTAACAAGTTCCCAGATGATTCTTTTCCTGCTGGTCCAGGAACCATAACAGAAACATTGCTTTAAGCAACAACCTCAAAATCATAGAAATAGCATATGCCCTCTCACAATCTAGGACCTCTGGGGGATGTTGGAGAGCCGGTTTCAGCCCAATCTCACAGGCCATGCTGAGGGACCCTATTGGTACATGATTTTGTGCACCGGGCCTCTAGTACCTATATGGTATTAAATAAACTTTTCAATTTTGATTGGAGTAAGATGTACAACTTAATAATGTAATATCTGTATACACTAGAAATTGATAATCACATCAAATCTATTTACCACCCATCACCATCAATTGATCCCCTTCACCCATTTTTCCCATCCTCATCCCCCATCCCCTCTGGCAAGCACTCAAAGCAGTATAGTATTACTATAAAAACAAACACATAGATCAATGGAACAGAATAGAGAGCCCAAGAATAAACCTACACATATATTGTCGATTAATTTATGACAAAGGCGGCAAGAATATACAAAGAGAAAGGATATTCTCTTCAATAAATGATGTCAGGAAAACTGGAAAGTTACATGCAAAAGAACAAAATAGGACCACTAACTCACACCATACACAAGATGGGTTAAAGACCTGAATGCTTGTAAGACCTGAAACCATAAAACTCCTAGAAGAAAAACATAGGCAGTAAGGTCCTCAACATCAGTTTTGACTATCATTTCTTAGATCTGACTCCAAAGTCGAGGGCAACAAAAGCCAAAATAAATAAATAGAACTACATCAAACTAACAAGCTTCTGCACAGTGAAGGAAACTACCAATAAAGAAACTTTAAAGGTGAACAACTTCAGTCATACAGTTAACATTTTTGAAAAAAAGAACATAATTTTCTTGATGCTAAAAGGAACTACATGACCTGAATTTAGTAAAATCACTTGGATGGTTAAAATAATCTTGAGTTATTAAGCACATCCTGATGTTATTGGCAAAATGAATCATGTTAAATTTGTAAAAAAATTAAAACAGCTTGACAAAATTAACACAATTTGAAAATAAATTCACATTCTCTCAGTTAATAAGTCCCTATTTTACTGACGATAAACATTCAAAATCATGTGGTGCTATGCTGAAAGCAAAATAAATGTTCTTTTCTTCTCTCTATTTGCCATTTGAACTGACATTTAGAAACACAGACATGATATTTAGTTTGTTCTCAGATAATTATTTTTCTATGTCTACACTCTTAATTGTACATGCCTAATAAATTACTGATTAAAAACTGTATTTCCCAAATTTTGACTAACTTTACTTTTATGTACGTATTTCATAATTTTTGATAGAGCTCACACAGTCTTTATCTTCACCCGGGTTTCTGAAATTTCATTTGTCTTATGAAATGTTGTCTTTTAATTTTATTCTTGGTCAAATAAAGACAACTGAACTAATTTTAACTTAGTTTTCTGAATAGTCTAGATATTATAGTATATCACTTATATTTTTTTACTTTATAAAATAATCATAAGACCAGCCCTACCACTTGCTGAGAAAGTAGGAAGTCTAATATCCACTTTACAGGTAAAGAAAAAGAAAATTAAGTCCCAGAGAGTAGTTCAAGTCATTCACACAGACCTGCATTTTTAAGATATTTTTATTGATTTCAGAGAGGAAGGGCAAGGAAGAGAGAGACAGAATCATCAATGATGAGAGAGAATCATTGATCAGCTGTCTCTTGCATGCCCCCTACTGGGGATTGAGCCCACAACCCAGGCATGTTCCCTGACTTGGAAAAGAACTGTGACCTCCTGGTTCATAGGTTGATGCTCAACCAGTGAGCCACACATGCCAGGCTAGACCTGCACTTTAATTCCAGAGTCCATGCTCTTTCAATTTTACCCTATGACTTCAATGTAATAGATGCAACATTTATTAACAGAAAGTAAACACCATCCATACAAAAATCACATTATGGTCATGCTTTATTAAATATAGTTTCTCACCATTGACTTAATAATCATCCATATTTTTGTGTCCTTAAAGCATCTAATACAATAGCTGGAGGAATAAGATGCTTTTTAATAACAGCATTTCCCTGAAGTTATCTGAGTTTAAATAAAAATATATATGTATATATAATATCAAAGTAATTATATGGTTATATTGAAGTCAAAGAAATTTTATCAAGGAGTTGAAATGTTATGAATTCATTTATTCTTCATAACTTACAATTTTACTTTCAATTTGATTTCTTAAATTGCTGTAAACACTGTGTAATCTACATATATGTTGCATTTTCCCTAATTACATCCCCCCTTTCTTTTTAGTAAAAGTTGCTTTCAGCCTATTCATCAAGCAACAATGGGAAAGTTTGTATAATCTAAAATTATTGGTTATAATAAACTTATGAAATGAAAAAGAGAAAATGCAGTTGCAAGTCAGCTCAAATAGCCTTCAATTTCACATTTAATCTTTGTCCAATTCTCATAGTAATCCCAGAAAATAAACTTATTCCCTGTCTTCCTGATGAATAATAAGATGCATAGGTGATATCTAGTATTTTCCTTACCAGATAAGGAAGGTACTGTGGGGAACTGCATGAGAAAACTTCAAGAAATATTGGCTGGCCCTAGCCAGTTTGGCTTAGTGGATAAGAGTGTCGGTCTGTGGACTGAAGGGTCCTGGGTTCGATTCCTGTCAAAGGCACATGCCGGGTTGTGGGCTAGATCCCCAGTAGGGGGCATGCAGGAAGCAGCCAATCAATGATTCTCTCTCATCATTGATGTTTCTATCTCTCTTTCTCCCGCTCCCTTTCTCTCTGAAATCAATACAAATATATTTTTTAAAAGAAAGAAATATTGGCTGTTTTCATATAGGTATATACATATTTCTAGGGGGAGATTATTTTCATATGAATTGAAATTTATAATTAGTTTAGAAAGAGGAATTCTGCAACAAGTTCACTGGAAAAATAAAAATAAAAGTTATTACTGATAAGATAAAAAGTACAATTATCCACAAGGTGAAACATTTTATTTTTATCCAAGAATTAATTGCATCCAATAATTAGTTGAATTATATGCAATATGTGCACAATTTTGTTCTATTACCAATATTAGGATATAAATTTAACATATTCCTTATCTTTCTTCAGGTTACATGGAAAACATGATTTGAACTGTAACCTATGGTATATAAGAACACCTAAATAATACCCTAATAACGATGTATGGTGTCACATGGGTACTATACTTAACAGGTGATAATTTTGTAAGTCATATAAATGTCTAATAACTATGTTGTACATCTGAAACTAATATAATACTGCATTGAAAAAATCATCCAGACATAAAGTAGAAGACGGTTGTTAGGAGTTGGGGGAGGGGGAGAAGGGGAATTAGTTAAATAGGTATAAAGTTTCAGTTTTGTAATATTTGAAAAGATTTCTGGAGCTGGATGATGGTGATAAATGCACAACAATATGAAAGTAGTTAATGCCACTGAAATGTACACTTTACAATAGTTAAGATAATAAATATAAGTAAATAAATAAACATAGGGACTCCCAAAAGCAATTTATATTATTTCTTTTATAGTTTAACTGGTATTGTTATAGGGACAAAGTTTCAAAGTGGCATTTGATTTTGCCATGAACCACATGCAGAAATTAAATATAAATGCTTTATCACATATTATCTTTGCCTTCATTGTTTCATTTAGATGTGTAAAATTCTACTAGTAAAACTTCGGGATAACTGTTAATGTTTTCAAGTTAATGATCCAGCATATTTACTGAGTTTCCAGATATCAGAAAGATTTGATAATTATTTTATTAACGTAAGGGAAGCAAAAAATGATTTACACTTTTAGAAAACATGGTAAGAATAATTTACATAGATCTTACCAGATAAACTAAAATTACTTTTTTAATTAAATGACCATCTTTTCTTTCAAAGTCATTTGAGATTTATTATTGTTTTCTGATGAAATTTTGTCTTTCCACGTGAACTTTTCCTTTCAATTTTAAAAGTCTTTAAACTTTAATTTAGAGATGTCAGACAAATAAAGCTTTATTATCTTTACAGATGCCATTTTATTACTGTTTAAAACACAATGATGCCATAAAGTAAGAGTAAAATAATTTCCATAGTAAGGCAACAAGTATAAGTTAAGGCAGTGTGTCCAGAATCCATTAAAAAATTAAAAAGAAAGAAAACAACCACAGGAATAGAAAAGTACCCATGCTTTGCAAAATACTTCAATTAAAAAGATTGGAAGCACATGTGATATTTAGATAAATTTACACCATTACATCTAATAATCCATTTGGATACTTGCCAGGAAGCAAATTTCTTGATCTATTTCATTTTACTCTACTCTTGATAATGTAGTTGAGGAGGGAAGGTTGACATTTATAGCTTCTGGTACATGTAGCATAGATTAGCAAAGACACAAGAAGCAAAAATAAGAGTAACATGATTTCACAACACTACCAACTTTATTATCCTACCTAATAATAGACAAATATGCAAAATGACCATACATCCAACACACCCACATGCCACGCCCACAAGCCACACCCACTATCCAATCAGAGTGAGTATGCAAATTAACCCGGCCAAGATGGCTACAGTCACAGGGAGCAAGGTTTCCTAGGTAACAGAGGAAGCCAAGTTTTCCGCCTGCCCTTGCCAGGCATAAGCCTCCACTCAAGCTACAAAGTTTCAATTATAGAAGGTAAACAAATTCAAACAAATGGCGGCAGAATGGAGCTTGAGAGAGCAGGCCAGGGCTGCTCCTGGCAACAGGGGAAGCAAAGCTTTCTGCACACCTTGGCTGGGCCAAGGCCTCTGCTTAAGGCTACAAAGCTTCAATTATAACCCCAACAGAAATGGCTGCCAGCCATGGAGGGAGCCCCAGGCTTGGCTCCGCTCCAGGCTACAAAGTTTCAATTGTAGAAGGAAAATAAATTCCAGATACCAGGGCCTCTGCTTGGGTTGCCAGGGGGCATGGCCAGCCTGCAAACCACCACAGGCCCCTCGCTCAGGCTGCCCCATGCCCCAAGGGAACCCCACCCTGATCAGAGACACCCTTCAGGGCAAACCAGCTGGCCCCCACCCCTGTACCAGGCCTCTAGCCTATCTAATAAAAGAGTAATATGCAGATTGATCATCACTGCAACACACAATATAGCTGCCCCCATGTGGTCAAAGATCCTGCCCCCATGTGGACACAAGATGGCCACCACAAGATGGCCAGCAGGAGAGGGCAGTTGGGAGGCACCCAGCCTGCAAGGGAGGACAGTTGAGAAGGACCAGGCCTGCAAGGGAGGGCAGTTGGAGGTGATCAACCCTGCAGGAGAGGGCAGTTAGGGGTGACCAGGCCGGCAGAGGAGGGAAGTTGGGGGCAAACAGGCTGGCAGCAGAGTGGTTAGGGGGTGATCACACTGGCAGGCAGAAGCGGTTAGGGGCAATCAGGAAGGCAGGCAGGCAAGCAGTTGGGAGCCAGCAGTCCTGGATTGTGAGAGGGATGTCCGACTGCCCGTTTAGGGATCCGACTGCCCACTGGGATCGGGCCTAAACGAGCAGTCAGACATCCCTCGAGGGGTCCCAAATTTGGAGAGGGTACAGGCTGGGCTGAGGGACACCCCCCTCCGTGCACAAATTTCATGCACCGGGCCTCTAGTCTTTAATATAAAAGTGTTATCATTTTGTTCACTGCCCTTTACTTGGGCGATAAATGTTTTTCAACAAACTTGAATAGAATTTTTTTTTAATTACAGGGTAGAAATTTAGGGACAAAATGCAATTTAAAAGACATGCCCATTTCTGCCTATTAAATAGAAGGTAAATACTATTAATTTTAAAACATCAATTTCTTTTACATTAGTAGTCTCCAGACTTTTTGACCATGTAACAGTATTAAGTGAAAAAAAAGAAAGAAAAAAAGAGAGTACATATTCTTTATCTTCATTTATTTCTACATAGATTATATATCTAAACTCTCAATATATAATATGAAGTATAAATAAGGTAAGATAAAATTAAATAATAAAATAAAATAAATTATTTTGGGGATCCTTGAAATTCAAAATGCCACTTTGAAGATCACTCTCCTAACAATGTGTTTATCAACCTCAAGTTCTTCAAGTCCAGTAGGAAAAATTGAGCTTTGATAAATAATAGCTCAAGAAATATTATGGAGGACCCACCATGTTCAAAATATGCCAGATTCTCATAATACAATGGTGAGCAAAGGATATAACACTATTTAGTGTATAAATAAAAAAATAAGTTCAATAAAAATTTACAATTATACAGTTAATCCTATCTAATAAAAGGGTAATATGCAAATTAACCATCACTCCATCACAAAGATGGTGGTGCCCATAGCGGAGGGAGGGAGGGCGGGCGGGCGGGACACTGGCGTTGTTGCAGGCTAGGTTGAGGGACCTCCCCCCCACCCTCATGCACGAATTTTGTGCACTGGGCCTATAGTTAAATATATCAATGACCATTGCTATGAAACAGAACTGCACAGTATTACTAGGTACATAACAGGAAGTTCTAACCTAGTTTTGAAGTGAGAAAAAGCTTTCAAAGGAGTTGACACTGAATCTGGGAAGATATCACCTGATATACCATCATTAAACTAGGAAGATATCAAAAGATTCCAGTCCAAATTTAAGGCATATGATGTCACATAGGAAGATATGCACGAGAAGGAGATAACTGGCTGAAGCAGTGCTCATAAATTGGCTAATAGCAGTTTGCAGACAGAGTAAAAACATCATGTGCCAAGGCGCTGAGATGACAAAGTGGAGGCATATGCTTTTTAGGAGGGTAGAAGCCGAGAATGATCTAGGGAGAAATGAATGAGGGGAAGGGAGAAAGAGAATAAATCAGGCAGGGTTCTACTGGACATAGTAAGAATTTTGAAGCTATGTAAAATTACTGAATGATTTTAGTCTAGAGAGCGATGGAACCAGATTTATATTTTGAAAGCATAGGCTTGAATGCTGAGTACACAATGAACTGAAAAAGGGCAAGAGTGGATACAGTTGCAATTGTTTAGGTGATTGTTTGAAGTAGGTTGTTGGTAGTGAAAATATAGAGAAGTAGGGATTCAAAAGAGATTTTTAAGAGGCTCTGGGTTCTTCAAGCCATGAAGATTACTTTATGAAAGTAAGTAGGTAGAAAGAAAGTCGATGACATATTGCATGATAGCCTTCTTTGAAAATGGAATGAAATAGGTTGTGTAAAACGTTGCCTCTTTCAATCTGTTACTGACAAGAATGAAGGTATTTAAAGAACCTGGTGCACTGGCCTTGCATTAGCTATCATTATTCTGTGAAATGCCATGGACTATGAATAATAACAGAAGTTAAATTCTATATACCAATGACTGCCTTCTAGGACAAATACATATGATAGCACAAAGAGTAAACCAATTTTTGATTGTGTATTTAAATTCTCATGTTGAACTATACAGTAAAATATGCAGATTCAAAGTTATTTTCATACATAGACAATGTATAGTGATAACATTTTGAACTAAAGTATTACATGACAAAATATTACTCTTGTGGACAAAGCTTAGAAAAGGAATGTAGAAATTCAGTCTTTTGGAACATCAGTAAACTGGGAAGATAAAGATTCTAGTCAAATTTAAGGCATATGATGTCATATAGGAAGTTCTTCAAAATAGCCTTTGCTTTGATCATATCTAGGTTTCCAATAGATCCGATGAATGTTAACTGTGGATCAGGTTTGAATTTTAAACATAGCTTCTCTACTGGCCACAGGGAAACAATGAAATGCTTTAACAATGTAGTGGAGCATAAGAGAAACACCGTACTGGTGATTTGGGAGGGGTCATTTTTACTTGATTTTTGTCAATAACCAGCTATGTGTCCATTGCAAAGTATCTTAACAAATATAAGTTTTTATTTTATCATCCCTACCACAAAAGGATTCAAGTAGATGGTCTCCAAAGCTTGCCCATATTTATGATTCTTGAAGATATAAACATTTAATGAACTAGTGAAAATTAATTTAAAACAATGTTCTAGACTCCTGGAAAGCTTGGAAACAATATAACTGAACTGACACAGAAATCAATCTGAATGTAAGGCGCTTTTCTGCAAAACCTATGGGTCAGCTGTTAGTTTAAAAATTTATATCACAAGTAACCTACAGTCACAATCATAAGTCAGAGGCTGTGCATGCACAGTGCAAAAAGAACCATGCTTATGTTCACTGATAAAGATTTTTACATGTACTAGTGAGGATATTAACAAAATGCCCACCAGAGAGGTTCATGTTTTTCCTAACAAACATACACAACAATAATGAAGTACAATAGCTATTTTTTTAAAAGAATGAAAAATGGGAGGCTTAAAAGCATGATAAAAAAGTCTGAGTGAAAATTATAAAATAATTTGGTTAAGAAATGTAACATATTTAAACTAGAATATAATCTAAATCACATTATATATTGGCCTATAATAAAATTTCCATTTAGCCTTCTGATTTCAAAGTCATTACATAATATGAAGGCTACTTATAGTATGTGGGCATGGATGAGTGAAATACTGATTGCATACTTTTGGTTGAATAACATTGGTAATTATCTAGCTATAAAGAAAATAATCTGGAAATCACCATTCTAAGGGCTGTCAACCTTCATCCTTTCACTCACTCACTCACTCATTCACTCATTCATTCATTCATTTCAAATGGAATTTTCTTGGTGTTCACTGATGTGATAGGTTCTGGAATAATTCACTCATCATTCAAAAATCAGTTTATTCATCATATATACTAAATATGTAAGACACAGTCTTGGCTCTCAAGGAACTTACCTTCTAGTATGGGAAGCCAGACATAGACAGTACAAGTTAAATGAATGAGACCTCAATGATTGATTAGTGTGTTCAGAGTGAAGTCAGGTCATAAAGCAAATGTGGCCACATAGCAGAAAACAGATATGGGAATTCAGAGCCTATAATGAAAATACATTTCTCCCTGTGATTGCCGCCCTCTTTTTTTTTTTTTTTGTACACATTTTTGTTTATTTTTCCTTCCTTTCCTTCCTTTCCTTTCCCCTTCCTTCCTTCCTTCCTTCTTTCCTTCCTTCTTTCCTTCCTTCTTTCCTTTCTTCCTTCCTTTCTTCCTTCCTTCCTTCCTTCCTTCCTTCCTTCCTTCCTTCCTTCCTTCCTTCCTTCCTTCCTTCTTTCTTTCTGCTCCCAAAATTTTAGGGAATTTTATGTGGCTATTAATGTTTTCCACCTGTGGGCAGATGAACAGGAAATATTTGCTCAATATGGACAAAGCACGATTTATAATAACAGATTTATTAGATCTGTTTGGACATAATACTATCAGGACAAGTGTTTTTTGTTTTTTTTCCCCCCTGAAAATAAAGATCAGAGAAGAACATAAATGCATTCAAAGGCAGTTGTCCATTTTCAGCATTTTTATTTTATTTGTGATCTTTTCTATCAGGAAGTTTCCCATGGTTAGATGAACACATAATGTATGCATATGTATTCAAATTTATGAAAATTTAAATTTCTAAATTACTAGATGAATAGAAAAGGTCAAATTTCTCATTAGTTTCTCCAGCCCTCAATTTAATCTGTTTTCTATATTATACCAGTGTTAGTTTGTTAACTCTCTTCTCAGATCCTGCCTCTGCCATGTCCTTCAATTCTATCTTCTTTCCTGTTTCCACTGCCAATGTCCTAGTTCAAAGTCATCATTACCTCTCACCTGTACTATTGTACAGAGATATTGATTTATCTCTGTCCCTCCAGAGTCACCTTCTTCCCAATCTATAAATTATTGCTAAACACATTTGCCTAGAGTTCAGCTTGATCATGTTTACCCCCACCTTTAGAAGCTGCCTACTGCCCATCAAATTAAGTACAAATTCCTCACTTTGGGCATAAAAGTCCTCTTAAGCCTTGCTACTCAGAGTGTGGTCTGCACACCAGTAATAACAGCATCACCTTAGCACACGCAGTCTCCAGGCGCCAACTCAGATCTCTAATTGATTCATAAACATGTTACATTTTGAGAAGCACTGCTCTAAAGCACAGCCATGCTGCCTTACCATCTTTGTTGCCCAATATCCCCTTTCTTTGGACCCAATATACAACTAAGTTAGTCCTAACAACTCCTTTCTGACTTTGAACCTCACTGGTCTGACTTCAAATACTACAGAGCCCAGCATTCTCCTTTGGCAAACCTGTCTTATTACCATCTTGTTACCTTTTGAAGGTAGACATTAACAGATTGTTCATCTTTGTCTCTCCCAATGTGATATTCACAACGAGCTGCCATTCTCCAGGTGATAGCCAAGACTTGCTCATCTGGGCCATGAGAAGAAAAGTTACTACTTTTTTCTAATGACTATTTTTAGTCATTCTTTTAATTCTAGGTTTTAATGTGCGCTATATATTAACATAGAAATGCTTATGAATCCCTTGTTAATAGACAAATGTGCATTTATTAGGATGCTTGTTCAAAAATATCCTGACTGATATGATTGCATGGTCAAGAATGTTTGGACACTACTGTCTGACACACCAAGTTCATGGTCTTCTGCAGACTTAAACAAATATTTGTGAACTGCAATGAAACTTTGCAATTGGTTTCACTAGCAGGGGTGGGAAACGTCCACCCTGTGGGCTGTGTAAGACCTTAAAATCATTTGATCTGGTCCTGCCACGGCATTAGGAGGTAAGTCAATTAACTGTTTGACCAAATATACCAGGCTAACTTTTTTTTCCACTTTTTATTTATTTAGGTATTATATGTGTACATATCTTACCATTGTCCCCCCCACCCCACACCCATACATGCCCTCACCCCCCAGAGTTTTGCATCCATTGTTTATGCTTATATGCATGCATACAAGTCCTTCGGTTGATCTCTTATCTCCCCCACCTCTCCCTAACCTTCCCCCTGTAATTTGACAGTCTGTTTGATGCTTTACTGTCTCTGTATCTATCTTTTTGTTCATCAGTTTATACCACATGATATCACTCATTTATGGATAATAAAGAGCCAGGCTAACTTTTAAGTTGATAATTTTGTGTGGCCCGTAAATGATGTTATAAATATCCAAATGGCCCTTGGCAGAAACAAGGTTCTCCACCCCTGCTGACTACAGCATGAATAAGACTATTTGATTCAGAGAAGGCTTTTATTTATTTATATAGTCAGATAAAACCTGCCCCAAAGTATTAGCAAAAACATCAGCATGTTCATTTACTTATTAAATGAAAGGTAAGCCTAGAGATATTTGAAAGCTCAATCGGGTAAGTCATTTTAACCCAACAATTGGAAACATCTATTCAAAATATATTAGCTTCAATAATCATCAAGCAGTGGGATATTATAATTTAAGACTGATTCCTGGATTACGGTTCCTATTTTGAACAAAGGTTTTCTATAATTCAGTATGCTCTTGGAATATAGGTTAAATTTTTCTCACCATAAATTAGAGAGTTCTCTAAACAGGACCTTCTCTCCTGCATCATGACTAGCTTATTGCCCACTCCATCGCTATATTTAAACACCTTCATTGACCTGATTCTTTCCTAAGAGGCTGTCCCTGCCTCTCCTCCCAGACTAGGTCTCCCTGCTGTACACTCATATAGCAACTTCCACTCTCCTTATCAAATTACTTATCACACTTCTTTGTTAATGTCATGGCAAAATTTTAAATTTTCTCATGTAGTAGAATCTCTCTGAAGGTAGGGCTATGTCTATCTTGTTAAATGTTCTATTCATAGACCTTGGCATAGTTTTTGTACATACTATATAGGCACTCAATAAACATTTCTTTGTTGAATAGATAAATGAACCAATGAACACATTCATTACAAGATTTATAAGGAAAATCTGATCTCCTAGCTCAGCCTTAAGATTTATCTGTAAAATGAGATAATACTGATATGCAGGATTATTTTATGATTATATGAAGTTAGGTATGTAAATCATAGCTCTAGCTCAATGCTTAAAAATAGTACCATTAAGAAATTGATAGTTACTATTATGAGTATTGTCATCAATATATTATTACTTCCAGTTTACTAAAATTAAAAAAAGAACTATTCATACTTTTTAAAAGATACTGTAACAGAACAAAAATTGTAATGAAATAAAACCCATCTATCATAATTAAATCAGAATAAAACTGACATATCCAATGAAAAAAATTATAACGATAATAGACTATTTATTTTTAAAAATGAAATGCAATGTCCACATAATGGTGGAGTGACTTTTACCTCTACCTCACTATAAAGATGACAATAGTTTTGCTATGAACATATCAAGAAAACTAAAATAGAAAATGACTCCATGCAAAGACCAAAATAAAGAAATCATTCTACACAGTTCACACTTACCAAATTAATAGGCAGCCTTTCAGAAAATGTAATAATCTACCGCATAAGAACATTTGGTGCCAAGAGCAATATTGTGATAATTTCTTTGATAAAGTCTAATGAAAAGACTTAGAAAAGAATGTTGATGTAAATATAGAATCTGGACATTTGTCCTAGTAGATTTATGGAGGGCTTCACTGATGAGCTATCACATGTAAATCTTATAAGTATGCTTGGCTGCCCAGTTGATGTGCTATCCATTATAAAATGGCAGTTTTATTTCAGAAATCTACGTCACTTCAGAAATTCGCAGACATTTCCAGACTGTCTGACCCTTGGCATATTAAATTATGAACACATTGACCTTTGATCTGGTAAATAATGCATGTTTTATATAATGCACTTAGCCACTGTCTGACAAAAATTATGTGCACTGTGCCACAAGCTGTAGGAGGGATACTGGCAGAGGAGAGTTAAAAAATAATTTTCACATAAATTGAATTATAGAATAAAGGCATGCCACATATCAACTAATCCAGTGAAAACTAGCAATGTCCACATCATTGGTACAATGTTATATAACTGATTATACCAATTGAATTATGATTTTACTGGTTAAGTAACTAGAACAGATAAACTTCTGGGAGGGACTAGATTGCCACCTTTTCTGTAATAAACACTCTAGAAGAAATCACTTCAAAGTGCATTGCTTAGTTAAAACCTGAGGATAGTTCTGTGAAGCAAACCTTGTTTTTCTCTTGTTACAGGTGAAAATACAAAGTGAGAGATTATAGGACTTATCCAAGACCAGGAAGATAGTAGAAGGCAGTGCTCATTCTCTAAGATAGGCATCTTTGAGATGAAAGAGCAACAGAAAAACACAGATTTTTAAAACGTGTGTCAGGTGCATTGAGGCCCCTTTACGTATCATTTAAAGGTCTCCCCCCATAAACATTGGTATGCAGATTGCAATGTTGCTAAATATCTCTCCCAGATTAAAAGTACACATTTTCTAAGTAAGGATCAATGCTGGCTAATAGACAGATGATGTATCTCTAATGTACTAGGCAATCAGAATCATTTCCCAGTGACTCAGAATTGAGTTGAGGCACAACGTATTCTTTCCTCTGTTTTCCTATAAATTACAGAAAGTGCAAGTGTTTGCAAGAGGTATACTCTAGAGTCCTTTAGAGTGGGCCTGGGGAGGAGGGCAGGAATGCTTTTAAGAGTATAGTATTATTAATGAAACTAGAGCCCCGTTGCAGGAAGATTCCTGCAAGAATAGGGCTTCCTGCGGCCGGAGCGAAGCAGAGAAGAGAGCGAAGCCCGCCTGAGGTGGGCTTCCCTCCTGTCTCCGCTTCCACCTCGCCTCCCTCCATTCTCTGCTGCCTCGCTCCCTTCTCCGCAGCTTCGCTTCCTTCTGCAGTGCTTGGCTTCCTTCTACGCTGTCTTCAGTCTTCACTCTGTGCCTGCGTATGCAAATTAACCTCCATCTTTGTTTGGTTAATTTACATACCTGCTCTGATTGGCTGGTGGGGTAGCGGAGGGATGGTCAATTTGCATGTTTATCTTTTATTAGTGTAGATAAGAAAAGAATCCCCCAGGACCATGCTAAATAAGCGAGGGATGTAGGGTCAAAGTAAGAAATTAAAGTCAAGAGCACACATTTTCTGCTTTTAATCCTTTCTTCTTTTTCTTTTACTACATGGGACTCAGGTCATTATATTATTACACATCTTTCATTTGTGAAAATAACACATTAGCCTTTTGACTTTCTTTTACCTCTTCATATTAACCTACCAGGGGAACTATTTTTTCTTTAAAAATGCAATTAAATATCATTTCAATAATAACAATGATAATGAACCTGAATTAAGCATTCATTACACCAGGAAAATGTGCTAAACTCTTTGTGTGCATTAGGTCATTTAATCCTGACTACAATACCATGAGTAGATAATATTGATGTATTAATTTCTTAGAAGATAAATATGAAGCTTAGTGAAATAAACTAATTTGCCCAAGATCATGAAGCTAATAAAGGGAAGATTTAAAATTCAGATCCATTTCTTTTACCTGGATGGTCTCAAAAAAGACACCCCCCCAATAATATTCTAACAATAAGGTGGCACCATGTTATTCCTTATATTAACACATTAGAATTCCATATATCAACATATTATTCCCCATATTAACATATCATTCCCTAAATTAATGCAATCAGTGTGCTGGTCCTTATTTTGGTTTATTACAAGTCCTAGTTACATTTAGAAGGGATTGGGCACACATATACAAACGTGGCAACATTTTTAGAGTGCGTATGACAATTGTATTTTTTTGTTTACTTACCATCAAATAGCTTTGTTCTAATTTTTCAGAGCACCTAAATGAATTATAAGAACAAAAGCTTGCTCCCAATTGCTTCTTCTAAACAAATTGTACTCTTCCTCCTCCAAAAACTCAGCTCCTACGAAGCTTATGTTATCAGATCTATCACCCACCTTCCCTCAAAACTATAGTCATCTGCAGACCTCCTTGTCATTTCCTCTTCTTTAATAAGAGTTTTAGAGCCTGAGTTACTATCCCATTCACCCATCCACATTTTGGTTATTTCAACATAAACGAAGACACTCTCAGCCATTAATTTTTTAAAAAATCCATCCACATTTTGGTTATTTCAACATAAACGAAGACACTCTCAGCCATTAATTTTTTAAAAAATCCTTATCCAAGTATATATTTTATTTATTTATTTTGAAAGAGGGAGAAATGGAGACAAAAGGGAGAGAGAGAGAGAGACAGAGAGAGAGAGAGAGAGAGAGAGAGAGAGAGAGAGAGAGAGAGAGAGAGGAGAGAGAAGAGAAACATTGATTGGTTGCCTCCCACACTGCAAACTAAGTATGTGCCCTGACCAGGAATTAAACCTGCAACCTTTTGGTGTATGGGACAATGCTCCAACCTAGCCACTGGGCCAGGGCTCAGCCATCAAATTTTGAGGTCATAGCCAATTTGTGTCATCATTAATGACAAAATTAATCCCCAAATTTACTTGAGAACGCCGCTCTTAAATTATTTAGAGTAAAGAGTTACCAAAACACTTTTGACTTTCTGCATTAGGATTTGATATTTAGCTAACTTTCTAGTTCCAATCCTCTGGAAACAGATAAAGGTGAACTATCAAATGTTATAATGCCAGATGCTTATGATAAAAATGTGTCCTGGATGGTAAAACTCATGTGGACTAGAAAGAAACTATAAGTGAACTATAAATGCCTAATATGGATGTCTTACCTTTAGACTTCCCTGTGTATGATGACTAACTGGGCATGTTCACAGAGGCAATGACTACAGATTTAATAAAAGACATATGGCTGAAGGCATTGAGGCTTTTAAGCTTGGGTGATTCCCATACTTGCTTAATGTAATTCTTGTTCCATGGTACAAAGAGTGAGGGAACCCCTGGTTAAAATATAACACTCTCAGATGCCTATGGAAACTACTACATAGGCTGCTGTGAGGATAAACCCTCAAGGGAGAAGGGCAATTGATGATACTGTTTTACATCCTTCTAAGTGAATATAATGCTAACTGTGGCCTATGATAGGCTTCTGAGTCTGTCTTTGGTAAAAAAAAAGACACCTCAATAGGTGTCATAATTTGCATCTTCCCTTTCCTTTCTCATTTAATGTTATATCTCCACTACAAAATATGCTTAAACTCAACAGGGTGTACTATTCTAGGCTCATGGAAAATTACAAGCAGTGTAGCACGCCAAAATAAATTATATCTGTCTTTGAAGTCAAACAAGAGTTTATCCTATATAATAAAAGCCTAGTTGCTTTTAGCTATGCCGTGCACTGACCAGCAGGGGGCAGATGCTCCAACTTGTAGGTTAGCTTGCTGCTGGGTCTGGCTGATTGGTACTGAGCAAGACAGGCCGGGCATGACCCAGAGCCCTCCCAAGGTCCATCCATGGCTGGCCAACCTCCCGCATCCCTCCCCTGCCCCAATCGTGCACTGGTGGGGTCTCTCGGCCTGGCCTGTGCTCTCTCGCAATCCAGGACCTTTCAGATGATTTCGAAGAGCCAGTGTTGGCCCAATCCAGCAGGCCAGGCTGAGGGACCCCACTGGTGCAAGAAGGAATTTGTGCACCAGGACTCTAGTTGATATATAACTAAATAGTTTGTGTATGCTCATTACATTATAATGCTAATAAATGTTAGAAAAATAAAAGCAAAAATAAAGTAATGACTTATAAAGAGGCTACAAATATAATACATGTTATGAAATAGTAGCTACTAATTTGATAGAGTAAAGGTAGAATATAACAAAATTCTCGCTTGAAAGAAATATATAATCCACTCAAATGCACGACTATTTGAATTTATTACATTCAAATGTATTTTTCACATTTAAAGGAGTAACTGATATTTAAAGAAAACACTCATGAGATGGACCACTAGGTCTAATTTTATTAAGAAATCTCCACTTTTTTATTTTATTTTTTTTACAATTCAAAAACCAGCGTAAGTGAAGTTATACATTTCTGAGTATTTTTGGTGGACATTTTGTATGAATAGTGTTTCTAACAAAGGCAGTTAATGAAGACAATGAATGCATCTGAGGACTCTTGTTCAATTGTGCTTTTAGCCAGTTCTGGAAGAATAGATTTATTTGAGGACAACAATGGAACATTCACTCTAGAGGATCCAAGTCATTAGGAATGGCCAAGTATAGAGATGACTAATTCAGCTCAACAAAAATGTTGAGCTCTTTGTCAACTAAGAGTGAATTTTATTTTACCTATATATTTTACAGCATACCTCATCACAGAAAGCATTTTAGATTGCCATAAATGTGGACAGAATTTATAAAATTTTGGTACTAAATGGGTAAACAACTTGTAAATTTGTTACATTAGTATAAGGCTCACTAGAATAAGAACTTGTCTTCTCAAAATGACTGCACTGAAAATGAAAAGAAAATAACATTTCTGTTTCAGTTCTAATCTTTTTGGTTTAAAAACGTAGCTTCATTATTTTACAACCACACTTTTCTGAAACGCAACTGGTAATATGCATTATTTATATTGTTAGAGAAAATAATAAGACAAACTATTATTACATTTTCATGGATTAATTTTCCAATGTTACTAGTAACAATTTTGATTCCATGAAATGAAAAAAAGAAAAAAAAAGAACAATTGGTTATGAAGTCATCAACTAGCCATTCTTGTTTGAGATAATTAGGAATGTCCAAATCATGAACATGACTGGGAGGTGAAGACTCAGTTGGCCACCACAGGATGTGTATTGCAATAGAATGTGTGTAAGGCCTTGTTGAAAGGGTGACTGAAAAGAGAGATGATAGAAAATCAATCTCCTCGAATAGATATGTTCACGTGCATGCAAGATCTAACAGTGCTGTTTCTGACAATAGCAACTACTTCCCAAGAAAAGCAAAGGGCTTATGGGAGATGATTTTTCAGTTTCTAATTGTTCTATAGTGGAACTTTCCTTCTTGTGTTCAGTTTACATGTTTATTAACCACTACTGGAATCAAGTATAAAGTAATACTTATACTCTATGACAGATTTCCCTAAGTTAAATGGCTTAATTTGCTCTTTGTGGTCATTATAAGAAATTTACTTTATAATCAGCTATGATAATGATACAAATGACAAGTTTACTTTGGAAATGCTAAAAAATAGGCTAATAGCTGAACCTTGGGAAGCAAAACAATTATAAATACATGCAGAAGTTCTAATTTTCTAAATTAACTATTGTCTTTCAAAACAAAATATCCATATTATTTTATAACATCAAAGGCTTTTGAATTACATCTATAACATTTTACCAGATAAGTTCAAATGAATAGGATTATTTTATTGAGTGAGGGCAAAAAGTGAGACATCCCAAATGTAGTAAACAGATTAATAGCCTCCCAGAGAAGTCCACATCCTAATTTCCTGTCATGGCAAAGAGAAATTGAGGTAGCAGATGGGATTAGGGTTGCTAATAAACTGACTTTACAATATAAAGATAAGCCTAGATTATCCAGTTGGTTCCAATGTAATTAGAAAGGCTTTATTGAATTTTTATTTTTTTATTTTTTTAAGAAAGAGAGAGCAAGAAAGTGAGAGAAACATTGATGATAAAGAAACATGGATTGACTGTCTCCTGCACGCCCCCTACTGGGGACTGAACCCACAACCCAGACATGTGCCCTGACCCAGAATCAAACAGTGACCTCTTGATTCATGGGTCTATGGTCAACCATTGAACCACACCGGCCTGGCACAAAGGCTTTAGATGTGGAAGGGGAAGGCAGAAGATTCAGTGTCAGAGTGATGCAATGTGAAAAAGACTTACCCAGGTCATGGCTGGCTTTGAAGATGAAAGAGTGCCAAGAGCTAAGAAATATAGCTCCTAGAAGCCCAGAAGAGGCAGGAAAACAGATTTTCTCCTGACACCTCCAGAAAGGAATGCTGACATCTTTATTTTAGCCCAGTGAGATCAATTTTGGACATGTGATTTACACAACTATAATAAATTTGTGTGGTTTAGCCACTAAATTTGTGATAATTTGTTACAGCAGCAGTAAGAAACAGATATACAGACCAAATATTATTTTACTCTGTATCAGTTGTCAAATCCTCATAAAGGAAATCTACTTGGACGTATAAAATATTGTAAATGACCAAAGTGGTTGCTATTAATAACTGGATACTGTGGATTAACTGCTAGAAAATAATCTAGGTTGTATGCTCTAATTTCAGAGCTACATATTCAAAATTTCTCTGTGTTTTCTTTTTGAACAATGAAAAGTCCACAAGTTGGTATGCATTCAGACAATGAGTTCAAAAACATTCATTAAGCCTTTTTTATACACAGGACACTGTGGCAATGGGTGATATGAAGCTATAATGTAAATTAAGATAAGGTATAATCACAAATGTCTACAACATGTAACTTGAAAAGTAGATAACATTTGACTATACAGATATGAGAGTACAGATGGAAAAAAGAATATTGAAGAAAGGTATGAGAAAAGGCATGAAGTTTGGAAGTCACATGGTTTACTGTGAGTAGCATTATGTAACTTCTTCCAGCAGAGATATACATTACAATTACTTTGGAAACAATATATAGGCTGGTAGAACAGACGTGGTCAGTTTCCCAGACACATTCTCCTGGCCAGTATCTTTTCTGGGTACTCACGCATGACTTCCAACTGTCAGACCTGAGGGCTTTCCATGGCTACAGGAGTGGAGTGGCTCTTTCACATGCACTATAAGCAAAAAGAGCTGAAGACTTTGAAACAGCATGGGTGGACCTGGAGAATATTACGCTACGTGAAATAAGCCAGTCAGGGAAAGACAAATATCACATGATCTCACTTATATGTGGAATATAATGAACAACATAAACTGATTAACAAGATAATACCACAGACATAGAAGCATGAAAGATCTCAGAGGGAAGGAAGGTGGGAAGAGATTAACCAAAGAACTTATAAGCATATGCACACAGCCCATGGAAACAGACAATAGACAGATGAAGGTCTGGGGGGAAATGGGAGATGGGGGAGGGGTTTAAGGTGAGAAAATTTGGGAGACCTATAGTACTCGCAACAATAAAATAATTTTTCTTTTAAATGCCAAAAATCCCCTAGGGCAGTGGTCGGCAAACCGCAGCTTGCTAGCCACATGCAGCTCTTTGGCCCCTTGAGTGTGGCTCTTCCACAAAATACCATGTGCGCATACACACATACAGTGCGATTGAAACTTCCGTGGCCCATGTGCAGAAGTCGGTTTTTGGCCTGGGTGAGTCTATTTTGAAGAAGTGGCATTAGAAAACTCAAGGGGCCAAAAAGCCGCATGTGGTTCGCGAGCCGCGGTTTGCCGACCACTGCCCTAGGGAGTAGCCCTAAACTAATGACTGATGGGAGCTCAATGAATGAAGCTCCCATGATTCTCAGATACAACAACACTGAGGTAGATGTCCTACACTGGCTCCTAGGGTACCCCATTAGGAACTCTGCTTGTGCATCATGGTGACTTTCTTGATAACACAGACTTTTATTGACTGACTTCTTTTCCTGTTTCATGCCCCATTCCCTGACTGATGTGTCTGGAAATCATGTTTCAAATAAACTATCAGTACTTAAAACCTTGTATCCTGGTCTGCTGCTGCAAAGATACAAACTAAGACAGCTGAACCAGGCAGCTGATGGATGCAAGCCAGGGCTGCCAGTTTGGAGCTTTGACAACAATTACTAGAAGAATTAACCAGGTCAAAACCATGCAGAAGCAACACATTTCAAAAGATTTCCACTTCAAAGGATTCTACAACTAGGTGATGAGATAATTGGTGAAAGAGGTCTTTCCTATTTTCACACTCTATCATATTTATTTGAAAAATATATAAAACTAGTGGCCAGGTGCATGAAATTCGTGCATGGAGGGAGGGGCTCCCTCAGGCCAGCATGCACCCTCTTGCAATCTGGGACCACTGGCTCCTAACTGATCACCTGCCTGCCTGCCTGATCACCCCCAACGGCCCTCCCCTGCCGGCCTGACCTTGCTTCCAATGGCCCTCCCCTGCTGGACTCCTCTCACCACCAACTGCCTTCCCCTGCCAGCCTGATCACCCCTAACTTCCCTCCCCTGCTGCCCTGATCTCGCCCCCACCTGCCCTCCCCTGCTGGCCTGATCGCCCCTAACTGCCTCTGCCTCCACCACCATGGCTTTCTCTGGAAGGAAGTCAGACATCCAGAAGATGCCTAATTTTATCAATTAGCATATTACCCTTTTATTAGTATAGATATATTATATAGGATAGGATTGCTTAAATGGGGGGAGGGAGCCTTTTTGAGCAGGAGAAGATGCTCTTGGCAGACAAAAATACATAATCCCTATATCTGGACTGATAGCCAGCCATATGCACTATACTGCCAAACTGGTCATTAAAAATTGAACTGCTTTCTTACACCTTATACCAAACAGCTGTTGCTCTTAAAACTCCTCCTCAGCCCCCACCTTAGGTTCTGCCTTCGCAGTTCACCCAGATTAGGTTCTGATTGGTCGGTTTCTATTCCAGTCAGCGTCAAAAGCTCTGCCTCCTAGGCAGCCATTGGCTCCTTGCAGTTCACCCAGGTTTGGTTCTGATTGGTCGGTTTCTATGCCAGTCAGCATCTCCAGGCCTATCTCCAGGCCTGATCAGAGAGGCAGGGCTTATCAGCAGCCCCCTCAGTTGCTGGTGAGGCCCAGAGAGAAAGAGAGGCAAGGGCTGATCAATAGCTGCCATGGGGGCTGTGGATGAGACCCTGCTTCTCTCTCCAGGCCTCCCTCCAGGCCTTATACATAGCCCCCTCGGCAGTCAGTGCTGGGTCGCCACGCCTGCAGATGAGGCAGTCAGTGCAGCGGGACATGGGACACCCAGTGTCACCCACCTGATATTAATAATTCCAAACCACTGGTTCTCATGCTTCAACACAGAGAAATAAGAAAGGGAATCCGCATTATTAAAAATATTCTGAAAATCCAAACAGACTAGAAAACAGCATGTATTAGTATTCTTAAAATGTGCAATGATGTAGTAGTAAAGCATAATGGATTTTTGTCACTGTCCATTTTATATCCATTAACTATTGCAAAGTATTGTAATTATCTTGTGATGAGTCTACAAAATATTTTGATCATGTAAAACAGCCATCATATTTGGTATCTTCTGGTCTAAATAGATTATTCAGTTGCTAAGTAAAGCAGTGATTTAAATAATTACAGAGACAAATGATTGTCAAGCAGGGGACAATTTTAGAATGCTGTTATTGATAGGAATGAGACAGCTGTAAGCATCTGAAATTAAAGGATTATACCAAAATAAACCTGGAATTACCCAGCTACCTGGAACTACTGCTTTTTCTTTTCATGAGAAAGTTAGGTTTATAGCTATCATAATAAATATAACCACCCCAAAGGTTTCAATGTCATTAGCTTGGACATCCCAGTTATCTACCATCCAACTGCTATCTCAGGTTTTGGATGAGTTTGATAATTCCAAAGATTTCACTTGACTCAGACTGACAAAAGGAAATATAATGCTTTAAAATATATCTTTTTGTTGCTAAGTGGGGAAGGAGGTATCTTGCTAAGAAATAAGAGGATTTCATAGACTCTATAAATAATATTCTTCACAAAGAACCATCTTTGAGTGATTGAATGGACGGTTACATGAAAATTCAATTTTAAATCAGTTATATATTAAGTAAAACATCCCTGCTTAATTACTGATGTATTCTTAAACTCGAAGTAAGTGATCTTATTGACTGCCTCTTTAGCTAAGAGAATATATCTTTACTTTGGTAACAGAGGTGACAATGGTAAGCTCATCTAAGTATATACCATGCTTTGGTGACTGTATATCATTAAAATAGTCTCTTTTTCTCGAGAGTAATGTTTAGTGATTCATAAACTCAAACTTCTCTACTAATAAACCTAAATGATAACCAAAACAAATACAGTAATTTGAAAATCTGGAGGATACTGATATCTTCTAGAAATTATATAGTATGCAAATATTATATATAGAATATATATGTGTGTACATATATATGTTCATATATGAGTATATGCATATATGTTTATGCATATATACTTTATACACATTTAATACTAGTATATAAATATATCAAACACAGACATACATGTATGTAAATTTATATATATATATATATTTATGCATATATTCTCTATGAGACAATCTCTCAAATAGAGTAATTGAATAACATTATTTTAAAAATCTTATAAAATTCTACCATCTGATAGAGTAGTGCCCCCTTATTCATAGGGGATACATTCCAAAACCTCCCAAGGATGCCTAAAACCACAGATAGTACCGGATCTTACATACACTATGTATTTTTTCCTATATATACATACCTATAATAAAATTTAATGTATAAATTGGGCACAGAAAGAGATTAACAACAATCCTCTATAATAAAAGGCTGATATGCAAATTGTCCCCACGGGCAGGAGTTCAACCAACCAGGAGTTAGACATGTGCTGACCACCAGGGGTCAGCACGGAACATGGCCGGTATCTGCAATGCAGCACTGGTAGTGGGCGGCAGTGGAGGCGCTGCCAGCCCCAATGGGCCCTGACAAGAGCGGGACCACAGCGGGATGGTGGAGCAGGTGAGCGGGCGGTGCCAGGCCAAGGTGGGTGCAAGTGG
Source organism: Cnephaeus nilssonii (assembly GCF_951640355.1). Classification (NCBI taxonomy): domain Eukaryota; kingdom Metazoa; phylum Chordata; class Mammalia; order Chiroptera; family Vespertilionidae; genus Cnephaeus; species Cnephaeus nilssonii. Next base: position 16,574,213 of record NC_137071.1, on the reverse strand, counting down.
GGGCCCCCATCACCTTGCCAGTCACCCCACAGATTGGCCCTGATCGCCAGTCAGGCCTAGGGACTCTACCCATCCATGAATTTTGTGCACTGGGCCTCTAGTAACTACTAATAAAATAGAACAATCATACTGTAAGAAAAATTAAGTGAATGTGGCATTATTAAGTAAACAAGGGTGACTTGAAAACAACACTGCAATACCGTGACCATTGGTCTGATAACCTAGACAGCTACTAAGTGACTAACAGGCAGGGAGCATCTGCAGCATTGAGACATTGGGCAAAGAGATGATTCACATCCCAGGTGGGATGAAGCCTGATGGTGTGAGATTGCTTCGGGCTATTCAGAATGACACACAATGTAAAACATATGAATTGATTTTTTCTGGAATTTTCCATTTAACATTTTGGACCACAGTTGACCACAGGTAAATGAAGCTGTGGAAAGCAAAACTACAGATAAGGGAGGACTATTGTAATTCACAAAAATATACCTTATGTTTATTGTCTGATTTATCATCATTAAATATAATATTGCATTGTCCCTGGAGAGTTCTGCTCCATTGGCAATGATCACATACATTGAGAGACTTCTGTCATGGCTACAATAATATTTAATATCTATTTTCTATATTGGTAAGATTAATAAAAGCACTAATTTGCTTCTTTTAAAAATATTCCCTGTATGTATTCAAGTAACATGAAAGGCTTTTGAATGTGCCTATGATCTACAGTCTTATGATTCTGAAATAATAAACAGCTTACGATTGATGAAGCAACAGGGCCTAAAGGATCTCCACAGAATGTAGAAGAGAATAAACTGTGGCAAGAAAGTATAACATTGATGACCTTTTCAAGGCATTTTTCCCTTTTGTGGTAGACAGAATACAACCATTACCTTATTAATAGCAATTTCATCATAGTTTTTGTCACTGTGGTAATGTCACCTCACTCTTGGCAACAAAACATAAATACACCCACAAATTCCAACCTCAGTCCTCTAGAAAAAAATGCCTGAGAATCCCAAATCAAAGATTTCTTTATTAATACTTACATACATTTTAACTGGGTATTCTATTTTTGTGTGTGAGCATCTTTTACCCTTTCTCTTTCATATCTACAGATATTTGAATCAGAATATTCCTGAGCTACAAATAAAACAAATATCTACCTTAAAATGCCCAAGATATTTCAACTGCTGGTGTTGAGATGGGAATGTGACCATAACCCGTAACAGCCATTTTTTTTTAATTTTTTTTTATTTTATTTTATAGACTCCTCGGTCTGTGGACTAATTCTGAAAAAAATGAAATGGATAAAACAATTGCTCCAACTTGTTCTCATTCTGTATCTCCCACACTCTAGCAGAGTCTGTCTATGTGGAGTAATTGCCAGAACTTCAGTCTGAAGGAAAAAAGTATCACAAAGCCTTTAATCTCACTTACCTTCTGCACTACCCTATAGAAACAGTGGAGCAAATAACCAACTGAAAGTTGCTTAGCTTGTTTTGCAGAAGTGACCCAACACTAAGAAGGGAAAAAAAATTTATCATGCCTCTTCCTCAGGAACATAAGCGATCGTAAAATACATTGTATTCTCTTTTTTTAAAATATATTTTATTGATTTTTTACAGAGAGGAAGAGAGAGGGATCAAGAGTTAGAAACATCGATCAGCTGCCTCTTGAGAACCCCCTACTGGGGATGTGCCCACAACCAAGGTACATGCCCTTGACCAGAATCGAACCTGGGACCCTTGAGTCCGCAGGCCGACGCTCTATCCACTGAGCTAAACCGGTTTCGGCAATACATTGTATTCTTACGTCCAAGTCCTATCAAATAAAAGTTACTCAAAACATTTTGTTAAATTATCACATTAATAAGAAAAGCAGGGCCGACTCAAGGTAATATTTCCTATTAACTTCATTCCACAAATATTGATTTATAATATGGTATTTAGTATACAGCCACTAATAACAAAAATTGTTGCCTTCATGGGGTTTACATCTTAATTGGATGAGTGTGTGCGAGAGAGAAAACAATCCTATATAATAAAGAGGTAATATGCAAATTGACCATCACTTCAACACACAAGATGGCCACCCCCATGTGATCAAAGATGGCCACCACCATGTGGACATAAGATGGCCGCCACAAGATGGCCAGCAGGGGAGGGCAGTTGGGAGGGACCAGGCCTGTAGGGGAGGGTAGTTCGGGGCAGCCAGGCTGGCAAGGGAGGGCAGTTAGGGGTGACCGGGCCAGCAGGGGAGGGCAGTTAGGGGCAATCGGGCCAGCAGGGGAGCAGTTAGGCGTCGATCAGGCTGGCAGGAGAGTGGTTAGGGGATGATCAGGATGGCAGGCAGAAGTGGTCAGGGCCAATCAGGCAGGCAGGCAGGTGAGCAGTTGGGAGCCAGCAGTCCTGGATTGTGAGAGGCATGTCCCACTGGGATTGGGCCTAAACGGGTAGTCGGACATCCCTCAAGGGGTCCCAGATTGGAGAGGGTGCAGGTTGGGCTGAAGGACACACACCCTGCCATCCCCCCCTCCATGCACAAACTTCATGCACTGGGCCTCTAGTACACATAATAAAAAAAACTATATTAAGTGTGATGGTGATAACTGACAACTGCTGAGGAGAAAATGAGGGAAGAAGTATAGGGAGATGCTTGCACTGGAAATGGTGAGAAGTGGTTATATTTTGGATATGTTTTAAAGATAGAGACAATAGTTTCTTATGGATCAAATGATAGGTAAAAGTGAGAGAAAGGCATCATACAGCACCTTGTCGAATGTCTTACATTGTATACACTTAGTTTGTAAACATAAATATGCTCCATGGAAGGTATACTAGTAGACATCTTCAAATAAAAATAAGGTTTAATTTTTTTCTGATTTCAGAGGTTGTAGTTTTACGTTTATTCCCCAAGTTAAAAATATTTCTTTAGCTTTTAATTTTAAAATTATTTCAGATTTACAGAAAACTTGCAGAAATAGAGAATGCCTTGCACACATTTTCCCCCAATTTTAACATTTTATATAACCATAAATAATTATTAAAACCAGAAAATTACAGTTCACACAATATAATTCACTGATTTACAGATCTTATTCAAATTTTCCCAGATTTCCTACTAAGTTTCTTTTCTGATCTAGGATCCAAATGATCCCATACTGCATTAGTTTTCTTGTTGTAGTCTCCTCCAATCTGTGATATTTCCACATTATTTTATTGTTTTTCTTGACCTTGAAACTTTTAAAGTCCTGGTCAGTTATTTTATAGCACAAACATAAATTTGAGTTTGTCTGATGTATTCTCACAACTAGCTTGAAGCTTTACATCGTGAGAAAATTATCACAAAAATGATGTGTCCTTCTAATTGCTTCATATAAGAGTGTGCAGTCCATTTTCAGTTAATTTTTATCTCAATAAAAGTTATTTTTTAAAGAATAAGATTGGAAAAGATTACTAGGTAAATTACCTTAATCATTTAAAGATTTTATATAGTATAAATCCAATTGGAAAAATTAAATACTGTTCATCCAGATTGTGAGGTAAATTAAATATATTATCAAAACCTTATTTATTTTAAGGTCTCCTGTTACAACTGAATAGATGTAATATGAGGATTAAAAAAAAAACTACTAAGATTGAATTTTTAAACACAAGACCAAAAAATACTGTAAAAGCTACTAGAAATAATATCTTAATCTCCTTTCCCTACACAGCTTTAGTTTGTCAAATACTAGCATATCTCCTAATGGTTTTGTCAATTTATTAGCTATTGATTGTCTGCTGCCTTTCTGCATGTATGTTTGATATTGACAATAGAAAGACATTGTTCCTTTTAAAACAACAGAGATGTAATATTTACAAATTAAATAATAATTTGCTGCTTTAGAACAATGGGATATTTACAAAAAGTCCTTAGGGTAATGCATACATAAATGAACAGTAATTATACCAAAGTTTTTCCTGAATATTACACTTTTCATATAGAAAACACAATGATCAAATTTTACACATTAACAAAGCATTCTGTTAAAGTCTTTGTCTCCTTACATTTTGTTCTCTTCAAAATTCTACTTTTCACATAAAAAATATAGGCCAAGAGTGGTGGTGGGTTCAACAGGATATAATAATAGAGCTATACTTTAATGGTAACAATAAAAGTAACCATTAACATATTTATAAATAGTCATACTGTTTTATTTTCCTCAATAATTCTTATAAAGAAATGTAGCATTTTATCAATTGATTCTACCCTTAGGACTCAAACTTTTAAGTTTTATAGGGATTGTTTTGCAAATAGCCTTTTTTTTTTAATCACAAAAGTTACAATTCAATCATTATTTCTTCTAACAGAAAAAATGAATACACAGGACTGGAATTTCTCTAGAAAGAGATGCCGTTTCTAAACTTGAGGGTTGAATTTTAAAAATAATTTTTTGTAATTTAAGGGCATTATCAGCTGAGAACTTACAACCTAGAGTGTTAAATTAGTCACAGCAGCCAGTAAATTAGTAATTATGAGTGCAGAATGGCAGTAAAATGAATGTACTCCTTTAGGAATGCTTCACATTTTAAATACTGGCTATTATTATTAAATAACTAATGGAAAACTTATGTTTTGCTATTGTTTGTATTCAAAACTAGTTAAAAAATGCAAGTAGCCTTTGATAGCATCTATTGGAAAATGTCTTTTGAATTTAGGCTATGGGGACATTCACAATATTACAAGAAAAAATGGAAACTTTTAAGGTCATATATATTATGGTTTGTATTCTCACCTGTAAAATTAGAGTGATAACTGTGCATATGTCAAAAATTTACTGTGAAATTATACGGAATTTTTCAAAATGCTTGATATAAAGTAAATGTTTAAGAAAGGTCATCTATTATTACTATATCATTTTTATTACTATCACCATCTAACAGATTTTCACATAGAAACTATCATATAGTTTCCAGAACTTAGTGTTTGATAGTTTATCTAACTCACACTTTCCGCAAAGTAACACCTCTTTTATTACTACAGTAGATACATGTACATTAGTTTCATATATTTTACTGTATTCATCATTGAAATGAGAGCATTTTAAATGAAGCATACAGGTATTTAATAGTCTTAGTTTTTTCTGGGTGTCTTCTATATTGCAGATGCTTGATAATAATTAGAATTGTACATGTGAAACCTATACAATTTTATTAACCAAGGTCACCTCAATAAATTTAATTTAAAAATTAAATAACTATCTTCACTATTGTTTAGTAAATATCCAGCTTAATGATATCCCTTTACACACATCAATTTAAAGTTAATGTTAAAATACTAGACCTTATTCCAGAAAGAATTTTGGTGGTACAGTTGATTTTATTTTCAAGTGATGCCTAAGCACAAATTTTAAAATTGATTTTATGTTTCCAGGATTGTTCTTTACCCTATACCAGTGAGGGGCAACCTTTTGAGCTTGGTGTGTCAAACTTCGCCAAAAAACTGAGCATAACTCGGGTAGTGTGTCACTTTGAGGAAAAAACTAACTCCAAGACTCTAGTCACAAATGTCTCATCCTCAGGAGCAGCAAATGTTTCATCCTCGGCATGTGGCCACCTCAGCGGCCGCGAGTAAAAAATGGCTACACGTGTCAGTGCTGAAACGCGTGTCATAGGTTCGCCATCACTGCCCTATACCATGAAAATGTCATGCCCAAAATAGCGGTTATTCCTTTACCATAGATCCAAGAATGAGGAAGACACATAGACCAGAGCTGCAGATGTCGACATGGCATATAACATGAGAGAGAAGTAAACCAATGTTGTTAAAAGGCACTGAGTTTTGGTGGTTGGATATTATCTCAGTACTAGTAAAGGGAATTAATTAGAGGAAATATTTTAATATTGATATTTGCCCTTTTTCTATAATAGAAGTGTCAGAGATGAAAGAAAATTAGTAAAATGTATATGAAAATCTTCCTCTTGTCAGAGTCTGGGGTGAGTCGAGTCCCCACCCACCCATGTGCACATCGAAATCATGCGAGACCCGGCCAGCCCCACCCACATTGGGCTGGATGCAGACCTGGCCGGCCCCAGCCCCATCAAGCCCTGCTGGGTGGGGGTGTGGCCTGAGGTCCCCTGTCAAGCCCAGCCAGACAGGGGGCACGGCCTCAGGTCCCCCAACCTGGTGCTGGGGTGGGGGTGCGGTCTGAGGTCCCTGGTCAAGCTCTGCCGGGTGGGGGACATGGCCTGAGGTCCCCTGTCAAGCCCTGCTGGGCAGGGTGGTGCAGCCTCAGGTCCCCCAGCCCAGCGCTAGGGTGGGGGGCATTGCCGGAAGGTCCCCTGTCAAGCCCCACCAGGCAGGGGGCGCAGCCTCAGGTCCCCTGCCCCAGCCCAGTGCCATGCAGCCTCAGGTTCCTGCTGATTGCTCATTAAGGCTCGTTAAGGGAACTTGGCCTCTGCTGTGGGCACAGCCATCTTGTGTTATGCGATCCCCCGACTCTGCTGTGGGCACGGCCATCTTGTGTTACGGAATCCCTGCCTCCGCTGTGGGCACAGCCATGTTGTTATGGCATGATGGTCAATTTGCATATTCCCTCTTTATTAGATAGGATAACTAAGCAAACCCATACTAATGTAAGTGGCTTCCAAAAACCTCTTCAGTGGCATAAGAATAAAAAATAGCAGTCAAGCTAATGGAGAATAAAGGTAAAATCATATTTTGATAAAGTCAAGGAATAAAAAACCAGTATGCAAAGTTACCTATTATTGAGTTCTATTACAAATTGAAATACTAGTCTCTTTAGCATGTCTGCCCTAATTTTTACCATTTTCTATCATTTTTTTCCTTAGTAACTCTGGAGACTATTTCTCTTCCCTTTCCCCCTGTCATTCTTCCCTCTTGGCTATTATCATGCTCCATAAAATTTTCTCAGAGGGCAAGAAGAAGATATTTGAAAAAAGGACTTCCCCTGTGACACCAGGTTTTCTGGCCAGCTTTGCTCTCCTCTCCTTCATACTGAAAATAGACTCTGGGGAAATAGATGACACAGAAAACCACCACTGCTGCCTGTTCTTCTGTAAGAGATGGGCAATCAAGTTCTCTTGGAAAATATACAAGACCCTTTCCAGTGCCAGGCTGAGAAATTATTCTCCTCAAATTTACATTATGTTTGAAAGTCTCCTACATAATGCTGCTGAAAAAACTCCTATTGTTATCATTCAATATAGCCTTGATCGTTTAGACACCAAAGTAAATTATAATATTAAACATACTAAGATTACGGGATGACATTTTGACATTTCTTCATTATCCCCATCTTTTTAATGTCTTTTAAATGTTAATCTGGTTATCCAGTTACTGTGGGAAATTGATGCAGTTTCATCTTGCTGTCAACTGTCAGTTCTCCTACTAAATATTTGCAGGTGATGCTAAAATACAATTTAGCAACTGGAGAGTTATTTGTGGACTAGCAAGATTCCACCACTGACATTTTCTCTAGTAAAGTCCCTAGTGTCATTCGGACACCATGCATATTGAAGGATGACAATTTCTCTGAATGGAAAATCAAAGATTATTTTAAGAAGAGCTGAATCAACTTTGGAAGTAGGGATGTCTGGTTGAGGGGATGTTTTAACACATTCTAGTTACCTCAGGGAAAACCTGGTAGTTTATGGATTCAGGTGTGTGTGTGTGTGTGTGTGTGTGTGTGTTTGAAACATGAAGTAATAAGTTATGAAAGCACATGAAGGAAAATTTTAAATAAGAGTCAGGTATATAATTAAAATTGGTTTGCTGATTTTCATTTAAAAAACTAAAAGCTAAAAAATAACACTTCAAAGTTGCTTTAAATAGTTCCTATTAAAAGTTAACAAAATATTAGGGTAATCTATCCCATATGCCATGTTTGTAGATTGTGACACACTTAATTTCAAAGGGCAAAGTGACTTATAAAAGGTCAAAGATGACATCAACATTATCATCATACATTTTAACTTTTAGCTGGGACAAGTTAATAGCAGTTGCTTTTGCTAATAATGCATACATTTCAGAAGCTATGGATAAGAAATTATTTGTTTTTCAAACAATTTTAAAATTTTAGGTTAATTAACAAAAACAGTAAATTATTAAATAGAATAGAGATTTAAAGTTAAACGTAGAGAAAGTACTAAGGGAAGAGTCAAGTAGAGGAAGAGTAAAATAAGTACATGTATCTTCTACCTACTCAAGAGAACTTAAGTGAAGAAAGCAGAAAATCTCAAGAAACTTTTAGGATAATATAAACTTCAATCTGTTATGGTACCACTTGACAACCATACATCAAAGGGAAAAAAACAAACAAACACAAACAAACCTCAATGGAGTGCTTTTGTAATTCTTACCCAAACAGTAGTGCATGCTATTTCCATTACTTCAATTGCACCATAAAGAAATTTGCCTTAAGTATAATGTAGGTATCAACATTTTAAGACTTGTGCAGAGAAGGAAAAAGAACTAATTTTATGTTTTGGCAATAAAATTACCCCCACGTAGGTGTATATGTGTATGTGTGTAAATTTTGAACAAAATGGAAACAATCTCAACCTATCTGAGACCAAGATAAACAGTAAGCAGTCTGGCTAGCCTAAGGATTTTATGGTTGTGTGCAATTGACACAGTGAGTGTTATCATTAAAGTGAGTTTCAACTCAAAGCACCTGCTCCTTCCACATAGCCTAGACGACTGGTCTGCAAACTGCGGCTCGCGAGCCAAATGCAGCTCTTTGGCCCCTTGAGTGTGGCTCTTCCACAAAATACCACGTGCAGGCGCGCACATACAGTGCGATTGAAACTTTGTGGCCCATGCGCAGAAGTCGGTTTTCGGCCTGGGCGAGTCTATTTTGAAGAAGTGGTTCTAATGCCGAGCCACACTCAAGGGGCCAAAGAGCCGTGGTTTGCCGACCACAGGCCTAGACCTAAGTAGTTTCTTGCCTTTACAGCTTTAGTGATACTTAACGGGGTCAGCTCTGATACAAGAGACAAGCTCTCATGTTAAGAACAAATATATTACATATTGGCTATGTAATTTAAGGCCAAACCCCTGCCCCACAAACACACTATTTTTGCTTCAGTCTTCTCCCAATAATACTTCCCTCTTCTATAGTCCCCAAAATTACTGAGCATTTACTCTTATACCCCAGACATTACACTAAGCATTTTCCACACATTTTCTTTATTGAATAATCAAAGCAACTCCATAAAGTCATTACTGATAAAAATCCCATCTGGCAGGCAGATAAACTAGGTTCAGTAACCTGTTCTAGATCACACAGTGATACCCTAATCAGGATTCCTATTTAGATGTCAGAATGAAGAGCCCAAGTGCTTTAACTACCAAGCTATATGATTACACAGTGACAGTACTTAGGTAATTCAAAGAAGCATATAATGTAAGGTGTTTTGTTTTTTGTTTTAACTAGAACATGGCACAGTAAAGAGAATGTTCTACAAACGCACTCCCTGAATTGCTGCTGCAGGAAATTTACAACAGATAAAGAGGTATGATACTTTCACAAAGCCAACTGGATGCTTAGAGGGAAAGGGAATTTGATGTCAATGTCTAGAGTCCAAGGTTCTAGTCCAGCTATATCATAAATTTGATATTCAACACTGTGATACTCTTTACATAGTTCATCTAAAACTTCATGAAAATTTCCAGAATTAGCATAACCTGATATGTTCACATGCCATCTAGGGTTGTGTTAGAGGAGAACCAGTAATAAACTGGCATTAACAAAATGCAAAAACATAAGTTATTGTAGTCATTTCAAAATAAGTCCAACTTGTATAAATGTTCTAGCCCAGTGGTCGGCAAACCGCGGCTCGCGAGCCACATGCGGCTCTTTGGCCCCTTGAGTGTGGCTCTTCCACAAAATACCATGGCCTGGGTGAATCTATTTTGAAGAAGTGGCATTAGAAGAAGTTTAAGTTTAAAAAATTTGGCTCTCAAAAGAAATTTCAATCATTGTACTGTTGATATTTGGCTCTGTTGACTAATGAGTTTGCTGACCACTGTTCTAGCCTATTTATAGAAAATATAGAGTACAGGGTAACATGTTAAATTACATCTCAGGAAGGCAATCAGTAAAAATCAGATTATGGGAAACTTTATAGGACAAGTTACAGTAATTCTTCAACAAATAGATTGCAAGGAGGCAAAAGATAGAAAAAAATAGAAAAAAGCATATAGATTAAAAGAGACATAAAATATAAATCAACCAATTACACTGTATGTACCTTATTTGACCCTAAGTTAAAGGAGAACAGTACCTAGATATTTGAAGATAAACAGAAATCACTGTTATTTTCGGTGTGATAATCATTTCATGTTTATACTAGAAAGAGAATAACCCATATATATGCATATTGTGTGTAAAATAATGTCTGCAATTTGCTACAAAATAATACAACAATGCGAAAAGTGAGCAGGGGAGAGGATGTGGCAGGATTGGCCATGGGTTGGTGATTATTTGGAATGTGTGACAGGTACATGATTGTTTATTAAATAATTCTTTATATATTTTGTATGTTTGATATTCTCTACAATGATAAAAAATAGGTAATAGATACAGGGAATTAGAAAATTATTACCAAAGAAGCCTAAGAAAGGAGACTAAGTTGGGGAAATAGAGTTAGATTATGTCTCACTGATATCTTTTTAAAATATTTTTATAGATTTCAGAGAGGAAGAGAGAGGGAGAGAGAGATAGAAATATCAATGATAAGAGAGAATCACATATTGACTGCCTCCTGCACACCCCACACTGGGAATCAAGCCCACAATCCTGGCATGTGCTCTGACAGGGAATTGAACCATGACCTCCTGGTTCATAGGTTGATGTTCAACCACTGAGCCACGCCAGCCAGGCTCAATGACATCTTAATGCCACTTTTGAGTCTTGAGGGAAAGATTGTCTTGAGGCTCATTCTAGACACTAGAGAGCCGAACACCAAGATGGAAATCAAATGTGGGAGTGCAGTAAACTGGCAAGACAAGCATGGCTATCCACATACTTGGTAAGGGAAGAGAGAAAACTAAACTCTGAAGGGGCCTAAAGCAGGTCAAAAAAGAAGCAGGGCAATTATCTTCTATAACCACAAGAATATACATCCTATCTAATAAAAGAGTAATATGCAAATTAATCATCATTCTGCTACACCCACAAGCCGCACCCACTAACCAATCAGGGGCAAGTATGCAAATTAACCCCAACCAAGATGGTTTCGGCCACAGAGAGAGCAGGAGGGAGGCTTGGGTTTCTCTGGCAGTGGAGGAAGCCAAGCTTTCCGAACACCCTGGCCAGCCCAGGCCTCCGCTTAAGGCTACAAAGTTTCAATGACAGAAGATAAATAAATCCCAGATACCAGGGCCTCCGCTTGGGTTGCTGGGGGGCGTGGCTGGTCTGCAAACCACACAGGCCCCTCGCCCAAGCTGCCCCACACCGCAAAGGAACCCCCACCCTGATCCGGGACACCCGTCAGGGCAAACCAGCTGGCCCCACCCCTGCACCAGGCCTCTATCCTATCTAATAAAAGAGTAATATACAGATTGACCATCACTCCAACACACAAGATGGCTGCCTCATGTGGTCTAAGATCCTGCCCACATGTGGACACAAGATGGCCACCACAAGATGGCCAGCAGGGAAGGGCAGTTGGGAGGGACCAGGCCTACAAGGGAGGGCAGTTGTGGGTGATCAAGCCTGCAGGGGAGGGCAGTTAGGGGTGACCAGACCTGCAGAGGAGGCAAGTTGGGGGCAAACAGGCTGGCAGCTAAGCAGTTAGACATCAATCAGGCTGACAGGGGAGTGGTTAGGGGGTGATCAGGCTGGCAGGCAGAAGTGGTTAGGGGCAATCAGGAAGGCAGGCAGGCGAGCAGTTGGGAGCCAGCAGTCCTGGAACATCCCTCAAGGGGTCCCAGATTGGAGAGGGTGAAGGCTGATCTGAGAGACACCCCCCACCGTGCACGAATTTCATGCACCGGGCCTCTAGTTAGAAATAAGAGGAAAAGAATGGTGTGAACACATACTTCTTAAATTTTAAAATAAAGCATGGCACACCTATTAGAATGGATAACATCCCAACCAACAACACCAAATGCTGGTGAGGAAGTGGAGCAACAGGAACTCTTAATTCAGTGCCTGTGGGAATGCAGTTTGGCACAGCCTCCTTGGAGGACAGTTTGGCATTGTCTTACATCATCTTACTATACCATTCAGCCATCATGCTCCTAAAGTATTTACCCAAATGAGTTGAAAAATTTCATCCACACAAAACCTTCACACAAATGTTCAGGACAGCTTTATTCATAATTGCCAAATGTTAGAAGCAACCAAGAAGCCCTTCAATAGATGAATGGATAGCAAACTATGATGCATCCTGACAACAGAACAGTATTTGGCAATAAAAAGAAATGAGCTATTGAGCCATGAAAAGATATGAAGGCAATTTAAAAGAATAAAGTGAAAGATCCAGTCTGAGAAGGCTACATATATGATCCCAATTATATAACATTCTGGAAAAGGCAAAACTATAGAGACAGTAAAAAGGATCAATGGTTGCCAGAAGTTGAGACAGTGGAGGTGTTGGGGGATGAACAGATGGAGGAAAGGGTATTTTTAGGGCTGTCAAAATGTTCTTTATGTTACTGTAATGGTAGATACAAGATATTATGCCTTTGTCACAATCCATAGATCTGTACAACACAAAAGTGAACCCTAATGTAAATTATGGACTTTAGTTAATAATGTATCAAGAGTGGTTCATAAATTATGATAAATGTACCATACAGATATTAATAAGGGAAACTGTGGGGTGGAGAGAGAAGGGATATATAGAAACACTCTGCAACAAATGTCCAATTTTTTATAAACACAAAACTGCTCTGGAAATAAAATATAATACTCTTTTAAAAATGAAAGCACAGGAACTACTGAAATATGCAATCAAAACTGTTTGCTATTCAGACTGATGAGTCAAGACCTGAGGGAGAACTCAGTCATTTGCTACTTGTCTTCTTCCTCATGCTCTGAGCCAGTGATCCGGAGCAGGAAAGCAACACTGTCTGAATTTTCTCTTCGGGATCCTTGTACTCCCCACTGGTGCTGGCATTGCTGTTGAGGGTGTGTCACTTTTCACCCAACCATTCACAGCAAAAATAACTTTTAGAATCAGAATCACAATGTAGAAGTCTGGAATTCTATAGTCTGGAGGGCTTTAGTGTTTTGAGTGGACAGATGCTCCTTGAGACATTTATTAGGAAAGGCAGGTGTGAGATTGCTAATACTGCCTCTGCCCCCACTAGGAATCTGACTTAGCAGGAAATGCATGCTCATTATTTCACCAGAAAAGCTACCCTCAGAATTAAAGGTTATTTATTATGGGGAGAGAGAAAGGCAATGAGGGCAGTTTTGCCAAATCTTCTCCCAGAGAATACCCAGGACCAGTAATTAGAGTTTTATCTTAGTCTATCTATGCAACTACAGGAAAAACTAATTAATTTATATACATTCTAATTATCCTAAATTTCATATTATAAAATGCATTGAGCAAAATAATTATAAGTAATTAATAATGATAATAGTAATAGATGAAGATATCAAGACAAAGAAGAACTAGAGCAGTGATTCTCAACCTGTCTAATGCCCCGACGCTTTAATACAGTTCCTCAAGTTGTGGTGACCCCCCAACCATAAAATTATTTTTGTTGCTACTTCATAACTGTAATTTTGCTACTGTTTTGAATTGTAATGTAAATAAATATATGTGTTTTCTGATGGTCTTAGGAAACTCTGCTAGCGGTTCTCAACCTGTGGGTTGCAACCTATAGAGCTTAAGACCATCGGAAAACACAGATATTTACATTAGGATTCATTAACAGTAGCAAAATTACAGTTATGAAGTAGCAACGAAAATAATTTTATGGTTGGGGGTCACCACAACATGAGGAACTGTATTAAAGGGTCTCGGCATTAGACAGGTTGAGAACCACTGAACTAGAGAGTAATGAAGGCAGAATAACAGTATATAACTCTTAATCAGGGAATACCAAGGCGTGGTTGAGAGCTTTCCAGTGCCTGAACTTATAGGAACCATGGCCAATTAAGTCACTTGCAGTGTTCATGTGATAAAAACAAGCTTGTTCTTTTTTATTTTTTTAATATATTTTTATTGATTTCAGAGAGGAAAGGAGAGGGAGAAACATCAATGATCAGAGAATATCATTGATCAGTTGCCTCCTGCATGCCCCACACAGGGGATCGAGACTATAAACCAGGCATGTGCCCTGACCAGGAATCAAACCATGACCTCCTGGTTCATAGGGCAATGCTCAACTACTGAGCTGGGCCTAAGCCTGTTTTTTTTATAAGTACAATAATATTAAGCACATTGTTCATAATCCTCACCTGAAGTCTTTGGGATCAAGATATGTTTTGAAAAGCAGACATTTTTGGATTTTGGAAATTACACTGTATATACAAAATATTCTGAAAAATGCCTAGTAGGCTCTGGGGAAGCACCCTAGAATTAAATATATTAATATTTTTGCACTTAAACATATAAATATTGAAACTTCAGGGAATTATTAAGTTTAGCTCAAGTTACCTTCAAAAGAACTTTGGTATCAAACTTAAAGTATTGTTTTGAAAGATTTGTAGTTTTGAGGATTGCAGATACTAGGAGGGCTATTACTTGTTCCTGCTCCTTCCATTAAAGCCATAAAGCCTCAGGGACTTTCAGTAAAGCTTTATTGCACTGACTTGGGGTCAAGTACAACAGAATGATGGGACAACTCATGCTCTCTGAGCTTCTATTTTGGTCACGTATTATAGGTTTTTTTGGCTTGAACATCCAGAGCAGTGGTTTTCAAACTTGAGTATGTATCAGAATTGACCTGGAGTAAAACAGAGTCCTGGCCTTTGGATTTTTTCCCAAGTTCCAAGAGATGTGTGCCAACCTAATTTGAGAGCCACTGATCTAGAGGAATGTAAAGATTGCATATCCTCAGGGATATCCCCCTAAATCTAATTATTAGAGACAGAATTCAAGGTTGTTGAGCCAGAAAATTCCCTGAAGCACTAGTACTCAGCATCACTGGTTAATCCAAAAGGTTAAAATAAACATCAGTTAGATGTTTATTTCTTCCCTCCTTAAAACATTGAGAAACTTTAAGGAGAGAATGAACCAAATATGTCCTTATGATACTTCAGAGGGGTGAAAATCAGAGATATTACATTACGCAAGGTAAAGAGACACAGATACAATCATATTTTCAAAATAATAGACAAGATCCTTTGATTAGTCTGCTCAGGATGGTGAACTTATCCATATTGACAGCATATACAGGCCCATAAACTAGAGAGTGTGCACAATTCGGTGTCCTCCGTGAATTCAAATTCATTCAATAAAAATGGAAAACCATATATTTCTTCTGTTGCTATGAAAAATGACAAGAGCCTACCACTAAGATTTACTGTACTGAGTTGGCGCTGGGCAACTATACGTAACCTGAAATGCAGCAACACATCATGTAGCAGCTGAATATGCATGTAGAACACTGCTTTCCTCTCAGCAGTGGCTGACGTGACCAATGGCCAAATACTGTTCTTCATTATCACAGACTCCAATGCAAAGGTATATCTTACTAATCAGCCAAAATCCCCAATTACCACCAAGATGTAGTACATTTGACTTAAAAATTCATGTTCTTAATGCTTTGACATTTTCAGAAAATGTATTTTAGTACACTGGAAGCCAATTAAATCTTTTTTTTTAACTATGTCAGAAAGGGAGGTAAAGGAGAGTAAAGTGAGAGAGGGGAAAGAAAATTAATATCCATGAACAATATGAAGATTTACTCTTTAATAGGTCTCTTTCTCATCTCAAGTGAATAGGGGAAGGTCCAGCTGATTTGGGCCACTTATAATATAAAACACCAAATGTAACTGGAAATTCTGCATCTTAGTACAATAAAATGAATAATAATGGTGGAATATTCACTAAAGTGCACTGTCAAAGGGAATAATGGAAAAAAAAGGCCAGTGTCGTGGCTCAGTGGTTGAGCATCAACATCGACATCTGAACCAGGAGGTCACGGTTTGATTTCAGGTCAGGGTACATGCCCAGGTTGCAGGCTGCATTCCCGGTGTGGGGCATGCAGGAGGCAGCCAATCAATGATTCTCTCTCATCACTGGTGTTTCTAACTCTCTCCCCCTCTCCCTTCCTCTCTGAAATCAATAAAAATATAATTTTTAAAAAGGAGGGCAGTGTACAATTGTATGAATAAAATAGCCTGGATTTATGAAGTTGAAGAATGTTCTCCTAGATAAACAGTGACCTCCATGCTTAGCCAAATAAGAAATTTATAATATTTTGACTTTTCTCAGTGAGTTGTTGATAAGTGACTTCCTGACTTATTAACAGTCCTTTGCCACTGGGTTGACAGAGACAAGTGTGGATAAAGGACAAATATATTCAAGAATAAAATATCCAATTACAGACTGACCTTCAAAATGAAATAATAAATGATGTCTAGAAAATTTTAAGTGATAATAACAAAAGAGACAACACTTTCCCCCAGTGATGTATCAGCATTTATATACAAAAATCAAAGGAACGTACTGCTGTCTTTTGGGTATGTTCATGCAATAATATTGTGGACAATAACAGACTGCATATAAGACAATGTTCCCATAAGGTTATAATGAAGCTGAAAAATTCCTGTCACCAAGTGACGTCATACTGCAATACATTACTAACCTGTTTGTGGTTATGCTGGTGTAAAAAAACTACTCACTGCCAGTTGTATAAAAGTACAGCAATACATTTGGAACAGTATGTAAAACTTGATAATGATAAGAAATTACTACTTTTCTGGTCTATATATTTACTAAACTATTTATCTTTATTTTAGAGTGTACTCTTTCCATTTATTAAAAAGGTTTGCTGTAAAACAGTATGCCCTTTTATGCTGGCAGTAGCCTCATACATCTCATGTTTACCGCATCTCTTAATGGTATCATTTTCTCTTGTGCTTGATTTAATCTCGTGTTGTTTTGTACAATAATAATATGCTAAACATTAATGCAGACTAGAAGAAATAGGTTGTATCATATATCCTAGTGTGTAGTAGGCTTTATAATCTAGGTTTGTGTAAATACAGTCTGCAATGTTCCCAAAATGATTAAATCACATAATGATGCATTTCTTAGGACATGTCCTGATCAAGTGGTGCATGACTGTCATTAGTATTTCTAAACACATTGTTTTCTCTTTAATGCTTTCAAGCACAAGAGATGATTGGAAGGGCAGTCCCCCTGAATTATCCTTACTAAGAGAAGAAGTGGTTAGTAAAATTTTCATGACAATTTTGTGAATTAATTCATTTTTATAGTCAAATCTGAATTGTAAATCAATGAAATTTTCAAATGTAATGATGGTTAATCTAAAAAGGATAGAAGAAAATTTCTCTTTCAAGGAAAAACAAAGAGCATAGGGGTTCTTTAGAAAACTATATTATCTTTAAACTGTGGCTATTAAAAATATTACATCATTCCTTCATATGATGATAATTTACATTAATTGTAGAAACATTAAAAAATTAAAGAGAAGATTAAGTCCACAACCTAGAAATAAAAGTTTATTATACATATTCCTTTAATCATTGTCTCTTAATTTTCCCTAAATATACAAACACAAAATCATGTGTACATGCATTATGTCTATTATTTAAACACTAGAGGCCCTGTGCACATAATTCGTGCACTGGGGGGGTGTCCCTCAGCCCAGCCTGCACTCTCTCCAATCTGGGACCCCTTGAGAGATGTCCGACTGCCCGTTTAGGTCCGATCCCAGAAGGATCGGGTCTAAATGGGCAGTCGGACATCCCTCTCATAATCCAGGACTGCTGGCTCCCAACTGCTCGCCTGCCTGCCAGCCTGATCACCCCCTAACCACTCCCCTGACAGTCTGATTGATGCCTAACTGCTCCCCTGCCAGCCTGTTTGCCCTAACTGCCCTCCCCTGGAGGCCTGGTCACCCCTAACTTCTCTCCCCTGCAGGCCTGGGTCCTCCCCAACTGTCCTTCCCTGCAGGCCCGGTTGCCCCCAACTTCCCTTCTCTGCCGGCCTGGTCACCCCCAACTGCCCTCCCCTGCAGGCTTGATCACCTGCAACTGCCCTCCCTTGCAGGCCTGGTCCCTCCCAACTGCCCTCCCCTGCTGGCCTGATCACCCACAACTGCTCTCCCTTGTAGGCCTGGTCCCTCCTAACTACCCTCCCCTGCTGGCCATCTTGTGGTGGCCATCTTGTGTCCACATGGGGGCAGCCATCTTTGACCACATGGGGGCAGCCATCTTGCGTGTTGGAGTAATAGTCAATTTGCATATTGCTCTTATTAGATAGGATAGAGGCCTGGTGCATGGGTGGGGGCTAGGTGGTTTGCCCTGAAGGGTGTCCCATATCAGGGTGGGCGTTCCCTTGGGGCATGGGGCGGCCTGGGTGAAGGGCCTGTGGTAGTTTGCAGGCCGGCCACACCCCCCGGTGACCCAAGCGGAGGCCCTGGTATCTGGGATTTATTTATCTTCTATAATTGAAACCTTGTAGCCTTGAGCAGAGGTGAGGGCCGGGCAGGAAGCTTGGCTTCCTCCATCGCCGGGGGGCAACCCAAGCCTCCTGCTCTCTTTCCAGCTCTGTGGCCACCGCCATTTTTGTTGGGATTTATTTATCTTCTATAATTGAAACTTTGTAGCCTTGAGCGGAGGCCAGGGCTGGCCAGAGTGGTTGGGAAGCTTGGCTTCCTCCATTGCTGGAGAAACCCAAGCTGCCTGCTCACTCTGTGGCCACAGCCATCTTGGTTGGTTAATTTGCATACTTGCTCCTGATTGGCTGGTGGGCGTGGCTTGTGGGCATAGCGGAGGTGCAGTCAATTTGCATATTTCTATTTTATTAGTGTAGATAATGGATTAGTAGTTAATTATTCATATCTAAAACATTCATATAAAATATTCTATATGAAAGCAAACTATATTTTCCCAAAATTTTATAAACAATCTTATATAGTAGAGCCAAAAACGGTTGCCACAGTTGTGGTTTTGAATTGCAATTAAATGACGAACATGGAACAGATTCATTGTGTCTCTCCAGTAATGGGTGCCAAGTATAAAACTAACCATTATTGCTCATTTTTTGAATCAGTGCTCCACCAAATAAAAATTGAGATTTAACCATGGACTTATGGTATTTACATTTTCACATCCATTCATATATTCAGTATATTCACTAAGAAGCTATTTCTTAACTGATACTGTTCTAGGTAATGAGTAAACAAAGCTGAATAAGACAATTCCTATCCTTTAAGAATTCAGTCAAACTAGGGAGACTGAGAACAGAGCAGGAAATTATAGCAGTGCAATAAGATCTATAATAGCCCTAAGTAGAACAGAGAGCTGCTAAATGAAAGCAGAATCAGCAGGTAAGGCTTCCCACAAAGGGTAGTATTCATTTCAGTCCTGAAGGACCAGTTGATTTTACCTACATGAAGAGACAGAAGATACTTGTGGAGAAGGAAGGGTGAGTCAAACAAAAAGAACAATAAGAATAAAAACCTCCAAACAAGAGAGAATCTGGCATGTTCTCAATATTCAAGTAAATTAGTAAGGTAGTAAAGCAAACTGGGAGGTGAGAAGTGGAGCAAAGTGAGGCCAGGAAGTAATTCAGGTGTCTTATATGCTGGGCCATGTGTTTGAGACATGTTCAGGGAGTGCTGAGGTAATGAGTTCTCAGGACATGTCATCTATGGGTACATGGTATTTGTTTCCCTCTTTGGTGATGGTACTGTTGATCACCCCATTAAAGGTTGTTCAAGTTCTCCAATGTATCCTATCTAATAAAGAGGAAATATGCAAACTGACAGTCACACCATCACAAAGATGGATGAGCCCACAGTGGAGGTGGGGTTTCCATAACACAAGATGGCTGCACCCACAGCAGAGGCCAAGTTCCAGTAACGAGCCTTAAGGAGCAATCAGCAGGGACCTGAGGCTGCGTGGTGCTGGGCCAGGGCAGGGGACCTGAGCCTGTGCCCCCTGCCAGGTGGGGCTTGACAGGTGACTTCAGGCTGTGCCCTCCACCCCGGCATCAGGCGAGGGGACCTGAGGCCGAGCCCCCTGCCCGGCGGGGCTTGACAGGGGAACCTCAAGGTGTGCCCCCCACCCTGGTGCTGGGCCGGGGGACCTCAGGCTGCACCCCCCACCCAGCAGGGCTTGACAGGGGACCTCAAGCTGCACCCCCCACCCAGTGGGGCTTGATGGGTTACCTCAGTCCATGGCCCCTGTCTGGCGGGGCTTGATGGGGGGCCTTGAGGTGTACCCCCCGCCCTGGTGCTGGGCCGGGGTACCTCAGGCTGCTCCCCCCATTCCGGCACTGGGCCAGGGGACCTCAGGCCACGCCCCACCCCGATGCCGGCCCAGGGGACCTCAGGCCATGACCCCCACCCAGCGGGGCTTTACGGGGGACCACAGGCCACATCCCCAGCCCCGGCACCAGGCTGAACGACCTGAGGGTGCACTGGGGGATCTAAGGCAGCAATTCCTACCCTGCGGGGCTTGACAGGGGATCTGAGGCTGCGCTCCCTGCCCGGCGGGGCTTGACAGAAGAATCTCAGACTGAGCCCCACACCTGGCTGGGGATAGGGGATCTCAGGCCACATCCCCCGCCCAGTAGGGCTGGACAGGGGATCTCAAGCTCCATCCCCCCACCTGGCAGGGCTTGATGAGGGACCTCAAGGGGTGCCCCCCACCCTAGCCCAGGGGACCTTAGGCCATGCCCCCCACCCTGGCTCCAGGCCAGGGGACCTCAGGCCATGCCCCCCGCCTGGTAGGGCTTGACGGGGGTGGGGCCATCCAGGTCTGGATCTCATGTGATTTTGAGACACCGTGAGTGGGCAGGGACTTGACTCTGGGTCCCATGGCCTGCCCCAGAATCTGACAGGAGGAAGATTTTCATATACATTTTACTAATTTTCTTTCATCTCTGACACTTCTATTATAGAGAAAGGGCAAATAGCAATATTAAAATATTTCTTCTAATTAATTCCTTTTTAATGTGTATGAATTTCGTGCACTGAGCCATTAATATTTACTATAATAGTTATTTTTCCTTTGCAACTATAATTAATTGTGGGGAGATCATTTAAGACCATATGCTATGGACTGAGTGTTTGTGTCCTTCAAAATTCATATGTTGAAGTCCTAATCCCTAATGTGCTGGCATATGGGGGTGAGGACTTTGGGAGGTAATTAAATTTAGATGACATCATGAGGGTGGAACTCTAATGATGGGATTGGTGCCAAAGAATAAACGAAAGAGTTTGTTCTCTCTTTCTCTACCATGTCAAGACACAACAAGGACATCTTCAATCTCTCACCCAACATCAAATCTACTAGAACCTTTATTTTGGACTTTGTAGCCTCCAGAACTGTGACACGTAAATGTATGTCATTTAAGGCACACAGTCTGTGGGGTTTTGTTATAGCAGCCTGAACTAAGACACCATACAAATAAGTTCCTCATGAAAATTTGATGAATCTTGATAGAAACAATCTTTGTAGGGGTTGAATTATGAGTTCCAATTTTGGCATGTTAAATTTGCAGAGCTTGTGGGATCTGCAAGTGGAGATGTACCGGTACTGTAGCAGTTGATAGATTGGACTGACACTCATAAGAGAGATGAGGGCTGGTGATTTAATTTGGGAGTCCATAGAGCTTGGTGAACAGTGAGGCAAAGAGCATTAATATTGTACCTTTGGGTATTAAACACACAGAGGAGTGGACAGATAAGGGAAAAGAGGCACTTGCCAGAGAAATGATTCTCAAAATGTGGTCCCTGAACTAACAGTATTGGACTCACCTGAGTACTTGCAAGGCCCCATCTCATATCTACTGAATCAGAAATTCTGGGAGTGGTGCCAAGCTTTGTGTGTTTTGACAAGCCATCCGGGTGATTCTGATGCCTGGAGGTTTTGAGGGCTATTGCATTGGACAATCTGTGTAAAATGTTTCTAAAATGTTTAGATGATGATAATGAAGAAGAAAGAGGAGGGGGGGGGGGTAAAACAAAACCACCACCAACACCATTACCACCACTGTAGCATAATAAGCCTAACTTTCAAGTTATTTTAAAACACTGCTTATGAAAATACCATATACTCATAAAATCAGTCTTTTGGATTACCCATGTATTATACTATAGAGTTTAACAAGTATTTGAATTACATATCAGAGATTAAGTTGATTTTGAGGAGCCACAAATAATAATTACTAGTACATGTGGACATGCATGACCAAAGGTACAGCTTAACTACTGTTTCTCATCCATTAAGAACCAATATCCAGAATTGTAACTTGCTAGATATTTGTCATTTGCCTATTTCATGTGAGAAATTAATTATTCAAAGTTCACACTATAGCTGAGGTACTATAAAAACATAAATTTACTACTCAATAGATACAGCAATGAATGAGTAATTAGATTTTCAAACTGCCTCTAATTTAAATTCATGTGTGATTGATGTAGTAGGACAAGCAGCAAGCACATGAGATAATTTAATCAACAGATGACCCTGTGAAAGCTAGTGAAGGTAAAAGTTTAATTTAATTTTATGTCACTTTTTTATTTCTAAATTGTTAATTTAGGTTCTGTTCATAGATGGACATTCAATTTGCTACTCACATTAATTAGAAAATAAGTAACCACATTAAAAGGCATTTGAAGAACCATAAACCATGTTTCACTATCTTCTTATCTTTTTATTTTGCTTTGAATTCTTGACCACCTATGAAATTTAACTTTTTCTGCATAGTTTAATATGTGAAAGTGTAACTCCCAAGATGCCTTATGAAATTCTAATTATATTTAATGCTGCACATTATTGAGAATAAAATTTTAAATGGGAAAAATTAATCACAGACTTTGTGAAAATGTTTTTAAATTATGAAACCCAAAGGTGGTTATAATCAAACTTTTAATCACCTCTAAAATTATCTTTCTGCAAAAACACATTTTCAACTAAAATGGGCACTCAGCTCACAAAGGCATATGTGAAAAAAATTTGAAACCATTCCAATTGCTTTTGAGAGTCTGTGTCCATATTATCGTACTGTGAAATTAGCTGTTCCTAGAAGCAGCCACTCTTAACAACAAATTGAGCATTTAGTAAATGCTAGGCACTCTATTAAGTGAATTAACTATATTATGCCCTTTAATTCTTGCAATAACACCAAGGTGTACATAGAATTGTCAACATTGTACAGATGGCAAAGTTGAGTCATGAAAGTTCATGTTGTGACACCCAAACTCTCAACCACCTTGCTTTACCTATCTCAATTAATTTCTGCCCTCACCTTTAAAAAAATGTTCAAAAATTTTATTTAAAAGGAATTCCAGCCCGGCCTCGGTGGCTCAGTGGTTGAGCCAGGACGTCACAGTTCAATTCCCTGTCAGGGCACAGGCCCTGGTTGCAGGCTTCATCCCCAGTGTGGGTTGTTTAGGAGGCATCCAATCAATGGTTTCCTCTCATTATTGATGTTTCTATCTCACTCCCTCTCCCTTCCTCTTGGAAATCAATAAAAATATATATTTTAAAAAGGAATTCCATATATATTTGTGAAGTCCTTCTTACTGAGTACCTCTTTGCTTGCTTGAATGCCTGTCTCCTGTTTCTTTCCTTATCAAGTGATATACAGCAAAATGATGGCAGTCAGAAAAAAACCATGTCTCTGAACTCTGATGTTCTATTATGTAGAGTAAAATGATCATGTGTTACATAGACCAAACCTAATTCCAAACAGCAAATGGTTAAAAAGAGACTAGAGAAAGGAGCTATCTTCTGAATCTATTCACATATTTTTCTCATACACATTCATCCTGCAGTGCTATTAAATGCTTTCAAAATGCAGCATACCTTACACAATATTTGACATAAAGAATACCTTTATCATCTGCAGTTTCCAGAGGAATGTGTAATATGATAATGCTGAACAAAACAAGTAATATATTTTAAGATGACCACGACTCTTTCTTGGGAAAGAAAAGGCTTTTAAAAGTTAATTTTAAAAGTTATTTACTGAGGATGGCCTTTGTACTTTCTCTATATGATGTATTTAACAAATGAAAGCTACAACACCCTAAATTCTATCAATTAACTCTAGATTTTGGTAAGGGGTTATATAATTTTCGGTGTCAAAACAGCAGTCTGACTAATTTGACCTATGACGCTTAGAAATGGCACAATTTGAAAATAAGGCTGGTTTAAGAAGACAAGGGAAAGCTACAGGAATTCATGTTGGAAAAAGTTAAAAGGCATGAAGAATAAATTATGGTCATTTTTAGAGCAACATTAAAACTATGTCCATTTTTCTGTCTTCTCTATTCCCCAGTATATCTGTTGATATTTAGCTTACATGTATAATACTAGCTACTGATTTACTTTTTCCTTACACAAAATGCTGAGCATTTGGTTAGGGCCGTGGTCGGCAAACTGCGGCTCGCGAGCCACATGCGGCTCTTTGGCCCCTTGAGTGTGGCTCTTCCACAAAATACCATGGCCTGGGCAAGTCTATTTTGAAGAAGTGGCATTAGAAGAAGTTTAAGTTTAAAAAATTTGGCTCTCAAAAGAAATTTCAATCATTGTACTGTTGATATTTGGCTCTGTTGACTAAGGAGTTTGCCTACCACTGGAGGGTTTAGAGATACATTAGTGTACAGCACACTACTCCTGCACCAATGTACCACTTGTGAGCAAAAAATACTTTATGCCTAATTACCACTTAGTACCAAATTCATTACCATAACTACCTATTGAATTTTATCCTAATTTTTGTTTTATAATTGCTTTCTTATTCTTTTATAGGCTCTGTGCTTTTTTAAAATAAAAATGATCTTTTTTTACACAATAAAATAGATGACATGTGGCTTGTCAATTCCACTGACATTCCAATCTCAATGATTCATTCTGTAAGACAAACAATTTCAGGTGCCAATTTGTGGGCCAACCTACAAAACCTTTCCCGGAACCCGTTGTCATTTCACCAATCCTTTTCAGTGAGAATTCTTTTTGGATTTCAATTATGTGGGCTGGAAACCGAATTTGTTTTGTGGCCATGGAGTGATTACAGTAAGTTAGTTTTCATGTTTAAAAAAAATAAAAATAAAAAAGAAGCAGAGCCCTGGCTGGTTTGCCTCAGTGGATAGAGCGTCAACCTGCATTCTGAAGAAACCTGGGTTCAATTCTGGTCAAGGGCACATGCCCGGGTTGTCAGCTAGATCCCCAGTAGGGGATGTGCAGGAAGCATCCGATCAATGATGTGCTCTCATCATTGATGTTTCTATCTCTCTCTTCCTCCCCCTTCCTGTCTGAATTCAATAAAAATATATAATAAAAATTAGATATTGAATTCCTTGCTAAATATGTTCTATGTAATTTAATTTTCCATACAGGATTTTAACATAGCAAATTATTTCCTATTTCCTACAAGATAAATATTATGTATAAATGATACAGGCTTTTCCAAGTAGAATAGGCTGGAGGGCAGGACCTAACATGCAGAGCTCAAGTATATTCTATCTCTCTCTCATTTTTGATTGGTGGACACATTTGTAAATATCCTTTGGGCCAATTCCCTTCTGTATCTTGACTCGAGAATAAAATTCAATGAAGTATGCCATACTTTACCCTATTTAATTTTATCCTTGAGTTAAGATGTAGAAGAGAATTGGCCCAAAGGACATTTGAAATATTGCATTTGCAACAACATGGATGGACCTTGAAGATATCATGCTAAGTGAAATAAGCCCAACAAAAAAAGTTAAGTATATGATTTCACTCATATGTGGGTTATAATACTGAAACCAACAAATGAACAAAAAGAAAAGCAAACAAACACTTATACACACAGACAATAGTATGGTGGTTATCAGAGGGAAAGGGAATGGGGGCTAGCAAAGGTTAAAGTGGATCAAATATATGGTGACAGAAGTTGATTTGACTTTAGGTGGTGGGCACACAATACAATATACAGATGATTATATACTTGACTACTTGAAACCTATATAATCTTATTAGCCAATGTCACCCCAATAAATTTAATACAAAAATCACTGAGAAATTTTGTAATGCTAATGTTAATATTTTACCATATCTTATAAGTATATTTTACTTTATATTTTTATTAACTCGTAAATTAAAATTTCTTTCCCAAAAAGAATAGGGAAAAATACCTCAGTAATTATGAAATTCTGGGACAACACTATCACAAATATTATGCAAATCACAAATGTGAGCCATATATATAATTTTTAAATGTTCTAGTAGTGATATTGGGACAAGAAATGGCGGAAAATAATATTAATAATATTTCTATATATTTAATGCAACATATAAAAATATTACCATTTCAACGTATAATCAACAAAAATATTTTACTTCTTTTCCACATTAGTCTTTGAAATTCAGTGAGTGTTCACATTTATAGCATGTTTGGTTTGGTCTGGCCACATTTTAAGCACTCAATAGCTACATATGGCCAGTGGCTACAATACTGGACAACATAGCACCAAAATAAGCCTTAAGTAATTTTAGTAGATATTTTTATTTTTTATTTATTGATCTTGGAGAGAGGGGAAGAGAGAGAGATAGAGAGAGAGGGAGAGAGAGAGAGGAAAGGGGAGGGGAGAAACATCAATTTGTTTTTCTACATATTTATACATTCATTGGCTGCCTCTTATATGTGCCCTGACTGGGGATTGAACTACCATCTTGGCATATTGGGTTGGCATATTGGGATGATGCTCTAACCCACTAAGCTACCTGGCCAGGGCAAGCCTTAAGTAAATTAAAATTATATTAGTTATATCACTTTAAAAAGCACCACCTGTTTTTCTTTCTTGCTTGATATAGTTGTTCTTCATTTGAATAGTATAAGGAAAAATAATGCTATAAAGGCACAGCCATTATTAATGAGATACCTGTGATTTGAAAATCACTTCCATACACATTACACACATTACCAGAATGTGAGATAACAGCATTTAATAGAGACAAGTCTTAAGTATGTTCTACTGTTGAATATTTTCATATGTATCATCTGAATATTTTATTACCAAATATCTTTACAAAGTGTCCCTGTAAACTAGTTAAAATTTCAAGGATTTTGCTTTTAATTTTTATGCTTCCTGAACATAAAAACACTCTAAAATGTGCTATTCTATAATTGGCATTATATATTTGCACTCATAAACCTAAAATGTGAAACTATATACATATATACTCCCAATACTGCCTATTCTCTTATTTTACATTACTCCTTCCAAATTTCTAGTACTTCACTCAAGGGCATGGATAGGCAATAAGAAAAGAAAGCTCTTTCTGAGCATGTCCTTCAGCATAATGTCAGAAATGTTTCCAAGCATCAAGTTAGAGTAATATCAAACACTAGGAAGCTCTGGAGCCCATAGTGTCTTCCAATGATGCTGCATCATGTTCGCCTTAATCCTGACAAATAATTATGTAGAAATATAGAGTTAATTTATTTCAGTGAAATAATGACTGGTAATCTCTCTCTCTCTCTCTCTCTCTCTCTCTCTCTCTCTCTCCCGATGCTTATATAACTAAATTCATATAATATTTTAAATTATCCTCTCTAATAAAAGAGTAATATACAAATTGACTGTACCTTTGCTACACCCACCAGCCACGTCCACCAGCCACTCAGGAGCAAACATGCAAATAAACCCAACCAAGATGGCTGCAGCCACAGAGAGCAGGAGGGAGGCTTGGGTTTCCCTGGCAATGGAGGAAGACAAGCTTGCCGCCTGCCCTTGCCTGCCTAGACCTCCACTCAATGCTACAAAGTTTCAATTATAGAAGGTAAACAAATCCAAACAGAAATGGTGGCAGCCACGGAGCTGGAAGAGCAGGAGGCGAGGATTGCCCCTGGCAATGGAGGAAGCCAAGCTTCTGCAGCCCCAGCCGGCCCAGGCCTCCACTCCAGGCTACAAAGTTTCAATTAAAGAAGATACATAAGTCGCAACAGAAATGGCTGCTGCCACGGAGCAAGCAGAAAGCTTGGCTCCGCTCCAGGCTACAAAGTTTCAATTGTAGAAGATAAATAAACCCCAGATACCAGGGCCTCTGCTTGGGTTGCCAGGGGGTGTGGCCGGCCTGCAAACCACCATAGGCCCCTCGCCCAGGCTGCCCCATGCCCCAAGGGAACCCCCACCCTGATCCAGAACACACTTCAGGGCAAACCAGCTGGCCCACAACCATGCACCAGGCCTCTATTGTATCTAATAAAAGAGTAATATGCAGATTGACCATCACTCCAACACACAAGATGGCTGCCCACATGTGGTCAAAGATCCTGCCCCCCATGTGGACACAGATGGCCACCACAAGGTGGCCAGCAGGGGAGGGCAGTTGGGGGTGACCCAGGACTGCAGGGGAGAGCAATTGGGGAGGACCAGGCCTGCAGGGGAGGGCAGTTATGGGTGATGAGGCCCGCAGGGGAGGGCAGATGGGGGGACCAAGCCTGCAGGGGATGGCAGTTATGGGTGACCAGGCCTGCAGGGGAGGGAAGTTAGGGGTGACCAGACCTGAAGGGGAGGGCAGTTAGGGGCAAACAGTTTGGCAGGGGAGCAGTTAGGCATCCATCAGGCTGGCAGGGGAGTGGTTAGGGGGTGATCAGGCTGACAGGTGGAAACGGTTAGGGGCAATCAGGAAGGCAGGCAGGTGAGCAATTGGGAGCCAGCAGTCCTGGATTGTGAGAGCGATTTCCGACTGCCCATTTAGGCCCGATTCAACCGTGATTGGGCCTAAACGGGCAGTTGGACATCCTTCGAGGGGTCCCAGATTGGAGAGGGTGCAGGCTGGGCTAAGGGACACCCCCCCCCCTGTGTACAAATTTCGTGCACCGGGCCTCTAGTTAAATATAATCCATTCTGAAAAATATTAAGTGTTCTATAAATCAGTTTTTAGACTGCAACGAATTGAATGCAAGTGGTAGGCAGAACTACAGACATTCATATCCTAATTCTGATTTTTGCAAAGATCTAATTTTTGGTTTCACTGATATTTTCCAATGTTTTTATATTCTCTTTTTCATTTATCTCTGCTCTAATTTTTATTATTTCCTTCTATATTTTAGCTGCGGGTTTAGTTTCCTCTACTTTTTCTTGCTCCTAAGTTGTAAAGTTAGGTTGCTGATTTGAGATACCTCTTATTTGTAATATAAGCATTTATAACTATACATTTCCTCTATTATCAGTTTGCTACATCCCATAAGTTTTAGTATGTTGTATTTTCATTTGTATCAAAGTATTTTTCAGTATCTCTTGTGATTCCTTCATTGATCCATTGGTTGTTTAAAAGTGTGTTACTTAATTTCCACAATTTATGAATTTTCCAATTTTCCTTTTGTTATTAATTTCTAACCTCATTTCTTTTTGGTTAAAGAAGATACTTTGTATATCTATCTTTCCAATATGTTAAGACAGAGTTTGTGGCTTAATATATGGTATATCTCAGAAAATGTTCTAGGTACACTTAAGAATAATTCGTAACGTGTTATTGGGTAGAGTGTTCTGTGTATGTCAGTTAAATTTAGTGGTTTATTGTGTTGTTTAAGTCCTCTGTTCACTTATTTTATGTCTGGTTGTTCTAGCCATTATTGTGAATGTGGTACTGAAGTCTCCAACTATTAATGTGGAACTAGTATTTTAGAACTCTGGGGCAGTGTTTTTCCCTTTGATTTTAGTTTTCTGACATTTCTAGATTTTTTTTTTCAATTTTTTCAGCTTAACTCCTTTTTTAATAGACTAGAAACTGGAAGTCCAACTAGCTGTTGGCTAAGTCTCTTGTTAGTGTTCCTATGAAATAATCTTTTAATCTGGGAGGATTGTGATCTATAAGTCATCTTGACAAGAGGATGCTTTCAATCTCTGGACATTTATAGAATATAAATAAAATAAATATACACATAATGTCTGTGAGTTCTTTTTCATTTAAATATGTTAAAGATATATTTATTCATTATTTCATACATATGTTAATTTCATTTAAGATATATTTAATATATTTACCTATATTTATGAATAAATATAACACATTTTAAAAAATGGTTAAAAAAGAGGACCTCTGTAATACTTTCAACAATAAAGATAAAAAAATGGTTTTGAGGACCCAGATTTGGGTTCTTATAAAAATTATTTTCTTATTTGTTCTGATCAACATATGTACTCTTAATACCTAAATATAATCTTTATAGACTCTTATCTGTTTTTAAAATAATCCATTGTGAACTAATTATGAAATATTGTTTTATACATGCTAAGATATTATATGTGTGCATAATAAAAGCTAACTTTACTTATTTTGTTCTGCTGTAAACCTAGGGCAATTTACATAACAATCTACTGAGAATGTTATACTTTTCTTAAAAACTAACCCATTTTTAAAAAGTTGAAATTCCACACAAAAATATAACCTCTCAAATAATGCTACTATAAACTGGGCATAATAAATTTTGTTACATAAGCATATTATTCCAAACTATATAAGTGTAACTTGTTTTAACAACTTAGCAATATATTGTGATATATACTCTTTGCTTATATGACTATTTTTTTATGATATAAGCATAATGTTTGCACAATAGAAAAGACAATTTGTGGATTTTATTCCAGAAAATAAATGGATAGAGTTAGGAACTCTTCTCAAAATTTCTGCATCTCTTAATTTTAACTTATATAAACATTAATAGATTCTGTTGATTAAAGAGTATATGTTGGGGTCAGTATGCATGGATTAGAATTTTACTTCCAAAACTTCCTGGTTTTGTATTCATGAGCAAATTACTTGAACTTCTCTGCCTCTTTGTTCACCTCTTTCTTGTAAAATTGGAATAACAATAGCTTTCAAATAAAGTAAATTGTGTGTTTTATATAATGATACCTGTAAAGCATTTTTTTAAAATGTTTGTTTATTGATTTCAGAGAGGAAGGGAGGAGGAGAGAGAGATAGAAACATCAATGATGAGAGAGAATCATTGATAGGCTGCCTCCTGCAGGCCCCACACTGAGGATTGAGCCCACAACCCAGGCATGTGCCCATGACTGGAATCAAACCCGGGACCCTTCAGTCTACAGGCCAACGCTCTATCCACTAAGTCAAACTGGCTAAGGCCTGTAAAGCCTTTTGATCAGAGCTTGGCACTTGGTAAGCAATCAATAAATTTTTACATTGTTATTATTACCAGTACCTCACTACTTCTACATTTATGTAATCACACACAAAACACATTCTAATCACTTATTACTTATACAGGAAATAAGTGTGCATGCAAATATATTATACTGAATAAGGAAAACATTTTGTAGCACAAATTTTAAACTTTAGTTTAAAATGTGAAAAACAGAACAAATTTTGGCTTGATAGCCCATCTTGCAGTTGTTGATATATGAGTCAATTCCTTGTTTGAAAATAAGCTATTTGCATGTCAACAAATGTTTATCTTGCTATTAAAATCACTTTAAGTAATTAATGCAATGCTGAGATACAGAAAAAATCAACCTGGACAAAACTTCTTTGGGGCCTTTAAAATTTATGAGTAATAGCCAAGTTTGAGTGAACAAGTAACAGTCATGTTGGATCTGCAATTCTGATATTATAATTGGGAAAGATGTGTTTTGAAAGCCAAAGATAATAAGATGTTACTAACACTGGAGATGAATTATAAAGTGCTATTATAAGAACATCTTTTCTACTTACATATATACTCATGTTTACAAGTAAGAATCTATCTTTTAGCAAAATTCATCTCTCTTTGGCCTTTTAAATGACAAATGCCAGTTGTTATTGAGAGCAAGTTGCCATTTCTCAAGTAATGCTTTATCAGTGCTTGTTTTGTTTTCCTATGCTTGCTGTGCATTTAAATACATGTACAAAAAATCACAAAATGTTCAAAACGTATGCTTTATCTGTGCAATGACACAAAGTAGTGTTTCTTATAAATATTGTCAGAAATGTAAAAGCATAGAACTTATAAACTCAGTATCTTTCAATTGCTTATCTGTCCTTCCCTCTGGATCCTATTTTTCAAACTCCAAATAGGTAGTTTTTCATTTTAAAAAGTTGTTGAGTGCCTATTATGTATAGATAGCATTCTTATCACATAGTTCATTTTTTTCTACTTTAAATCAAAACCATCTTGTCTTAGACTTGCTACAATCTCTCACCACTGAATTATTAAAACTTGTTTGCTTTTCAATGCTCACTTGCATAAGATTCATTCTCATATCATCTTCACAGTTTTGCTTCTATCTCTCTTAATTGGAACTTATTCTCTACAAAACTCATCAATTACATTCTAATGATACAAGCCCTCTTCTTTCATTCTAATTCTCTTCTTATTGTTTCTGCATCATTTGACAATTTTGAACATCTTGCTCTGTTT
Source organism: Cnephaeus nilssonii (assembly GCF_951640355.1). Taxonomy (NCBI): domain Eukaryota; kingdom Metazoa; phylum Chordata; class Mammalia; order Chiroptera; family Vespertilionidae; genus Cnephaeus; species Cnephaeus nilssonii. Next base: position 16,541,682 of record NC_137071.1, on the reverse strand, counting down.
AAAATATTCTCCTCAACTAATATCATACCACCACCTCATTAAAAAATTAGATTTTAATATACCCGTGAAATACCTCTCTCAGTACCACATATAGGTTATATTATACAAGAAGGAATTCTCTCTTACCTAAATTCTATATATATGCAGTGCTGGATCTTCTTGGGCGTTCCAAGCGTGAGCATATTCTTTGGGGTATATCTATTATCAGTCTTACACAAAAAACTTAAAAAAATTCTTATTGTTGAGTGTATTAAAGATGTCCTGCCTTTCCCTCCATTGCCCTCTTCAACCCAGTTCCCACACCAGCCCAGGCCTTCAACACCTATTGTCTGTCTCCAGAGGTAATACACATCCTATATAATAAAAGCCCAGCAACTGAACGGCGGAACTATCAGAACGACTGGTCGACCAGTTGCTATGATGTGCACTGACCCCCAGGGGCTGACACTCAATTCAGGAGCTGCCCCCTGGTAGTCAGTGCACTCCCACAGTGTGCGCGCTGCTCAGCTGACCAGGATGAGTGGCGCTCCCACAGTGGGAGCAGCTGCTCAGAGGGCAGGTCCTGCTGGGCAGGACCAGGATGAGCGGCACTCCCATAGTAGGCCAATCCCCGCAGGTCACACCCCCACCAGTGCATGAATCCTGTGCACCGGGCCTCTAGTATGCATATAAATTCTTTGGTTAATCTCTTCCCACCATCCCGCTCCCCTTCCCTCTGAGATTCATCAGTCTGTTCCATGTTTCCATGCCTCTGGTTCTATTTTATTCATCGCTTTATTTCTTTATTAGATTCTTTGTTAGTTTATTTTGATTTTTACATTCAATTGTTGATAGATGTGCATAGATTGCCATTTTATTTCTCACATTTTTATCTTTTTATCTTTTTTCCCCTTCCTCTTCTTCTCCTTCCTCTTCTTAAAGAACTCCCTTCAACATTTCATGTAATACTGGTTTGGTGGTGATGAACTCCTTAGCTTTTTCTTGCCTGTGAAGCTCTTTATCTGACCTTCAATTCTAAATGATAGCTTTGTTAAGTAGAGAAATCTTTGTTATAGGTCCTTGATGTTCATTGAATATTTCTTGCCATTCTCTTCTGGCCTATAAAGTTTCTGTTGAGAAATCAGCTGCAGTCATATGTGCACTCCCTAGTAGGTAATTACCATATTTTTCCATGTATAAGATGCCCCCATGTATAAGATGTCCCCACTTTTTGAACCTGAAATTAATAAATCAATATTTTAAACATTTTTCTGGTTTTCCTCTTAAGGCCATCTTCTTTTTTGACATCTTCAGGAGTTGTTCTTCCTGTTTTCTCCATTATCTGATCAGACACTCAGTGGGAGGAGGTCCAAATTGTCTCTCTGCAATTCTATTTCCATGCTCTTTTGCACAGCTGATTAAATTTAGTTTGAATTTTGCAGAGTAAGGCAATCGCTAACTGGTACTTATCCTTTTATTTTTTGACATCTTCATGGGTTCAGAATGCTCTGGTCCCTGTTGCATATGCGTACTCTCCACCTCCATCTCTAATTACAGCATCACCTGACATCAGTAACAGTAAGGCTTGTGATTGGAGGAATCCTGTTTGACAAGGTATGGGCAGCTATGCATCTGCTTGGCTCCCTCATTGGCAGACTTCCGTGTATAAGATGCCCCTCGATTTTCATTCTAACGATTTTAGAAAAAAGTAGCATCTTATACACAGAAAAATACGGTAAGTGCTTTAAGATTTTTTTCTTTGTCTTTAACCTTTGTCATTTTAATTATGATGTGTCTTTGTCTGGGCTTCTTTGGGTTCCACTTGTTTGGGACTCTGCACTTCCTGGACTTATAAGTCTATTTCTTTCAACAGGTAGGGGAAGTTTTCTGTCATCATTTCTTCAAATAGGTTTTCAATATCTTGCGCTCTCTTTTCTCCTTCTGTCACCCCATAATGCAAATGTTGGCATACTAGAAGTTGTCCCAGAGGCTCTTTACAGTATCTTCATTTTTTTTTATATTTTTCTATTCTTTTTGCTCTTCTGATTAGGTGTTTTTTGCTTCCTCATATTCCAAATTGCTGATTTGATTCTTAGCAATCATACTCTACTATTGATTCCCTATAAATTATTCTTTATTTCAGTTAGTATAAGCTTCATTTCTCTCTGGTCCTTTTTCATGTCTTTGAAATTCTCACTAAGATCGTTAAAGCTCTCATTAAGATCCTTGAGCATCCTTATAACCATTGTTTTAAACTCTGTATCTAGTAGTTGGTTTGCTTCCATTTCATTTAGTTATTTTTCTGGAGAAATATTCTGTTTTTGCATTCTTGACAATTTTTTTTGTCTCCACATTTTGGCTGCATCCTTGTGTTTGTTTCTATGTATTAGGAGCTGCTATGTCTCCTGTAATTGGTAGAGTGACCTTGAGTAGTAGGTGTTCTATAGGGCCCAGTGGCTCAGCTTCCCCAGTCACCGGTGCTGGGCACTCTAGGTGAGCTTCTGTGTGGGCTGTGTGCACAGTCTTATTGTATTTGAGCTTTGATTGCTGTCAGTTTCACCGGGAGGAGTTGACCTCCAGGCCAATTGGCTGTAAGGACCAGCTGCGACTACAGTTGAAGAACTGCTGTGCAGGAGACACCACTATGGAGCAGGACTTGCTTTAGTGGGGCTTTGGTGTTAACCCAGTCTGTCCCTTCAGTGTGTCAATTGTGGATGTGTAGAATTGTAATCTGGTCTGGTCTGAAGCTGTCTACCTGTTGCACTGGCTCTGTGGCGTACCTGGAAGTCAAAGTCAGCCACTGCCTGCCTGGGTCTACCTGGTAGGAGCTATAAAGTGATCTGCAGATAGCTGCTACTTGTGTTGGGCTTGGAAGTGCCCAGGAGAGGCTAAGCTGTAAAACAAGGCAGGCTGCAGCTCGTGCTGGTTCTTGGGACTCTTATTGATAGGTATGGGGCATGCTGTTACTTATTTGAGATATTTTAGGAAAGTCTGAAACCTGATCCAGAATATGCCATTCATAAGGAAAAGCCACTGCAACCAGCTTGAGTGGGGCTACAAATGGGGTGGAGAGAGGTATCGGGGAATCACCAGGGTGGAGTGAACAGTGTGAGCCAGGTTGATGCTGACTCAGATATGTACCCTGCCAGTCAGCTCTGTGACAGGGGAAGTCTCAGCATAGGAACAATGACCCTGTGAGCACCCCTGTCTGGGAGAAAGCCGCCCCTGAGTTCTTGCTCTGATTCCAGACAATCTAGTTGATCCTCATATATCCCTGGATCCTCTGAAGTTGCTTCCCCAGCACTGGAGCTCAGAGGGAGTGGGTCCAAATAAGTCCATGTGTGTGCCCTTTAAGAGGAAGTGCTGGGATTCCGGGAGCCTCTATATCACTCAGCAACAATCTCGGCTGGTTTTTATAGCTGGAAGTTACAGTGACTTCTCTTTCCAGCACTGGAACACTGGGCTCAGGTCATGGTGTGGGACTGGGACTCCTTGCTCCTCTTGGAAGGCCTACGTAGCCCAAATATCCCTCTAGATTAAAAACATGCTACACATGAGTGTTGGACCAGCCTGTTCCACGCCTCCACCCTTCCTACATGTCTCAATGTGCTTTCTTCTTTACCTCTCTAGTTGTGGGACTTCCATTCAGCCAGGTTTCAAGTGGTTCTGAATGATGGTTGTTCTGTATTTTAGTTGTAATTTTGATGTGGTTGTGGGAGGCAGCGAGTACCATGTTTACCTACATCACCATCTTGGTTCTCCTCCACACAAAGCACTTTCATTAGGCACATTCACCCTCTCCACATTTGCCTGAATTTATTACCTGTGTACATTCAACTCTACATATAATGTCTATTTCCCCAGTCGCAATTTCTCTCCCAAGTACTCAGTTGTATTTGTTACTGTGATGAATATATCATGAATATATGCCATAGAAATTGCTTTATCTTTCTCCTCAAAATGGCTCTTCTCATTGACTTACTTACTAATATTTCTGCCAAACTTTTAATAATTTGTGTTCAAAATCCTTATCATCATTTAGCTTTCTTTACCACTTCACACCAAACCAGATGTTAAATACTATGTATTCTTTCACAGTGATTTTATTTCTGGTTATTACTCCCTTTCTCTTTAACCATCCCTCCAGTTCAGTTCAGATCACTGTTTCAAATGGCTGGATTGTTAAAATAGCCTTTAATTTGTGCTTACACTTTTGATCTCCTACTGATTTTATGGTAGGGAATAAATCTTTAAACAATATTCAAGTACAAAGCATAACAAAAAGATTAATAAATTTGACTACCTTAAAATTAGGAGCTTCTAATTTTCAAAATATACTATTAATTAGAGAAAAATACAATCTACAAATAGGGATAAGGTATTTATCAACACAAAGATAATAAAACATTGTTGCACAGAATATGAGGGATAGCCAGTTACCTAATACAAAAGAAGGCAGAGGTGTTACATGTAAGAACATACAACACCACTATTAACCTGGAAAATTTAAATTAAATGAGACACCATTTTATTAAGGCTTTAGACAATAGTAATGGTTGGTGTAAGTGTGGAACTATGTGAAATTTTACACACTAATGGTTTTAGGGATATTTGTAAACCATTTTGGAAAATAATTTTGCATCATATTGAAGTTTTACTGTGCATATATGTGATGACCCATCAATCTTACTCCTAGTCAATGACTCTGAAGAAATTCTTCCTCAGTGCACCAGGAAACATATAATAATCTTCATAGAAGTATTATGTATTAGAGCAAAGCATGAGATTAATCCACTCTCCATCAGTGAGAGCCTACCTAAAAAGTATCACATGTTTACATTATAGAATACTAAACAGCAGTCAAAATGATGGAACAACAACTTTATTTGTTTATGTGGAGGAACCTCAAATAAAATTCTGAATTGTAAATAAAAGTAAAAAATTACAAGCATTATAGCATTTACATAGAGTTCAAAAACACAAAACTATTTGTGGATATGTATGTACATTTTAAAATAATATTTTTAAAGGATGAAAATGATACAAAATTCAGAAAAACTGTTATCTTTGCAAAACAGGGAAATGATTAACATTTCATAGGTACATGTGGGACTTCAAAGTATCCATACCAATCTATAAGCTAGGTGGTAATTACAGGGATGTTTATTTTATTATTCTTTCTATCTTATACATGAATATGTATTCTTTTGTGTATGTAATATACAGTAAAATATTTTAAATCACATAAACAACCTATAAAGCACAATACCATTTTAATTTTCAAGATGTACATCTATGTATGGAAAACATATATAAGAAGGATATGTTCTGAATTGTTAATAGTAGCTATCTCTGGAATGCAGAATGATTTTAAGTCTGTACAATTCAGAAGAAACTAAACACAATACAAATCTCCTTCCTTAATAAAAACAGTATCAAATGAGGACATTAGAATCCTGGCAAGAGATAACAGAAGAAGGTACAACTAGAATACTAGTTATACCAGTTAATAATGCGGATTTTTTTCAATAGAGCTACACATATGTTGATATATATGTGATTTGATATATATGCTATTTTGTTGTATTGACAGCAAGCTTCAAAACTTCATATGTCAAATTTGCTGAAGGTGTTAACATCATAGATATTTTCATGCTTACAAACGTCAAATTTCATGCCAAAGAAAGAGCATTTGCGGGAAGTTTTAATTCATTACTTTATTTTGAATAAAAGTGCTGCAGAAAGTCATTGTATACTTCGGGAAGCTTACGGTGAACATGCTCCATCTCAAGATGCTTGTGAACGCTGGTTTAAATGCTTTAAAAGTAATGATTTCAATGTGAAAGACAAAGAATGTCCAGGTCAACCGAAAAGTCTGAAGACCAACAATTACAAGCATTATTGGATGAAGATGCATGCCAAACTAAAAAAACAACTTGCAGAAAGATTAAATGTTGCTCAGCAAATAATTTCTGATCATTTACAAGCAATGGGAAAGATTTTAAAGGAAGGAAAATGGGTGCCACATCAACTGAACAAAAGACAAATGGAAAACCAAAAAGTCATCAGTAAAATGTTGCTTCAACAGCATGAAAGAAAGTCTTTTTTGCATCCAATTGTTACTGGCGATGAAAAGTGGATTTATTTTGAGAATCCCAAATGCACAAAGCCATGGGTTGATCCAGGTCAACCATCAACATCAACTGCAAGGCCAAATCGCTTCAAAAAGAAGACAATGCTCTGCGTTTGGTGAGATCAGGAAGGTATGAAGTATAATGAACTTCTAAAACCAGGTGAAACCATTAATACTGATCACTACCAACAACAAATAATCGATTTGAACCACGCTTTGATTGTAAAACGACCAGAATGGGCCAGAAGACACGGCATGGCAAAATAATTTTGCTTCATGATGATGCACCATCACACACTTCAAAACCAGTTAAAGACACATTAAAAGATCTTGCCTGGGAAGTATCAACCCACCCGCTGTATTCACCAGACCTTGCTCCTTCAGATTACCACTTGTTCTGATTGATAGCACACGCACTTTCTGAGCAGCACTTCAAAACGTACGAAGAAGTGGACAATTGGGTCTTTGAATGGTTTGCATCAAAACAAGAAAAGTTCTATTGGGACGGTATCCACAAATTACCTGAAAGATGGGGGAAATGTGTAGCTAGCGATGGACATTACTTTGAATAAAGCACTTTTGATGTTTCTCTTGAAATTATTGTGTCTTCTTTGATTACAAAATCCTCATTGTTAACTGATACACCTAGTAGCAATGAAAGGAACTTAAGATTTAGGCAAAGAACTCAGTGTCTCACAGCAACTATACAACAATGTCCCATGTGCATTGAATTCCACAGCAGTACTTAAGAAATAGAATTATTCATTAAATCATCCCCAGAAAAACTCATTTTGAAGTATGCGAAGGTCCAAGTCAGCTCAGCATTACAATTTTAGCAGCATTAAATCAAGGCCAAGTTGATTTGGCAACTTTGGAAGAACAGACACTAGGAAAATGTCTCGCGACCACATTACAATACCTAAACCTAATCCAGTCTTTACAGCATTTTAGTACACTGCTCTCTGAGGACCTGCTGCATAAAAACTGGCTTATCAATGTTTAACAGACTTCAGTACAATGTTGAATATAGGATTACAAACAAATAGAATCACAGGAGGTAAAATCGTTAAGTTCCGGACCATTGGCAGCTAATTGAGGAGTGGGGAATGGGAGGAGATAATTTTTTATGTTTGGACCAACAAAAGTAAAAATAAAGACTCTTTGAAAATCAGAGCATAAATATAAGATTTATGTCACGTTATTCTTTAACCACATTTTAGAAAAGGATTCAAGAAAATGGCTCAGTATAAAGATGAGCATAGGAGTTTATCTTTACATAAAGAAAGGAAGCAAATATTAAGTACTTTCTTGTTGTTACTTAAGCCTAAATTCAAATGTAAAAAATTTTACCAAAGGCTTTTTTAAACAAAAGACTTATGGCTATATAGCTGAAGACTACAATGCCTTAAGATAAACGCCTCAAGGTTTAGAAAGTTGTTTAAAGTAACATCTGAGACAAAATGGAATACTCTTACAACAGTTCCAAGAAACTTTAAAAGGATAAAAAGGCAAAGATCTTCCGGTAAAACTCTTTATTATGTTCCTTTTCAGTCTTAATCTAATACTGGAAATTATTTTTGCTTCTCATCAAAGTAAACTGAACTGAAGTTTTCTTCAACCCAACGTTTCAAAATACCAGTGACTTTCTCTCTTAAAATAACATTGAAAGAGACTTTTTGACAGTGAGAGATAAACTAAAAGAATACATTGAGCTATTTTTTTAAATTTTAAAATAAATCAATTTAAGCACAAACTACCACTTTGTACTCAAATACCTCCCACAGCCCCAGGAAGGTATGCAAGAAAAAGTGCTATTCTGTTACTCTAAACAAACTTGATTTGGTTCATTCAAAAATCTATTAAAAACTACATCAAAATCTTTGATGTTTCTTATGATAATATTAGATATCCTAAAATAATTAAATATCATTAAAAAGTAAAATATAGAAAACTTGAATATCACTACAAATGTATTGTTAATGATATAATTTTACATTAGAAAAATTATTTCTAAAATAAAGCCAGTGTTTGGGTCGCTAGTTATCTCCCATGATCTATTCTAAGATTAATATTCGTGTTTTATAGGTGGATTTTACTTTCTACAAAAAGAGATACACTTTCTGAAATGACAAGAATTTATTTCACCCTCAATGACCTATCACATTCTTTAAAAGGGGGCAAGAAAACTAGGTCACTTTTCAAAAACATGGTTTTATCCTTTTATCTCTCTAATACACTCAAGGCACAATTCTTTCCTCTTTTTAATATATTCTTTTATGACTTAATATAAATATATTCTTCCCAACCCTTAGTTTTCACATATTCATTTTAATTTAAATGCAACCCAATATACAGATGCTTTAGTTATAATCTTACCTTATAATAGACAAATATGCAAATTGACCCCACCTTCGCTACGCCCAAGCCACGCCCACCAACTAAGCCACGCCCACCAACCACGCCCACCAGGAAACCGTTGCAGGGACGTTGGGTGTGAGACTTTCCCGGCCTTGGGCACCAGCAGGGAGCCTGCACGGATCGCAGGAAACCACTGGGGGTCGGCTCCTGTGATCCTTAGCAGGGATGTTGGGTGCGGTCGAGCCCAAGGCCACCGCCCGGGGCCAAGCCCCGACCCTGAAAGAAGGCAGAAGGTGGTGGCCACAGCCAAGGCCTGGGTCCCGGGGCCGGCAGAAAACTGGTGCAGGCAGCCAGGTGAATGAAGGTCTATTGCACGAATCTTCGTTATTATATAATAAACAACGAAAAGAATAACTACAGACTTTCTATTACAAATGATGCAATCCAGAAGATAAAGGAGTAACATTTTTAAAGTACTGATTTCCACACATCACCATCTAATTGTTGGATTAAGTAGATAGAAAATCAGTAAGGTTATAGTAAGCTTGAACACGATCAACTAACATGACCTAATTAAAATTTATAAATCACTCCATCCTAAACTTCAGAATGCATACATGCTCTTTTAAAATCCATTTGGAACACGCACTAAAACAGATCTGGGACATCAAACAAATCTGAGTAAATCTAAAAGTATTAGAAGCATACAGTGTATGTTCTCTGATAACAAATAAATGGAAATAGAAATCAATCACAAAAATATCTAGAAAAATTTCCAAATGCTGGAAATTAAAAAAAACACAATTGTAAATAACCCACGGAGTCAAAGAAAAAATTACAAGGTAATTTAGAAAGCGTTTTGAATTTAATGGAAATGAAAACACAGGGTATACAACTCTGTGAAATAAAAACCAAAATCTCCAGGCCCTGATAAACTCACTGGAGAAGTTATCAAATATTTAAAGAAGCATTGAAACAAATTCTGGACAGTATCTTCCATAAAATGGAAGATGAGAGAATACTTCCCAACTTGTATTATATATTTCCATATGATTGAAAAATATATTAACAAAATTCAAAATATCATCCTTAGAATGAAAAAAAACAAACAAACACACGCACATGTCTTTCTTGGGCAAACTGGTTCTCAGTTCTATTCAAGCTCAATATATGTATGTGTGCCTTATACCTATGTAATTCCTATCTTACATATACAGTGTATCAAATAACACTGCATACCTATGCTTACCAAAAGACAAAATTTAAATAGTTATACAGTGAATGCTTATAGTAACATCATTTTTAATTAAATTTATTGGGGTGTCATTGGTTCACAAAACCATACAGATTTCAAGTGTACAGCTCACCAAAACATCATCCGCACACTGCATGGTGTGACCATCACCCAAAGCAAAAGTCTTTTTCTGTCCTCTTCAAAACCCCTTCGCCAACCTCTCCTTACCACCACCCCCATTTCCCTCTGGCTATCACCAAACTGTCATCTTTGTCTATGTGATATATACTAAGTGGCCAGATTATTATGATCTCTGAATGCATAATAATCTGGCCACTCAGTGTATATCCTATATAATAAAAGGCTAATATGCAAATTGTCCCCTCAACCAGAAGTTTGACCAGCAGACAGGCCAGCCAACTGCCCATGTCCCCTCCCCCTGGCCAGGCTGGCCAGACCCAGACCCCTCCCATGCACGAATTCATGCACCGGGCATCTAATACACACACACACACACACACACACACACACACACACACACACTGAGTGGCCAGATTATTATGCGTTCAGTGATCATAATAATCTGGCCACTCAGTGTATATCACATATATTGTATATATTTGTTTTTTTGCTTAGTCCCTTCATCTTATTTCATCCAGCCCCTGAATCTCCCTCCACCGTGAGAGCTGTCAGTCTGTTTCATGTATCTATGTCTTGCTCTTTCTTTTGTTCATTGGTTTATTTTATTCACTCTTTTCCACATAAAAGTGAGATCCCATAGTATTTGTCTTACTCTGACTGGCTTATTTCACTTAGCATAATAATCTCCAGGTTCTTTTGTGTTGTCGCAAAAGGTAAGATTTCCTTTTTTTATTTTTGTATGGCTAAGTAGTGTTTCATTGTGCAAATGTACCACAACCGCAGCTTTTTTATCCACTCACCTACTTATGGGCACTTGAGTTGTTTCCAGATCTTGGCTATTGTAAACACTGCTATAAAAATAGGGGTGCATAAATACTTTCAAATTAGTGTTTTGGGTTTGTTCAGGTAAATTCCCAGAAGTGGAATCACTGGGTCAAAAGGCAGTTCCATTTTTAATTTTTATGGAGCTTCCGTAATGTGTTCCCACAAACAGTGCAATGAGTGTTCCCTTTTCTCCAGTCTTCGCCATCACTTGTTGCTTGCTGATTTATTGATGGTAGCCATTATGGCAGGTGTGATGTGATATTTCATGTGGTTTAATTTGCATTTTTCTGATGATTAGTGACAATGAGCATTTTTTCTTATGTCTATGGGCCAACTGTATGTCCTCTTTTGGAGAAGTGTCTATTCACATCCTTTGCCCATGTTTAAATTGGATTGTTTGTCTTCTTGGTGTTAAGTTGTATGAGTTCTTTCTATATTTTGGAAAAGAAACCCTTATCAGATAGATCATTCGCACATATGTTCTCCATACAGTGGGTTCTCATTTCATTTTGTTGGGTTCTTTTGCTGTGCAGAAGCTTTTTAGTTTGATGTAGTCCCATTTGTTTAATTTTTCCTTTATTTCCTTTGTTCAAGGAGATATATTGGCAAAAATATCGCAATAAGAAATGTTCAAGATTTTACTGTGATGTTTTCTTCTAGGATTCTTCCAGTTTTGCCACTTAAGTCTAATCCATTTTCTGTTTATTCTTGTATATAGTGTAAGTTGGCATTCTAGTTTCACTTTGTTCATGTATCTGTCCAGTTTTCCCCATACCATTTATTGAAAAGACTGTCTTTAGGCCATTATAGTTTCTTGCCTCCTTTGTGAAATATTAATTGATCATAGAGGTATGGAGGTGTTTTTTTCCTGTGATCTCTATTCTGTTCCATTGATCTATAAGCCTATTTTTATGCCAATACCATGCTGTTTTAGTTACTATGACCTTGTAGTATATATCAGGTAGGATGATACCTCCAACTTTGTGCCTTCTCAAGATTGCTGAAGTTAATCTGGGACTTTTGTGATCCCATATCAATTTTTGGAATATTTGTTCTAGATCTGTTCGATATGCCATTTGTATTTTAATAGTAATTTCTTTAAATCTACAGATTGCTTTCAGTAGTCTGTATATTTAATTATGCTAATTTTTCTATCCATGAACACAGTACATACTTCCACTTATTTGTATATTCTTCAATTTCTTTCTTCAGTATCTTATAATTTTCCTAGTAAAGCTCATCTACCTCCTTAGTTAAATTTATCCCCAGGTACCTTATTTTTATTTTTGCTGGAACAGTAAATGGGATTGTTTTCTTCATTTCTATTTATCATAGTTCACTATTGTTATATATAAAAATGCCACCAATTTCTGAGTATTAATTTTGTATTCTGCTAATTTACCAAATTCATTTGTTAGAACTATTAGTCTTTCAGTGGAGTCTTTAGGGTTTTCTATGTACAATTCATATAATCTGCGAATAATGACAGTTTTACTTCTTCCTTTCCTATTTGGATGGTACTTAACTCTTCTTGTCTGACTGCTGTGGCTAGTAATTCCAATACTATGTTGAACGAGAGTGGTAATAGCGTATGTCCTCCTTAAGCTACACAGTTCAATCACTGTCTAAGTCTCCACCAAGAGCTTCTCCATAAAAAGTCTCCATCAGAGCTTCCCCATTGATATAGCCAGTAGACTTCTCTTCAGGACCCAAACACTCCCCTTGCTTGTGCTGTAACAATAGGATGGTGCAACCATGCATCTGGGTCTCTAGAAGAATCCCTTCTCCCCCGAGGCAGACTGAATACCCACTGATTCTCAACATCAGATGCAGGCTCTTTTCCCCATCTCTGTTGCTCCAGGTTGGGGATCCCAGTGTGGAGGTAAGACCCCATGCTCAGGGGCCAGGGGGTGAGGTTTTATAGCCAAGATATCCCTCAGGTTTCTCAGCTGCTGCAATTGGGTGCAGGGCCCAGCCCGTTCTGAATCTCCGCCCTTCTTACAAGTCTCTATGTGGCTTCTTGTGTGAATCCTCAGTTATAATATTTCAGTTTAGCTAGCCTTTATTGGTTATAAGCTTTACTTTTAAACTCAACTCATATGTATGTATATGTGTATCAGCATATTTCACACACTGTAATACTACATAGTAATGAGTACAATCATAAATTACAAGTGAGAACATGGCTAAATATCACAGCATATTGTTAAACAGAAGAAGCCCAACACAAAATTATATCAACTAAGATCCCATGTATAAAAGGTACATAAATGAAAAAAATAACCTATGCTGCCAGAAGTCTCAACAGTGGTTGCCTTTGGAGGGCAAATAGTAAGGGATTTGGGGGGTTAACATTGTTTCTTGAGTTACATGCTAACTCCCCAACTGTGTTCCATTTGTGAAGAATCAGGGAACAGTCCACTTATGATATGTGTACCTTCTAGCTGTGGAAACACCTACACTCATGTTTATTTTAAGGAAATAGTAACCATCCTCGTGGTTACTATTTAACCAGTCGAAACCTCTAACTATTGACTATTACATGAGGCCAAATGTATTCTGATAATAACTTTCTGGGAAAGATCCAAGTATTCAACCACTAACCAACACTTCAGCATTAAAGGTAACACTGAATACATTCACTTTTACTCTGAGTATTAAGTGGATCTGGTAAGATAGAAAGAAAAGTTTCTTGAAGAAAACTGCTTTTTCATTTAGATAAGAAGAACCACCTTCTGTGGATCCTTAAAAAAGGAAGAGATAATCTCGTAATGTTTCTTTGTTTTAAATAATTGGGCAAAGGTTGAAGGGGGATGCTGTTCTTTTTATTTTTTAATATAGTTTTATTGTTGATAGTATTACAGAAATCTTCTCTTTCCCCCTTTCCCCCTTCTTTTCAATCCCTACCCACACTTCCAGGTCTTCACTACCTTATTGCCCATGCCCATGGGCTAAATGTTCATAGCAGTGTTATTTACAATAGCTGAGATTTGGAAACAGCCCCACGCGCCTATCAGTAGATGTCCTTTTTAAAGTGCTTATGCTACGCCCTACTGAAACTGCTTTTGGATGGAAATTCTTGCTTTCTGTTCCTACTGATGACTATAACTTGAGTTGAAATATCCCAATACGGCAGGGAAAGTCTCTCAAATGCAAAGTGTTTTCAATGCAGATGTCACAAGGAACATATGCCAAGTCAAACAGCATCATAAAAGCTTGAATTCAGTAAGAACATTCCAACTTGAAAAGTTTATTTTTAAAAATACTCTCAAGGCAAATGTGAGTTTGCATACATTAAATGCTTTTAGCAATAAGAGAAAGGGTTTTGTAAATCCAATGAGTTAGATCTTTGAGCAAACAGAGAAGGAATCATAATTTCAGATATAAACGCTTGCAAAGATTCTAACTTCTTGGGAAATATTACTGAAAAAAGATTGCCTTACTATGGAAGAAAAAAACCTACTTACTCTTAAATAGGATGAAAAAATCAGAGTTTGTTGTGTATAACTAGATGTTCACATAAAAGAATACATCATGAGAATTTGGTTTTCACCCAAAGGTGTTTTTGAGCATGAACTAAGATACTGAGTTATATCCTTTTAATCTAATATTCCTCCATGAGCAAAAAGCAACAATAGGCATAACAACTGGACAATGTCAAATAGGTATTTTAAAGAAAAAAAGTCAATGGCAGATATAGAAAGAGCAACAAGTAAATATGGAATAAAATTCTGTACAAATAGAAAATATCAATTGTTACTTATTTATATTTTTGATAGATTTTGATGAACATGGGATACTGAAAATACATAGAACTAGGAATTACAATCTTTTATCTCTACTTAGATTATGCCCAAATTTATAGTCTGCTGCCAAATAGTATAACAACATCACACTACATATATACATACACAGAGATAGCTTCTTAAGTCTATATCTTTAATCTGTTTAAATATGTATTTTTCACGAATCTTCACTGAATCACATATGCTATTTTGTTGCGGTATTTTCTCACAAGTTAAGAATATCCTTCTTCTCTATCCCCCTCTGTCTCATTTTTTTTCAGATTATTTCCCCATAATATTTTAGAAAAACTAATTTTTATTAGGATCCTATTGTGTGCTTATGGTAGATAACATAATGCCAAAAGAAAGAGGTAGAATCTCTCCTGCCCTTAAGAAACTCTCATGTCAATGTGTACGTGTATATATTTGAAGGGGGATGGTGTTGATATAAGGGGAGATTAAAGGGGTGACCAACTATAGCTCAAGAATTCCCCCAAACTAAAGGCTATCCTAAGAGTAGTGTAAAATCATTCTTCCACAATAGATTGTAACCTCCTTGAGAACATACCCTAAGTTCTACATTTCAATAAAGTCTATGTTTACCACAGTGCCTGGCACACACTTGATACTCAAAAGTATTTGCTAGTGAATCAGTGAATAAAGCAAGGAAACATGTTGATAAGGAAGCAAGAATGCACCGAATCACTTAACATGGAGTCAGTTTAGTTCAGGTCATCTTGTTTTACTAAAACAGATTTTAGTTCAAGGATATCTCTTTAAAAGTAGAATGAGGAGGATATTTGTGGGGATAGAAAAAAAGACCCTCTTCATAAATGTGAGGATACCGGGGTGTGGAAAGGGGAAGACCAGTAAGATCACTCTGTATTGGGTATAGCGTGTTGATGGCTTTCAGGATTAAAAATCCACAGAAGATAACTGAGCCCAGGGTAGAATGAGTTATGAGTAGATGGGTTTGAGGAGGACTGGCAAAGACAACGATGTCAGGTAAGCATTTCCTGAGATCACACATCTGCAACTGACAAAAGTTTGAGTGGTTACTGAGATAAAAATAGTGATTGCTGAGCTGCCAGAGATTTACTGCAAAGAAAGAAGATTTTTAAAAAAAAAAATGTGATGACAAGACTATGGAGGTTTTAAAAAGGCATGATGTCTCCAACATGGCAAAGGGGGCAGATTTGTATTTGTCCTTTGCACATTTTAATTTCTGGCAATTCCTGTGATTATCTGTAGCAGCAGAAACACCTCTGAGTATTTGCTAAGAACAGGTTTTTCAGGGTTTGTTCTAGGGACAATTTTTTTTCCCTTGTCACCATGGCAACACTGCCAAAATAAATTATCTGTGTAGAGTTTGATTCTTTCCTTCAAACATTCTAGTGGCAAAATACAGGATAAAGGGAATCATCATATTTAAATATTTAGGGATTTCATTTTATATAAAAAAAACTTCATGCATTCTATTTAAAGGGTTTCGTGTTGACTTTTTTTCTGTGGTTTACTGAATGACTGATTAATGAGTACTATAGTGGATATTTTGGATCAGATAACCTAGAGGCATTTAGGAAAATCTTTTACATTGTTATCCTTTATAGAGAAGCTAGAAGGCTAAAATATTTACCTTCTTGCAGTTAAGGGCAGCTACAGATTCAATTTCTTGCCAAAAAGATGCAAGTAGAAATCCTTTGACAGGAATTCCAGGAAAGATTGTTAACATGGATAGACTCAACCAGAATTCCCTAGCATCATCCCAGCCTTTTCGCTTCTCCTTTAGCCCTTTTATCTCATATATTTCTAGAATGTGAACATAAATTCTGGCTTATTGCAACAATTCTGTGAGCATGAGGTTAAAATCCACAAGCTAAAAAATAGTGGCACAGAAAGATGGCAGAAACTTGAATTCTTCATGTCACCAGTGCTCAAATGCTAGCTTGTGGATTTGTTTTTATATGAGAAAAATATTCCTTTATATGTTTAAGCTACTGATAAGGCTTTCTGATGCTTATAGCTAAATACATTCCTGAAAATACCCATAATATACCAGAAGTGGTATATATATGATAAAATCTCTATTCTCAAGATATGAAAATCTAATAATATTAATAGGTACTATGTATTGTGTACTTACATTTTTGTACGGCAATATGTTAAGCCACTTTTGCAAATTACCCAACATAAACCGCAAGCAAAACTGTGAGACAGATGCTCTTTCTATTTCTCCTATTTTATTTATTCACTTTTAAATATTTTATTGATTTCAGAGAGGAAGGGAGAGGAAGAGATAGAAACATCAATGATGAGAATCATTGATTGGCTGTCTCCTGCACTCCCCACACTGGGGATCAAGCCTGCAACCCAGATATATGCCCTGACTGGGAATCGAACCCTGACCTCCTGGTTCATAGGTCCACGCTTAACCACTGAACCACACCGACTTGGCTCATATCCCCATTTTAAAGGTGAGATTTACGAAGTAGAGAAGACTAATTTTCATGAAGTTATATAACTTGAAAACACTGGAGCCCAGATAAGAACACAGAGAGTTGGACTCCAAGCTAAGGGTTTAGCAACTAGGAAGGAGAGAAACTAATACACAAATACTTACAAAGTTATAAAATATAGTAATGAGTAAATAATATGATTGACATTTTTTGACAATTTTAAAAGTATTGTGCCTAATGTAAAAAGACTAAAATAAAGGGACATTATTGACTCTACTGTGATTATTGAGAAAATGCCAACCTTTCATTTTAAAAACTTTACTGATGCCTATAAATTGCTGCTATTATGCTATAATTATTGTATTGCTAGTTCAACTGATAACCCAAATTGTACCTTATCCATTAAGGGAGGCAGTATAACAAAAAGTTTACAAACTGAAGTTCTAGAATCTGATTTACTTGGCATAGGAGAACCAGAAAGAAGGGACAGATTAAAGAACTATAGAATTAACTCTTATCCAGAGATGACAAGTTTCTCATTAAGTATGAGTTGGACCATTTTGAAGTGTTATTACATCTTTGAAGCCTTTCTAACAGAATATAATTAACCAGAAAATTGGTGTCCTTTCTGGTAAATTGGATAGAGAGGTTTCAACTTTCATTTGACAAACTTTTATAAAATCATACATACTTATATCCAAGAGCAAAAGCATGGCGACTCTGGGCATGATCAAAAGAAGAGTTTAGAAGTCAATAAGGTCATTGAAACTGCGGCCATTCATCTCTGGCAGGTTTGCTGAGCCTATGATCAGGTGTGAGATAGTTTAAAGACATGATTAAGTCTATCACATCTGATCACCTCAAAGGCAACTGCTGTAGAAAAAAACACACAATTGCTACATATCTAGTCTTTTGGTGAAAGTGCTTTTCCTGATACTTCTGCTTCAAGCTGCAAGTTCAAGGTCCATTCAATTTGTGCAACACCAATTTAAAAGATAAGCTGAAGCATGTGTATGTTTACCCTTACAATAATTGCTGGAATTAGCCTCTGAGTGTTGTGGAATAGGATGCTGAATTCAACCAAGTGATTTTCCATGTAGATAAAAATGTCCTGGAACTGAATACCTAACAAAGTATAGATCAGCAAGGAAGAAATGGGGATGACAGATCTTAACTATTGGAAGGACCAATACAAACTGATATTTGAAAATGGGCTGAATGCTTAAAGGACTCATTGGATACCTTAGGAGTATGAAGAAATGGTCTTGCCCAGCTGGCATGGCTCAGTGGTTGAGCGTCTACCTATGAACCAGGAGGTCATGGTTTAATTCCCTGTCAGGGCACATGCCCCCGTTGCAGGCTTGATCTCCAGTAGGGGGCGTGCAGGAGGGAGCCCAATCAATTATTCTTTCTCATTATTGATGTTTCTCTCTCTCCCTCTTCCTTTCTCTCTGAAATCAATAAAATATATTTTAAAAATATTTAAAGAAAAGTAATGGCCTTAATATTTTTTCTCTTGTTCTTAAGGGGAAAAGCTTCACTACTTGCTCTGCACTCTTAGAAAAGAGACTTTTCTTATATGTGTATTTAGGTACTCAAATGTGTGTACAGTTATTAGAGTATAAAAATGAGAACCTTCCTTTGAGTTCCAAAAGTCCAACTAAAAATGCTATGAAAGACCAATCAAAGTGGATGTAAAAACAACAAAAGCAAAAACAACACAAACTTTTGCAGGTTTATTTTGTATCCCTTTTCTGCTTCCCATGATGCATTTATAATAATTAGTGAAAGTGAAAAAAATTGTCAAAGTGTGTGTGTTCCACTGCTTTCTCAGTCTTAAGGGGAAGTTATAAAGTATATTACTGACATTCTGATTGAATAAATTAACAATGATTGGATAAATTAATAAATTAACACTAAGTTACACTTAACAATGTGTAAATATTGACTAAGTTTATAGCTTAAATGAGTGTTTCATATTTATGTTACACTGATCTCGCCTGATATAGAAATTTTGGACTGGAAGGGTCTGCCTTATCTGTGTTTTGTTATTGTTATTGTTGTCTTTTGTTGTTGGTTTTTTTTGCAGAACCAGTATTAGAACTGAATTTTTCTCACCATGTTACACTTTTCTTTAAAAGTGGTCTCTGAATTATCTCAAACAATTCTGGGATAAGCAAAATGCATACTTTTGAAGTTAAATACTGAAATAACTTACCCCTTCAGCTCATGTAAAGGAATGTTTGATTAATCTCTTTTACCCTAACATCTTAAAAATGTATCCTTCCTATATAATAAAAAGCTAATATTCAAATAGACCGAATGGTGGAACAAGCGAACAATCAAACAACCGAACAATTGGTCGCTATGACATGCGCTGACCACCAGGGGGCACACATGGAACATGGCAGGCATCGGCAGCAGGCGGCAGAGCGTGGGACGTGGCGGCCATTGGCCACGCAGTATGGTAGAGCAGGTGAGCGGGGGCGCCAGACTAAGGCAGGGCACCAGTTGCTGTCATTGGGGCAAGCCTCTAGTAGTTACTGAAAATTATTTGCTCCTGCATGCCGTGGTCCCGCCCAGCGTTCGCACCTGCTTCTAGCGTTGGCCCTACTCGCACTTGTGGCCAGTGCCTGGCTTTGATTGCTCAGTGCCATCAGCAGGTGCAAGCGGCGGCTGCTGGCCCCAATCACTCCTCAGGGCTTCTCCACCACCCCCTGCTCCTGAGGGGCGATCGGGACAGCAGCTGCCACTCACACCCGCTGCTGGGGCTGGCCCCAATTGCTCTGCACCATCAGCAGGTGCGAGTGGGGCTGGCACCATCAGCATGTGGGAGTGGCAGCAGCGGGGCTGTTGGCAGATAGGGGACTGGGGGCTGTAGTGGGAGGGACCAGGCTGGGGCATGGAGGATGGGTCGAGACCTGCTCCTGTGCCCACTGCAGCCTTGGGTCCCACAGTTCCTTTCAAGATGCATGAATTCATGCACTGGGCCCCTAGTATTATATGTTACAACATATAGTATGCATGCATTATGTTACTTATTATATTATGTATATAATTATTATATGTAAACACTTTATATATATACTAGTGGCCCGGTGCATGAAATTCATGCATGGGAGGTGGGGTTCCCTCAGCCCAGCCTGCACCCTCTCTAATTGGGGACCCCTAAACTGGCAGTTGGACATCCCTCTTGCAATCCGGGACCACTGGCTCCTAACCGCTCACCTGCCTGCCTACCTGATCGCCCTTAACCACTCTCCATGCTGGCCTGCTTGCCCCCAACTGCCTCCCCTTGCCAGCCTGATTGCCCCCAACTGTCCCCCTTACTGGCCTGATCACCCCAATTTGCCCCCCACTGCTGGCCTTCTCGCCCCCAACTGACACCCCTGCTGGCCTGATCACCCCCAACTGCCCTCCCCTCCTGGCCTGATCACCTCTAACTGGCTCTGCCTCGGCCCCAACACCATGGCTTTGTCCGGAAGGATATCCGGAAGTTCTCCCAGTCTAATTAGCATATTACCCTTTTATTAGTATAGATAGAGAACTGGTGCATGGGTGGGGGCCGGCTGGTCTGCCCTGAAGGGGGTCCTGGATCAGGGTGGGAGTCCCAACTGGGGGCAGTGCCAGCCTGGGCAAGGGGCTGGGGTGGTTTGCAGGCTGGCCATGCCCACATTGGGGTGAGGGTTCCCGCTGGGGGGCGTGGCCAGCCTGGGCAAGGGGCTGAGGGCCATTTGCAGGCTGGCCATGCCCCAATCGGGGTGAGGGTCCCCACTGGGGGCAGGGTGGGCCTGGGAAAGGGGCTGATGGCCTTTTGCAGGCTGGCCACACCCCCATTGGGTGAGGATTCCCGCCGGGGGGCATGGCTGGCCGGGGCAAGGGGATGAGGGCCGTTTGGGGGTGATCTCCAAGCTGGCCAAGCCCCCAGCTTTGTCTGGAAGGTCTCTGGAAGGTCTCCAGGTCTAATTAGCATATTACTCTTTTATTAGTATAGATTGCTTACATGTTTTTCTTGTTTAAATAATTTACTTTTTTCAAGGAGGTATTTCCAGGGAAAGAATATTTTGAATTGGATATTAGCATCTGAATAAATTATTAAAAAACAACTTGTTCAAATGTCATTGGGTAAGTGCATGCAATAACCACAGTGGGTGAACACTCTGAGCTTCCATCTAAACAATGATTTTATAGTTGGCAACTATCCTTACATTACAGGTATTTTCTCCCAAAGATTGGTGAGTATTTGAGGAAAATATCACATAAAAATTAGATTCTTTATGGGTAGGTATTATCTATAGTGTATATTAACATTAATATATGTAGACTTATTTTATAGCGACCTTGGTTGCACCAATATTCCCCTTCTGGCAGAAGACTTACACAAGCAATTGGATTGTAAGGACAATGGCTATATTTAAAAGTGTTTCATTAAACTTCTTATGTTTTTCAACTTAAAAAAATCCTTTACTAGAGCACAACTAGTAAGGCAACCACAGAACTGATTTTTTGGGGGGAAGAGGATTGTGGTTTTATATATATGGAGTCCTGATGCACGACAATTTGTGCAAGAGTTGGCCTTCCTTCTCCCTGCTGCTGGCATCAGCTTCCCTCCAGCACCTGGGACCCAAGCTTCCCTCCTCTGGCCACCAGCAGGCACCCAGAACCTGGGCTGCTTCCCTAGGGCCGCCTGCAGGCACCTGGGATCTGGGCTGGCTTCCCTCACTGGCCCCAACTTCGTCAGGAAGGACATCCGGAATGACGTCCGGTCTAATTAGCATATTACCCTTTTATTATTATAGATTACTGCACTGAACAGTATACTAATAAACATTGGCATTCTAGTTTGAAATAGAGTTAAATATTTTTCAAGTGAATTCTAAAAATGTTCATGGTGATAATCAAGGGAAATTAAACATTCAAAGAGAACAGATACTTTTCAGTGTAAAAGAATTAAAGTTTGTGTTAATCAATCAATCAATCAATCACATTTCCAAGTTCTACAAACAATGAATGCTGGCTTGAGGTATTTACCTGCCAAATAAACAACCAAACTTTTATCAGCATTGTCCAGGATATTTGGATTTATTTAATCTGTATTGCCATTAAAAGCAAAACAAAAATTGCTCTCAAGGTACTAGCAAAAGCACAAAACATACCAATTAAATTCTTATCTCCAAGCAGGCTTCCCAAAAGATGCTAAAAGAAATGACAAATGCAGTATTGCCATGAATTCAAATTACATTTAGAAGCTCACAGCATAAAAGCAATTCTTTTGGATGGTGACTATTATTATTTAAGAAAACTATGAGCAATATGTAGTTTATTTCTCTACAAAAAAATTAGGGTCACCAAATAACAATGCTCTATGATTTACATGGGCAAATCTTGCCAGAATTCTATTCATGTAAAAGCATGTGTCATTCATATATATAATTTCAGAGAGGAAGGGAGAGGGAGAGAGAGGTAAAAACATCAATGATGAGAGAGAATCATTGATTGGCTGTCCCCTGCATGTCCCTCACTGGGGATCTAGCCCGCCACCCAGGCATGTGCCCTGCCTGACTGGGAATCAAACTGTGATCTCCCTGTTCATAAGTTGATACTCAACCACTGAGCTGTGCCAGCTGGGCAAAAAACATATATTTATTGAACCTACCCCATGCCAGTTACTATGATACAATGTGGGTTAGTGGAATTGGTTCAATCAGGGGTTCTCAACCATGAAGCACTGGGAATATCTTGTGGTCTGTGGTTGAGGTGGAATTTCAACATTTTCTGTCTTTAAAATGCTAAGCATATTAGTGATTCAGTTATTCATTCAAATTTGAAAACCACTAAATTACACCAATGTGGATTTACTAAGAAAGGGCCTCTGGATTTGCAAAGACTACCTTCAAGTGAAGGATATGGTGAGAATCACCTTCGTTACTGTGACTCTAGCTGTTAACAAGAGCAGCCTAGCAAGGAAGGGGAAAAAAACCCACAGCACCCTCCTAACATTTATAGGAAGTAAAAAGATTAATAAGTCTTTAAGGACAAAGAAATACAAGAAAACATTTACATCCATTGCATGGAACATAGCATCATATTTTGTTCAAATACATGATTTCCATAACTTCCTTGGATAACAATGATATTTGTATATTCTGAATATAAAAAATAATATGACCCATAAAACATGAGGACTTTTTAAGGAATGGGTATGACATTCTCAACAAAGGTAAAGAAAATTACTCACTTAAAGCAAAAGCTATAAGAAACAAATGGAGTTCTCCTTTAACTGAAATTAAAAATCAATATAAATGGAGAAAAATATACACAAATTATAATAAATGATTATCTTTAGGCAATAAGATTAATAGTATTTTTTTTATTTATGTGTATTTTCTAAAATTTCTTAAGTAGGCATTTCTCATAAGTAGAAAAAAAAATCTAGAAATGTGAAATAAAAACAAGAAAACACTCAATAAAATTGTAATGCCAAGTTGAATGGATAGGTATTCATTGTAATTCCCAGAAACACATTACATATTTAATATTTTTAGAAAACTCATTTCTAATATATTTCTAAATAGGCATATATACACAGAAATATAAAAAATCACTGCATTTATGAGAAAAATCAAATATTTTGCAGCAGACTGGTAAATTTGGAACTGACTTTACTGGTTAGTTTTCCTGAAGTGAATTTGTTTACTCATGGTACAAGAAATAATTTTCAAAGCTATCCAGACTAAACTGTAGGTACTTCAATGTGAGAGTCTGGCAAAGGGGAAGATTGGACCAGGTGGAATAGGCATCCACAAGAATTGGAGAAAGACTGCCATTCTTTCTTTTCCTGGTTCCTCCTAATCACACTTACATGTCCTTGATTAGATTCACTGCTACTGGCTTTCAGGGAAGGGCTGTATGGGAAAGGTTGAGTGGATACTTGAGAATGACCCTTCAAAGCTGGGCTAGTCTGATTCTGGTTCCTAAGGAAGACCCACAGGCCAAACCTGGAACCAAAGACCCGGTCCTTTGTGCATGAGGCAGAACTTGTATGCAATATTATGTCATTGCTCATCAAGGCAGACAATTTAGCTAAGAGACATTAGAAAAATAATTTCATCTATCTAGTCTTCAGCTTGTTAGCTACAAAATCCTATATAATAAAAGGCTAATATGCTAATCGACCAAATGGCTGTAAGATTGGTTGCTATGACGTGCACTGACCACCAGGGGGCAGACACCCAACACAGGAGCTGCCCACTGGTGGTCAGTGTGCTCCCACAGGGGGAGCACCACTCAGCCAGAAGTGCTGCTCAGCCAGAAGCCCTGAGCTGGGCTCACGACTCTCCCTGCGGAGAGTGGGCCTAAGCCATCATTAAGACATCCCCCAAGGTCTCCTGGACTGTGAGAGGGCACAGATCAGGCTGAGGGACAACCCCCCTGAATGGACGAATTTCGTGCCTGGGCCTCTAATAGGAGCAATAACAGTACCCATAGGAATGTTGTAGTGAGGGTTAAATGAGATGATAACTAGCATTTAACACAGTGCCTGATACATATGTTCCCTTCTAATAGGTATAATTCTACATTATCCCAGCCTATATCCAGAGAACATGTCTTCCTGACATTTATATTTATTTATATTTATGTTTGTTTATGTTTATGTTTATATTTATATTTATACTAGAGGCCTGGTGCATGAATTCATGCACCAGTGGGAACCCTCAGCCTGACCTGTGGGATCAGGCCAAAACCGTCTCTCTGATATCCCCCAAGGGGTTCCGGATTGCGAGAGGGCACAGGCCAGTCTAAGGAAACCAACCAGTGCACAACCGAGGCTGGAGAGGGACGTGGGAGGTTGGCCACCTGGGGAAGGACTGCAGGAGGGCTCCAGGGTGTGTCCAGCCCATCTCAGTCCTGATTGGCCAGACCCCGGCAGCAAGCTAACCTACCAGTTGGAGTGTCTGCCCCCTGGTAGTCAGTGCACATCATAGCGAGCAGTTGAGCAGCCTTAGCATATCATTAGCATATTACACTTTGATTGGTTGAACAGATGACCAGACAACTGGGCAACCGGACACTTAGCATATTAGGCTTTTATTATATAGGATTTATATTTATATTTATATTTATATATGGTATATGGTATTTGGTTGTTAATCTTCATCTGAGGATATTTTTGTTCTATTGATTTTTAGAGAGAATGGATGGGAGGGAGAGAGACAGAGAGAGAGAAACATCAATTGATTGCCTCCCACAGGCATCCTGAACAGGGCTGGGGAGCCAGTCTACAACTGAGGTATGTGCCCTTGACTGGAATTGAAGCCTGAACCCTTCAGTACACAGGCTTATGCTCTAACCACTGAGCAACCCAACTAGAATTTAATCCACCAAGAACTATTGATAACCAAGGTTACCTGATTGACCTGGTTATGGAATCATCTGAAGACTTTACTAAAATACTCTGTATAGTATGAAGAGATGGTTACACAATTTCATGTAACTTTTATAAGTATTTTTTAAGCAACATGGCAGCAATGAGTGGTTAATCCAGATTCTTGCCTAAGAACAAATGTTCTTCAAATGGCTTCTTATACAAAGCTTGACACAAAGGCTTGTTTATCCAAAGTTACAACATGTTTAAGATTAATCTCAGTGTCCAGCACTATCAGGATGACTAGTTAAATTATGTTTATCCTTTCCTAGAACTTACATCAGAAAGGTGTGATTCACACTACTAGTTAACATTAGAACTAAAACATGGAAACTTCCTGTTGACCAAGAACCTTACTTTAACATTAATTAAACCATTATTTCTGGCTGATTAAAATAGAATTCAATTGTTCTTCTTAAAAAGGTATGAATGTAAGTCAGTGAGATATAATAGTGGCTTACTTATATTAATGAGCACAGCATTATAATTTAAGGAATTTAAATGATAACCTACTATTTATGAAAATTCTAGATTTTCATATATGGAAGCATTATAAACTTTCCTTTTAAACTATATATTAGTATAAAATGAGACTCAGTTGGTTTAAAGAAAGATATTAAGTATATAAAGCACAGGTACAAATCAACATGGTACACACAAACAAGCTGGGGCAAACTAAGTTCGATAAACAACATACAATTTAATATTTTTAGTTAGGCAGCAGAAACAATACAATAGATTCTTATTTTATAACTTAATTCTTCTTTCAAATAAGCCATGGTATTCAAATAAAAGTGTTTGCTTCAATAAAGTCTTATTAGTATAAATGTTTTACATGAGAAGACTTAGCCTTTACTATCCTCAAGTAAACACCTAGATTGCATAGAAATAATTACAATTTGCCAGTCAATTAGCCAAAATACCAATCAGAAGAAGTCAGTTAATGCCCAGCCGGCATTGCTCAGTGGTTGAGCATCGACCTATGAACCAGGAGGTCATGGTTCTATTCCCAGTCAGGCCTATGCCTGGATTGCAATCTTGACTCCCAGTGTGGCACTTGTAGGAGGTAGCCGATCAATGATTCTCTCTCATCATTGATGTTTCTATCTCTCTCTTCCTCTCCCTTCTTATCTGAAATCAATAAAAACATTTTTAAAAAAGAAGTAGTCAGTCAAAGGGCCACCTAGAACCCCTAATAGATCAGATTAATGAGAATGAGAAAGAGGTGGAAAGGAGTTATATAAACAAAAATGTTACTTATTTTAGCTCAGATTTTTCTATCTGCAATGACTATCAATAAACTGTATTGTGTATGTACAACTATTAACATATAGTTAAATATAACATGAGAATTCCTTGAACCAATTATTTTGTTATGTATATTTTCACAATCTTTGAGGAAATCTAGAAAAAATGTATCTCAATTTAATGCATGTCCGGATGCTTATTCTTTTGCACTTTCTTAATATTTAAGAACAAAAGCATTAGAAACTACTTAATTGACTCTCAACTCCATTTTTGATGGATAACTTTGATATCTTTATTGTGTTTAAATTATTGCACTTTTGAGACACTTAATATTAATATTATTTAAAATAATGCGTGCTCCCTGTATATTTTCTGAATCACATGTAAATATTACTTTATAATCTAGGCTTTTTCTTTAAAATAATCACAAATTTTTACAAGTAACTTTATAGAACACATCTTTTAATGAATTTTAAAGGCAAACAAAGAAACTAGGACAGCCACAATCAAATGTTTTATTCTTTCCTCAAAGCAGTGAAAAATTTCTCTTTCATACACTGGGTTATTATATCTGAATATAGAACTGATTTAGCAGTACTGAGAGAAGTCCCTGTCCTGTATGCTTTTTTATATTCTAAGTCTGCCTAGTAATCATACAACTATTGGGATAGGGAACATTGAGAGACTAAGACATAAGAAACACACTGGATAAAGAGAGTGCTCTCTTTTATGAGAAAAACAAATCTTCTTGTATGACACTACTAGTCCATATACAAACAAAACCTGGCTACTATAAAAATATTAAAAAAAGATCATCATCTGGAATAAAGTAGAAGATTACTGATGTCTATGAGCATATCCATGTACATTACATTCATATGTGTATAGCATATGCATAATGTATAGTTCCACATTCAAGAATAAAGCACATGAGAAATAGCATCTGTTTTTTCAATGAGTTTCTATTCGCATGTTCCAAACTGCAAAACTCTCCAATTAACTGACATTCCAAACAAGCTATGGTCAGTGTCATTCTTTGGAAGCCAATAGATGGCAACCTTGTATCAGGTGGCTCTGTCCTGCCTTGAACACAAGATTTTCCAACATTACCCAGTTCTTTGTAAATTTCCCAAGCATCTTTTTATAAATTGTTTGAAAATCCTTTTAGAGAAAGTTCTCAGCCTCTATGGTTTTGACATGCTTTTCCACTAAAACACAGAAAAACTGGGTTATTTCTTTCCTGAGTTATGTAAAAGTCACAGGATCAAATCTTTCCACCTTCAACAAACATATTCTAATTTTCCACCTTATTATTTTCATTTTATTTAAACCTGAGCACAATCTTGGTACTAGATGTAGAGAAAAATCCTGGCTTTCCTTACCCTGGTTTCTGATTAAAAGAATGGCCGCCAATTCTATAATGTTGCAGGTCATTTAGACTCAGTGAAAAACCCATTTCTGTTGAATTACCTATAGTTACCTTTTAAAAATATATTTTTATTGATTTCAGAGAGGAAGGGAGAGGGAGAGAGAAATAGAAACATCAATGATGAGAGAGAATCACTGATCAGCTGCCTCCTGCACACCGCTAACTGGGGATCGAACCCGCAACCTGGTCATGTGCCTTTGACCAGAACTGAACCCAGGACCCCTCAGTCTGCAGGTGGAGATTTATCCACTGAGCCAAACCAGCTAGGGCTACAAATGGTTATCTTTAATTGCAAATCTATAGTCCAAGTTTTTGGTCATGTTTGCTTTAATGAAAGCAAAATGTCCTTTTACCTCCCTAGATATGGAATCAGATTATGTTTCAAAAGTCATCAAACTTTTAAAGGGTTGAATTCTCATGAATTAAATGCAAAAGTTTTCCTCTCAGCTTGAGTTTAAAAAAAAAAACATTGAAGGGATTCTCCTACTTGAATTGTTTTCTTCCTATGGATATAGTTTGGGGGGGTGCAATTTTCAAGAATATAGGGTAGTGGAGGACAAACAAAATATGAAGAAAATATATATGGAAATAAAAATGTCTGTTTAACAATCTCCTCCCACCCCTGTATTTCTTTAAACCTTTCAAACCAGCTTTAAGAAAATTTTATATTGGCCTGATTAGTAGGAGGTATTACTGAATAGTAAAAGAGATGAAACAGATACAGAGAAACATACACAGAGAGAAACAAGGAGTTTCAAATGTTATCAACTGCTGTAGAGATGAGATCACCTGACTAAACTAGAAAACATATTTCAAATTTAAATTAAAATACAAGTTTGAGTGATCCAAGCTATACCTATCCACCCCAAATCCAGCTGTGTGCTGCTCTGCCCTTTCCTCTGCTCCCCTCTCTACGGATCCCACCCCACGAATAATAACCTGAAAAAATTAACCATTTAAAACAAAATGATCCAAATAAGAACATTAATAAAATTGCAGGTGCATCTCTAGGACAAAAGGCATCAATATCAATTTGCTTAAGGGAAGACTGATCTCATTTTCTCCAGGGTACAAACATTTTTCCCTGACAACTGGTGGACAGTGAAGCATGACATGCTGAAACCTGTAGAGAATAATAGTAGTGACTCAAATTTTCAGGGCCACAGGTTGAGACAACAATGCAGCCTGTGTTGTTTCTTCATAAGGATATTCTATAACCCTTTGTTACATTAAATATAATTGTTTAAGGAATTATTTTTATTTCATTTGCAAAGCACTATATATTAGTTGGTAATTATTTAAAATGCACTTCCTCTGACGACAATTAGAATTTTCTACCATAGCCTGGTATTTTCTTAAAGTAAAGGTGTGATAGACACCACTTAAATACCAACATTTGGGGGTATTTACCTCCAACATTTACCTCATACTAACTTTGTAATACACTCCAAGACAGAATGAAATAGTGAAAGCAAAGAAATGACTGAACATTAACCACCTAATTTTTAGAATTAAAAACATTTTTTTCTTGAGTACTCCTTTTTAAAAAAACTGTACTTTTATTGGTTTCAGATCAGAAGAAAGAGGGAGAGAGAGATAGAAACATCTATGACGAAAGAGAATCATTGATTGACTGCCTTCTGCATGCCCCCTACTGGGGATAGAGCCCACAACATGGACATGTGACCAGATCGGGAATCGAACCATGACCTCCTAGTTCATAAGTCGATGCTCAACAACTGAGCCATGCCAGTCAAGTCCTGAGTACTCTTAAACTATCTGATTTTCCTAGAAAATCATCAACAACCATTGGATAACATTGGTTACAATAGTGAGACCAATATACTTTGGACAAACTATTATAAGGTACAGAGTGATAAAAAGCAGAAATAATGTGCATGCTTTTTAAAAGCTTTATGGAAGATGCAAGCAAGAAGAAAGTGATATGAAGATTTCTTGAACTTAAAAATAAAACCATCTAACTGTTCAATTTGTAATATGTATAAATATATTATAGAGGGGAACACTTAAGGAAACATTTGATGTTTTCTTACATTTTTCCCTAGATATGTCAGTTTTGTTAATAACTTCATATTCAACATACTGAGAAAACAAACTCAATATCACAAGCAAATGTGATACTTATTAATACTTTTATATAGTAAAAGATCCTTGGTCTCTATTAACGTGGATTTATGATGTAATCTGACTGAGTGTTTATGGTTAGTTTAGATAAAATGGTTTCCTCCGTAATATTACAGAAAGTATTTTATGTGATGGCATTACTTTATGTTAATACTAGAGGTTCAGTGCATGGATTCGTGCACTGGTAGGGTCCCTCAGCCTGGCCTGCAGACATCCCCGAAGGGGTCCCAGATTGCGGGAGGATGCAGGGCAGGCCAAGGGACCCCACTGGTGCACGATCAGGGCAGGGAAGGGACCACAGGAGGGCTCCAGGGTGATTCTGGCCCATCTTGCCCAGTCCCAATTGGCCAGACCCTAGCAACAAGCTTACCTACTGGTTGGAGTGTCTGCCCTCTGATGGTCAGTATGTATAATAGCTACTGGTCGAACAGTTGAATGGTTGCTTAGGCTTTTATATATATAGATGTTTTCTCTAGACTTCTTTAGAGGTCAACTTGCTCTTAGTGGCAATTCAGGAACTT
Organism: Cnephaeus nilssonii; assembly: GCF_951640355.1. NCBI lineage: Eukaryota > Metazoa > Chordata > Mammalia > Chiroptera > Vespertilionidae > Cnephaeus > Cnephaeus nilssonii. Next base: position 16,511,003 of record NC_137071.1, on the reverse strand, counting down.
CCTATCACTCTTAACTACTTTTGAGCTTACACTATACTGTAAGCTCAACCACTGAGCCATGTATAGGCAGCCCTCTTCATGCATAGATATTTCATTTATTATTAAACTAAAATATGCCTCCCATAGCTTCTACACTTTCCAAATCAGAATACAATTTCAAACTAGCTAAACACTAGAGCTTTTTCATTGCTGACCTTCTGAATATTTCGCACAGCTACCATATTTCCCCTAAGTATTATTTCTTTCTTTCCCTGGTTTCTTTAAGTACTCCTCACATGGTGTGGTATCAAGACTTATCACCACTTATATAACTCTACCCAGGACATTCTGCATCATATCAAACTTTTTATAATTTCAATCCCTTATTTTAGAAAGGAGCATTTGGCGCCAAAACAATCAAGTCATGATTGGATTAGAGATCACCGATAATGATATTAAGAGCCTGGAAAGCACAGAATATGAACAAATTGGGTGGGAATAAAAGGATAAAGGAAGGAAAAGAGGATGGAAGAACAAAGCAAGAAACACAGCAAGTGAGGAAGTGCATTTGAAGTAACTACCAACTAATACATAGTGCTTTGCAAATGAAATATGAGTGCATGTATCAAATTTTTGTTGTGACATTTCATGGCATTTGACTTTAGTATTGTCATGTGGGTTCCTAACAGAACTTTATAACTTATTATTTGGAAATAAGATATTTCTTTTTTCCCAGTGACCTTCATAATCTGTTGTAAGAGACATGGACTGAGATAGCCAGAGCTCAGGAGAATTAATCAGAGGAAACCTGGGAATGCTAACAAAGTGGGACATAAAAGCTAAGGCAACAAACTATAAACATGTCGCTGAACTTTGATTTTCACATGCTTCTGTGTTTATTCTTAAAGCAAGTATTTTAGCACTGACATCAACTCACTAAGCAATTAGCAATATTAATATAGAGTAGAAGTGATTTTTAACTACTGTGTACTTTATTCTGAGCTCAAATTACAAGAAACTTGGAAAAGTCAGTAAATGCCTGTAGAATGATGGAATGGTGCCCTAGTGGTTTCCAGGCCTCATTGGGCTCAGTGACTGATATGTTCTCTGGAGCCTACTTAACATTTTATCTTAAATTTTTAAATTAATTGCCAATTATTTGATAATATGGAGGTTACACTTATGAATCCAGATTTCAGATTCTATTTTGCAATATGTTTTTATCAATTTCTAAGAGGAAGGGGGAGGGAGAGGGAGAGAGGGAGAAAGAGAGAGAGGGAGAGAGGGGGAGAGAGAGAGAGAGAGAGAGAGAGAGAGAGAGAGAGAGAGAGAGAGAGAAATGATGAGAATCATTGATCGGCTGCCTCCTGCATGCCCCACGCTGAGGATCGAGCCTACAACCCGGGCATGTGCCCTGACTGGGAATTGAACCATGACCTTCTGGTTCATAGGTCAATGTTCAACCACTGAGCCATGCCAGTTAGGCCAGATTTCAGATTATTTGCAAACTTGGATGATGTGATAACTTTGGGTAGGCTTGCTAGGGGTTCACATCAGGTGGGGTACACTTGACACATGGAGATGAGCTGTAAGTTCTCCAGTTGGTCATCCATCTTCTTCAGTTTGCCATATTGTCCACCCACCCTTGTCATGCACCATATTACATAGACATTTCTGTTTGCCATATTAGATATTTGAGTGATGTGAAAAAGCAATACTTCTCAGTATTTCCATGAAAAATTCACATTCACATTCCATAGGCATGCCCCGATTTTAACATCAACCATACACGCACTTGCTGTGACCTTGAGCAGGCTAACTCCTCTGTCAAAGGATTTCCCTAACTGTAGAACTCGAATAAAAATAGTGCATATTTCAAAGAATTTTTGTGAGGATTAACTTAGTTCATATATGCAAAAGGTTTTAGAAAAATATCTAGCATATAGTAAGCTCTATGGTGTTATCTAATAATCTCCTTTCCCCCTCCTTCTCTTTCTTCTCAATATTGCCATTATCATCATACTCACCACTACTGCCACAGCTCTAAAATATGCACAATTCCCAGCTGCCCACATCTAGTTTCATCCTTTTGCGTCACCAACCAAAACACATCTGGCTTATCTACATAAATCCCGAAATTCTTCCACATTCTGTAGAATGCAATATTATACCTATGTATGTTATGTAGTTTCATTATATATTAATAGATATTATCATTTTATAGTTCTATAAAATGCTATTTCTCTATTCTAATAGAATTCTATTACTTTGTTACTAGCATTAAGCTTCTCAAGTACAGGGTCCTTACTTATTTATATATCTCTTTAGTGTAAGTGGAAGCTCAGTATATACTTATTGAAAAAAATGATCACTAGTTTTCATCAGAATAACAGATAATGTTGTACAACATGAAAATAGGCCCACAATATCTGTATTTCTTTTAATTTTATAAATGTAACTATTAGGACTCCTTATGTGTTTTTTTAAGCTAACAGAAAAGTAAAAATTCTCATGTATGAATATCCTAAAATAACATTCTATTGATTTAAAAGCCTTACATGAATAAGATGGTCTGATATTTTTGTTTCCTGTAATGGCATAATTTCCAAAGCAGATCTCTTAATTTCATACCCAAGTCCAGTCATTTCTATAAAATGTGACTATTCAGTTTTACTTAGCCGAACAAGGTCTCTCATTGGTTGCTAAACTATTTTGACATTTAGAGTAGTGTTATTTCATTGAAAAAAATCATACCTCTATTTATCTAAGGACTCTTGCATTCCTCGATTTTGTTCTATCAATGAATAATCTAACAAGACAACTGGGTTATCTTTGTATTCCCCCTATTATTACATTGGTAGGTATAGGTTGTTGTTTTTTTTAAGTGTTATTTTCCTAGGGCTCAGAAGGGCAGCATCGGTAATGAAATGTGCAGTCATGCCCCAATTTCAGTGCTCCCAGGCTGAAGTCAGCACATAATAGCTCAAACAGAAGTGAGTGCTGAGATGCAAGCCTGTCAAAGGCTAAACCATGGATTATCGCAGCAATGCACCCATCCCTTTGAAGAAGGCTCCCTTTGGTGGCTTTTCAAGCAGTTGCTTGGCTACCTTTTTCCCAATAATATGAGTCCATCTGGTCTCTCTCTTCCTCTCTAAAGACATAAGCACTACCCTGAAAGGTTTCATCCTGGTATCTCTTTTTGCTTCCGTATACGTTTTGTCAATTATTTCTGGGTGGAAAAACACATTAGGAGGGTGGGTTTTTGTTCGTTTGTTTGTTTGTTTTTGCATATAACCTTTATCTGAATCATTAACTATACTCTATATACACAACACAGGACAGGGTTTTTATTTTCTTTACTATTAACTGGTATTAAACTAACCAAATTTTTATCCACTAAGAACATTAGAAAGCATTTAGTACAAGTCACTCTTCTTATAATTACTGTAGTAACAGGGGAGTCTAAGGGGTCCTCCCAAGTTCCCTTGGCTAATTGGTGGCAAGGAAAGTATTCAAACTTCATAGCACACCATACTGGCCACTACAGCATAAATATGCAGTGCTGAATCAAAACATGCCAAGCAACACAATTCTGTCTCTCCAGATACATGCTTCTATATTTAACTTGGACAGCCCCTTTTGATGCTGGTGAGGAATACGTTTAGGGATTTATTAGAGCACTATAATCTCCTATGCATTATAACTGTGTACTAAATGAGTTTCTAATTTGGTCAACCAAGATGGGATGGGCTGGCACTTTTATTATCAGGGCTTGCATCAGCAAGCTCACTTGTTAAGGAAACTGCTTCTTCTGGTATTTAGAATTTTATTTCCTGTGATTTTCATCAAGTTAAATTTGGATATATGCATCACTGGTACATACAGAAACAAATATAAGATTTGCCAATAATATTTGCATCATTCCCAAAACATTGTTTCCACCCTTTATATATTTTCCAGTTTCCTTAAATCAATTTCCATGTAAACTAAACAGATTCAAATCCAAAACCCTCCTGAAGAAAATGACACACCAGGATTCATAAATACAAGAACAATGATTATAAGATATAATATTCCTCCTAATCCATAGATTTAGCGCTCTGTTAGACACACAGAGAAGGCTTAATACATAACTGTCCAAAGAATATGTGTATGTATCAACAATGTAAAGAAAAAACATAGGTTACATTCTCTTTGGATTTAATTTAGTATCAGATAAATTGGGCTAAAACTCTAAATATTCAGATATTTGTGAGAGCATCAGGTAGACAATCACACAGCTTTGTTGATGGTTGGGTACTGATTCATGACACCTGCCACAATTTTTACACATGACAGAACAGGATTTAGGAGTAGACAAAAGCAAACTGACCAAAGTGACATGTTCTTTGGGCATTTGCTTTGACCTAGACAGACTCTAGAGCCCTTCAGAAGTATGCAATGGAATGGCTTGCAGAATTTTCAATTAGGGTGTATGGTTGCCCTAAGCCAGACAATGATTTTGTTTCAGCTGAGTGATAGGTAACAATTGCCATATGGTTGGTTTTCCCCAAAGTATCTTTATAACAGAGTATACTTTAATCCTATCCTTTCAAAGTCTATTGGTTGTATATTTTACTACATTAAACTCAGCAAAAACTACTGCAACTTCATTGTAAATGTTCTCAGTTTTTAAAAGAAAAAAACATTTGATCTGAATCCAAATCCGATAATATCTGAACCCAAACAAATGATTATATAGTCACCCTTTATGCATGAGGACATTATAAATAGCTGAAATACTGTAGTAAAAATCAAAGGTTGATATTCATACCACATTTCCAAGTAATCTTCTTAGAAACCATTAAAAATGGGTTCATAAAGGACTCAAATTCAAAATTATACATATGATTGTGATGGTGAGAAAGCAACATTTTCTTTTCAGAGGGTTAAGTTAATAGATTTTTAGCAACATGGTATTATAAACAAATTGATGATAGTGTGGCAGTCAATAATTTAATGTTTGGCAAATCTTGTTACAGATATTCTATTTCTGATTCTCCCCTTTAAAATATCTGTTATGAGCCCGGCCATCATGGCTCAGTGGTTGAGCATCTATCTATGAACCAGGAGGACACAGTTCAATTCCCAGTCAGGGCACATGCCTGGGTTGTGAGCTTGATCCCCAGAGTGGGGCTTGCAGGAGGCAGCTGATCAATGATTCTCTCTCATCATTGATGTTTCTATCTCTTTCTCCCTCTCCTTTCTTTCTGAAATCAATAAAAATATATTAAAAATAATAAAATAGCCCTGACCGGTTTGGCTCAGTGGATAGTCCTGGGTTCGATTCCAGTCAAAGGCATGTACCTTGGTTGCAGGCACATCCCCAGTAGGGGGTGTGCAGGAGGCAGCTGATTGATGTTTCTCCCTCATCGATGTTTCTAACTCTCTAACCCTCCCCCTTCCTCTTTGTAAAAAATCAATAAAATATATTTTAAAAAATAAAATATCTGTTATGTGAGCTCTTATAAAGATATAATCTCAAAGAAAGTTTATTATGAATAAGTAGTCTGCACTCTGAATATTCCCTGAATATTCGCAACAGATCTTTTTGCCTGCTACTTGGATTGCTCAAACCAAAGTTGAGCCATAGCATTGCCATGAGAAGAAGTCAATGGCATATTAGACCCACGTCTTAAATGGTAACAGTATAGATGGAGGCAGATGAACCATCTAAAATTAGAACTAAACAATTTAATAGCTGAGCAATACTCTTTTCAATAATGTGTCATTGCTAATTGCAGCACCATTGTACATTCTCTGAAATAGCACAAAGACAATCAATGACTCAAAGAAATTAACAACTTCCTCTTAAAAATTGAGCTATATTGATCAGAAAAAACTAACATGTTCCTTCTAATGTCCTTTCCTGGGGAGCAAAAGCCTTCTGGTCCCTTGGACAATATAGATTAACTCTTATACAAATTAGGCAGGATATTCATGCCAGAAAGTATTTGCTCTGAAGAAGAATAATTGAGGCAAAGCAGAGTTTCCTTTGAGTGCAACACACTATAACTACTGGTTTATGTTTAGTGACATCATATTAAATGTATTTTTTTTGTGCTTTTAAGTGAAAAATAATGTTAAGAACTTCTTCTGCTTGCATTTATATTAGAACCCATGCTTCTCTCCAACCTGCTTCAGATAAGAATGGAGCCTTGCCCAGGCAGTATGGCTCAGTGCTTGACTGTCAACCTATGAATCACTAAAAATGTATTTTAAAAATAGAATGGACCCATTATCTCATTCATAAATCAAATCCACTTAACTCCTTCTTTGTTCTTAATATGATTCTTCTATTTGTTTTCAGGTGAGGTTTCTAATATATACAACATCCTTCCCTCTACTGTGTATAAATATGCTTCCGTAGTTAGCACTGGAAACAAAAATTAAAGCCACACAATAAAATATCTAAAGCAGACTTCCAAATTACAACTAAAATACAGAACAACCATAATTCAGAACCACTTGAGATCTGCCTAAATAGAAGCCCTACAACTAGAGAATTAAGGAAGAAACCACATTGAGACTGTGGTAGAGGGGCAGAACAGGCTGGCCTGACACACATGTGGTGTTTTATTTAATTAGGAGTGATATCTCAGCTGAGGAGGCTTCCAGTGATTCCCTCAGAACTTGGTGATTCCCTGAGATCCCGTCCCACCCAATTTGCGTCCCACCCAAATTTCAACCCACCCAAGCAGTTTATAGGAGGAGGAAAGGGTCCCAACCCCACACCAGAATGATCAGCCCAGGGTTCAGACGACCAGGAGGAGAAGGTCCCAAAACCTTGGACTGTAAAAACCAATGGCAATTGTGGCTGAGTGACATGGAGACAGCTGTAGACCTGAGCAGTTCCTCCAAAAGGGCCCACAGAAGGACTTACTTGGATTCACTTCCTCTGAGCTCCAGAGCTGAGGCAGCAACTTAAAAGGATACAGGGACATGCCAGTAGAAACTAAATTGTCTGGCATCACGGCAAGAACTTGGAGCCAGCAGATTTCTCCCAGACAAAAGTGCTGGCAGAAGTCATTGTACCTCTGCTGAGACTTCTCTCCAGCTCTCCCAGAACTGACGGGCAGGTGCAATATCTGAGTCTCCCTCAACCTGGCCCACACTGTTCTGTTTGCCCAACCATGGTGATTCCCTGAGATCCCACCCTACTCAATTTGCAGCTCACCCAAGCTGTTTGTAGTGATTTTTCCATATGAATGGACTGTTCTGGCTCAGGATTCACTTTCCTAAAATCTCTCAAACAAGCAGCAGCTGGACTCAGCATGCACTGTAACTCTCCATAAGTGGCCCAGTCCTGTCACTAGCAGCAGCTTGCCAAGGTTCAAAGCTTGACCTTTCCTGGGCACCTCGAAGCCCAATACAAGTAGCAGTCATATAAAGGCAGGGCACAGGCAGTGGCTGACTTTGAACCTCCCAGGAGGCCCCAGAGCCACTGCACCCGGTGAACAGCTTCAGACCATTCCAGGTTACAACTCTACCACATCTACGAGTGACACACTCAGGGGGCACCAAAGCCCCACTGAAGCAAGTCCTGCTCCATAGGGGTGTCTCCTGAACAGCAATGCTATCATTGTAGTTGCAGCTGGAGCTCAAAGCCAATTGGCCTGGGAGTCAATTCCTCCCAGCGATGCCAATTGCAATCAAGGCTCAAGACATTGCACACAGCCCACACAGGGGCTCACTAGAGTGCCCAGCTCAGGTGACTGAGGAGACTGAGCCACTGGGCCCTACAGGACACCTGCTACTAAAGGCCACTTTACCAATTCCAGGAGACATAGCATCTCTACATAATACATAGAAACAAACACAGGGAAGAAGCCAAAATGTGGAGACAAAGAATCATGTTACAAATGAAAAACAACAACAACAAAAAACACAAGAAGCACACATACAGAAATCTCCAGGAAAAGGACTAAATGAAATGGAAGCAAACAAACTAGTAGATACAGAGTGCAAAATAATGGTTATAAGGATGCTCAACGATCTTAATGAGAGTTGCAAGGAAGTGAGAATTTTAAGGCTCTTAGTGAGAACATTAAAGGCATGAAAAAGAATCAGTCAGAAATGAAGGCTACACTAACTGAAATGAAGAATAATTTACAGGGAATCAACAGTAAATAGAGGATGCTGAGAATCAAATCAGTGATTTGAAATACGAGGAAGTAAAAAACATCCAATCAGAAGAGCCAAAAGAAGAAAAGAATTCAAAAATATGAAGATAGTGTAAGGAGCCTCTGGGACAACTTCAAGCATTCCAATATTTGCATCATGGGGGTCCCAGGAGGAGAAGAGAAGGAGCAAGCAATTGAAAAACCTATTTGAAAAAATAATGACAGAAAACTTCCACTGCCTGGTGAAAGAGACACACCAGTCCAGGAAGCACAGAGTCCCAAACAAGATGTACCCAAAGAAGCCACACCAGGACACATCATAATTAAAATGCCAAATGTTAAAGACAATGAAAAAATCTTAAAAGCAACTAGAGAAAAGCAGTTAGCTACTTACAAGGGATTATCTATAGGACTGTCAGCTGGTTTCTCAACAGAAACTTTTCAGGCCAGAATGGAGTAGCAAGAAACATTCCAAGTGATGAAAAGCAAGAATCTACAACCAAGATTACACTATCTAGTAAAACTATCATTTAGAATTGAAGGTCAAATAAAGAGCTTCCCAGACAAGAAAAAGCTAAAGGAGTTCATCACTACCAAACCAGAATTACATGAAATGTTGAAGTGTTTTAAGAAGAAAAATAAAAAAAATAAAAAATTTGAACAATAAATGGCAAAAAATACATATCAACAATTTAATCTAAAAATCAAAATAAATGAAAAAAGAATCTAACGAACAAAATAAACTGATGGATAAAATAGAACTAGAGGCATAGAAACATGGAATATACTGAGGAATCTCAGAGGGAAGGAGGTGGAGGGCAGTTAGAGATTAATCAAAGACCTTATATGTATATATGCATTACCCATGGACACAGACAGTAGGGGGTGAAGGCCCAGGGCAGGGCACTACCTGGGTGAATGAGGGTAATGAGGGAACATCTGAAAAACAAACACAAACCTAAAGCAAAATATAAAAACCCTGAATATACCCTCTCTTCCCTTCACTATGAGGGCTCTTGGAAGAATTTCTCATAGCTATTTTATTGGCCTTGTCCCCTTCTCCTCAGGGTGGCTTTCATTTATTTGCATATCTTTACTAAACATACTCTCAGCAAGATTATTGATGATTTAATATTTACATCCAATGGACTCTTTCACTCTCACCTTGCTTGAATTCTGTGGAACACTTGGCCTTTCTTGAATCTCACCTTTGCAGTTAGCAAAAGGACATGCTTTTCCTTTATTCCTTGTCTGCCTTAACTATTACTTCTAATTCTTCTCTTATGGGCCTTTTCCTCCACTGGCCCCCTAAATATTGGTATGAATGATGGATGGACATTTTTTCTTAATCTCTGTCTTCTCTAAAGATATCATCCATAGACAAACAATAATTTCACTCCTGGCTACAGTTGATAATCCTCAAATCCATGTGCCCAACCCACCCTTCCCTCCAAGCTTCAGTATCCAACTTCCTCTTACTAGTAAATATTTTCAGTGAAGTGTTCTCAGACAACTGACAATCAAATATCCCAACTGAATTTATTATCTTCTCTCCAAATGAACCCCTTCCCCCCTACTTTCTCAGTGAATTAAAACACACACACACACACACACACACACACACACACACACACACACACACAATACATCTAAGCTAAAAAGTTGGGAACCATCCTTTACTAGTATTTCTCCTTTTCTCTTATACATATATAATGGATAGCCGCATTAAAGATACAAACTGAGAAGGGGACAAAAATTGGTCATCTTTTTTTCAGGTTGTTCATTGGCCCTTTGACTTTCCCATTTCAAATATTTGTATTTTGGTATTATAATTACTGATGTCGATAAAATCAATACTTATATTTCAATCTAAGGTCATGTAATAATACCATTGCATAGGCATGCTGTAAACACTAAATGGAATAATACATGTAAGCCTTAGCAGAATGTGTAACACTGAGAACATGTCCAGTGTGTGTTGGTTATTAGTAACTTATTAATGTATTGATTTTGTTGTTTCTTTCACATGACTGCGAGAGTGTTCTTTCCAAACTAAACAGTTAAGTCACCTTCTTATGTCATACACTTTTAATAGCCCTCTAGTACTTACACAAAATCTTTAAAAAGACAAAAAAATGTTTTTGATGATTAGTCATTTTGTTTTGCCCTGATCTTTGCAACTGTTTGAAGAAATATTATTACTTTTATACCAAGAAGATTCAAACCTCGCAGCCTGTACTCACACTGTTCCCTCTTTATAGAATGATGTGCCCTTCACATCTATATACACGCATATGCACGGGCACACACACATACACAGATATTCCCATACACATTCACCTGTCACTCTGGTGCCTAATAAACACATTAAAACTTTGCTCACCCCAAGTGATCTTTGTCCTAACCAATCATATCAAAATTTGCCCCTTTATTTTTACAATAATGTGAATAATTACCCTGAAATGGTATAATATAGTGACCTCTATAATTTATTTTAATTACTTAATTATCTGCCCATCAGATGGCATGTAATGGCAGGATATATACTTCATTTATCTTAGTGACCCCAGCATTTAGTTCCATGAGTAGCACATTTGGTCCTGAATAAATATTCATTGCATGAATAGGTAGATGATGGGTTTCTTCCTTCTGCAATTTAATATTTTTTATTATAGCACTCATATACCTCCCATAATGGATCCTTGAAAAAAAGAAGAAAAAAACAACTTTTGTCCAGAAAAAAATATTAGAATACCACAAATTCTTTCTGACCATTTATCAAAAACAGTCAGTCATCATTTATGTCATACCTGTTCTTAGGTAATGATGATCTATGCCACTGCAATACTTATTTGTATGAAAGTAAAAATAGGGTAAATATATCTTTAAATTCGGAAGTATTTCTTCTAAAATACATTTTAAATTTACTTGAGATGTTAATTTCACCCTCATTTGGTGGGGAAAGTATTGCTATACTCCTGAGTTCTGAAAGTGTCTTATTTTGTGAAAGAGCTGTTAAACTACTGAGTAATAATATGGTTTGGAAAAGATAATAATTACATATATTTACATAACAGACCACAATATCTTCAAGGAATTATTGCCATAATTACACAAAACCCCACATATAGAGTTTCTATTTCCTTTATTAATGAGCTTTTTAAGATCTTTATGGTCCATCCTCAGTATAAAATAAATAATGGCCTATTATCTCTCCATGGAATTTTGATAGAAAATAAATTGTGATCATGAGCAAAATAACAAAACTTTGAAATTCATGGAGCAAAATGTGCTTCCAACTAGAAAACAGGCAATCTATGGGACACTGATTGGCCTTCAAATCTATCTACTAACTTTGTGTTTGTAACCATGTGTGATTAGGATTCTATCTGTAAGTGTATAAAGAGACAGGGTCACACTCAAATGGACAAAATATTAGTTACTTATCCTCAGTTACCTTAAATTTTTAAAACCACCATTGGCAAACCTCTGTCTCTGCGTGCTGTTCATTGTGTTGGAGTTCTACAGGTTCTTATCCTGGGATGGCTTTTCTTATTTATCTACACTAGAGGCCTGGTGCACAAAATTCATGCACTGGGGATTGGGGGGGGGGTCCCTCAGCCCGGCCTGCACCATCTCATAGTCCAGGACCCCTTGGCGATGTCCGCCTACTGGTTTAGGCCCGCTACCCGGGGAAATCGGGCCTAAGCCGGCAGTCAGACATCCCTCTTGCAGTCTGGGACCCCTTGCTCCTTACTGTCCGCCTGTTCACTGCTCCTTACCACTCGGCTCACTGCTCCTTCCTTATAGCTGCCACGGAGGCGGGAGAGGCTCCTGCTACCGCCCCTGCACTCACCAGCTGTGAGCCTGGCTTCTGGCTCTATGGTGCTCCCCCTATGGGAGCGCACTGACCACCAGGGGGCAGCTCCTGCATTGAGTGTCTGCCCCCTGTTGGTCAGTGCGCATCATAGTGACTGGTCCTTCTGGTCATTCCATTGTAATAGTTACTTAGGATTTTATTATATAGATGCTTACTCTCCTCTCATTCCCAGCTCAGACTCTCCCATGGATTAGTCTATAACTCAGTGATTCTCAGATTTATGATCACCAACCCTCTATTTCTAAAGGCTCAATACTTCTCTACTCAGGCACTTGAAATGCAGCATGCCTCAGAGTAAACAGTATTCCTCCCTAGATCTATCCTCTCTTGTGATTGCTCCAATATTGTCTGTTGTCTCCGTCAGCCACCAAAATGGCTAGTAAGGCTTCTCAATATATCCTGGTTTGCTTCTAACCCTCTATTTCATCTCCACTCACTAGGTAGCTTTTCTTATCATTTCTCATTGGACTATTGCAACAGCTTTCAAACTGGCCTTTTTATCCATTAGTATTTTTAACTCAGCCAAATCTGCACAGACCCTGTAGAATAACCTAATTGTGCAGCTGTTTGACATCCTCCAATAGCTCTCCATAATCTGTTAGGATACAGTCCAAATTCCTGAAAGCGACCTTCCAGGCCATTCATTATCATTTCTATATTTACAATTTTATTCACTTATCTCAACACTTCCCCTTTCTGGAGTTAAGATGTCCTGAAAAGTCTTTTCACACCCAGAACATATTACAGCTTTGCAAATTCTTTTTATATTACCTGGACTATTCCTGCCTGCCCCTGCCCCTCCAACATTAGCTTAATGGAATACCCTCACTAATCCCTCAGGATCACTTCATCCATGAAGTCTTTCCAAATCCACAATGCAGTTACCTCTTCTTTTTTTTTTTTCTTTTCATTTTGCTTTCACATGCTCAGAACATCTAATTTATCACATAGTAGTTTAAGTATATATGTCTCTGTCTTATATGAAATCCTGCTTCAAAGGAGAGAGAATGCTATGAATTTTTATATTCCCCATGACTAATGAATTTTATAACCTACTAGAGGCCCAGTGCACAATTTTCGTGCATATGTAGGGTCCCTAGGCCTGGCCGGCGATCAGGGCCTATCTGTGGGGCAACCAGTGGGGTGATGAGGGGGCCCCTGCTGGCACCCGCCTTGGCTGACCTGGCGCCGCCCGCTTGCCGGCCCCATCCCCCACCACCGCCACCAGTCAGGACCTGCGGGCTGGGGCAGCTCCTGTGTTGAGTATCTGCCCCCTGATGGTCAGTGCATGTCATAGTGATTGGTCGTTCTGCCGTCAGGCCTATTTGCATATTAGGCTTTTATTATATAGGATGGTATGTGAACAGTAATGCTTAATGAATGAATGGATGAAGTGAAAGCGCATCAGAAAAACACACACACATACAGATAAGAGTGAGGTCTCCAATTATTAAGATGAGATTCCAAAAGAAATAAAAGGGTAAAGTTCCTTTCCCAGTCAGAGCACATACCCAGGTAGTGGGATCAATCCCTGGTCAGTCTCTCTCTCTCTCTCTCTCTCTCTCTCTCTCAACTTCTTCTTCTGCTCTCTCTCTCTCCCTCCCTCCCTCCCTCCCTCCATGCCTTCCTCTCCCTTCCCTTGTCTATAAAATAAATAAAAGAGCATTCCTCGGGTGAGGATTTTAAAAAAAGTTTAGAAATAATAATAATAATGCTATATAATAAAACCCTACATGAACTGACCATCAGGGGGCAGAAGTTCAATGCAGGAGCTGCCCCTGGTGGTCAGTGTGCTCCCACAGGGGGAGTGCTGCTCAGCCAGAAGCATGGTTCACAGCTGGCAAGTGGCAAGCACAGAGGCAGTGGCTGGAGCCTCTCTAGCTTCCATGCAGCACTAAGGACCCCTCGGGGGATGTTCGCTTGCGAGAGGGCGCAGGCCAGGCTGAAGGGACACTCTGCCCCCCCTCCCCCTGCCAGTGCATGGATGATGTGCAACGGACCTTTAATAATAATAATAGTAATAAGTTAGATATACACAGAAATTCTGTTTTTCTGTCCTTTTCTCCTGGGCATCAAGGTAGACACTTTTTTAAATAAGAATATATTGAAGATGATAAATTAATAAAAATTTATGGGCAATATACGGTGTTAATGTTGATTATTAAGATGAAGTTACAAAGAGTTGGAAACAATGAATATGAAAGAAGATAAGGTGTTGTCTTTTGAAAATTAGGAAGTGATGTTTTCAAGATGTGAGGGATGTGAGGAGGATGTGTGAAAAAGGTGAAGAGGGATGTAGTCAATAACATTGTGATAAGTATAACAAGGTGATAAATGATTACTAGACTTAGGTATTCAGTAAGGTATATAAATGTTGAATCACTATATGGTAAACCTGAAACTAATATAATATTGTATGCCAACTAAAGTAAAAAGAAAACAAAATTAGGAAAGGAAGAATATTACTTTTAATCATTTCAAAATGATTTTTAATAAATGTTTCCACTTGACTAAATCCACTTGACTCAAACTTCCTCTTATTAGGTACTTTTGAAGAAAATGTTTCTTTTTATTTTTAAATTTATTGGTGTGACAATGATTAATAAGATTTTATAGTTTTCAAGTGTAAAATACTATATCAGCTGTATATTCCATTGTGTATTCACCAACCAAAGTCAAAACTCCTTCTATGCCAAAACCGGTTTGGCTCAGTGGATAGAGCGTCAGTCTGCGGACTGAAGGGTCCCAGGTTCGATTCCGGTCAAGGGCATGTACATTGGTTGCGGGCACATCCCCGGTGGGGGGTGTGCAGGAGGCAGCTGGTCGATGTTTCTCTCTCATCGATGTTTCTAGCTCTCTATCCCTCTCCCTTCCTCTCTGTAAAAAATCAATAAAATATATTAAAAAAAACAAAACTCCTTCTATCAGCATATATTGACCCCGTTGAACCTCTTCTACATTGCCCTCATTGCCTTAAATTTCACTCTGATAACCACCGTACTGTTGTCTGTGTCTATGAGTCCATATTTATTTGTCTGTTCATTTGCTACTTTGTTTTGTATCCCACATATAGTGAAATGATATGGCTCTTAAATTTTTCCATCTGACTTACTTCTTATACAAGCATTATCCATGTTTTTCAATGAATTATTTAGCAATTTTAGTAATTAGGTACACTTACTAAGTTATGTGAGATGTACAGTTTCAACTACAATCCAGTAAAAATAATTTTTAAAAAGCAAGATAATAAGGACCATGACCTTTTTATTAGAGGTATACCTAGAGAGAAAGGGCCCTGAAATATACTAGTATACACATCAGATACATTTTTTCTTCTGAATCAGTGCTGGCTATTGTCCAACTCAAGGATAAGCACACCTATATATTTCTTCTTAACTCTTAACAACAATGGAACATATTTCAAAGATGACCTGCGTATCCAAATACAAAGACAACAGACTAATTTATACACATCTACTATGTAGAAGCTGAACAAGAATATTTCATCCTTGAAAAAAAAAATTACCCTTATAATATTGTCAAGATTGGTCTAAATTTGATGAGAAAATTCCAAGCCCATGCCATACATACAAAACATTTACTAAAGTGCCTTTTTCCCCTGATACCTTTTTCAGGATCTTTGGGATAGTTTAGAGCTAAAGAACATCTTATTATAAGAGTGGACAATTAAGTATTCCTTCATAAGGAATGTATCATTGCTCCTTTTCAACCAAAGTAATTTTTGAGTACAGTAGTTAACCCCTTCAATCAAATAGGTATATTTCTCCTCAGGGAAATCCCTGTACTAAAAGTTATTGGGACTCACAAATGTTCTAATCATATAAACACAGAATGTAACAACTAGATGTAATAACTGGAAAGTCACAAGGCATCATCAAAATCAATCCTTTAATTTCATATGGATAGAATCTAAAGGTAGTGTTATGTATAAATCCTTAAATTTTTGTAAGAGAACTATAACGTGGCCATTAATTGCAATAAGAATCCTTAATAATGTACAGAATCTACCACATCATGTTTACCTGGGTTCAAATATCTGATGAACTATCTGTTCTAAACAACTAATTTTATTAGATTCATGTCAGGTTGATTTAGTTTAAGAAATTGAGAAGTTTTCTTCAATGACATGATATAAACATGAGTAGATAATCATAATCACAGTTGAGGAGCAGCATGTTTCAAATATTGTAGATAAAATGTTTGGAAATAAGCACCAAAGAACTACTTTATGATTAACTGCAGACTTACTGGTGTTTTGTACATAAAACTTTGCACAGTATGCTTGAATCACAATGTAATTAAATTACAGTACTGTTGACAAAATTTTAAATTATAAGAATAGTACAGGGTATTAATGAAAATATAAAAAATAAATCTAAAGGACCGCATAAAAAAGCAATATTCCTATCATTTAAACCCATGTTTTTCTACATGTGCTTTTATTTTTAAGTTCCTGTTCAATTTTGTTGAGAAAAATATTTAGTGCTCAATGCTGCCCATTAGACACTGAAAACTGAAGAAAAAAAGTAAATACATTTTTTGTTGTTGTTTAAGATGCTTCTAATTAAGTTTGGGGAAAAGATGTATATACACAGAAAAGAGTAGATACCAAAACTTATTATATCACTTCCATATGTTTTACAGACTGAATTCTCTGCTGACCCCTTAGAAGAAAGTATAGTTGTGGAGGGAGTCAGTTTCATACCCCTAGGTCTAAGACTAGCCTCCAAAGACACAGTCAGTGATGGCTACTTATCATAAGGGGCAATACAACAAACAAAGGCAGGAGGAAGGAAGCAATTTAAGAGTATATCCTAAAGAAATTACAATAACAAAAAAAGAATTTTGGGACTCAGCAGGCGTAGAATTGAAAGAGAATACTGGATAAATGATGAGACATAATTCTAGAGTGTCTTAAAGGAAAAAAAATGATATAATCAAAGCAGAGCAATCAGAAGAATAATCTGGCAACAGAATGCAAAATAGCCTGGTGTGGGAAGAGAAAAAAAGGCAAGAGGCATTGAAAATTATTTCAATAAATCAAACAGAACAGATTGAAGTCTTTGTGAGAGTAAGTGATAAAGTTGATAGATACCATAAAGAAAAATCCTAATAAAATTTCTTTAATTTCTCTTATGTACTGATAATGTGATAAGATAAAAATTTTTGAAAACTATGAATGTGTTTTTTATTTCTTTTTTACTGGAGTCTTGTGGGAAAAGGACAGGAAACAGATATAGGAGAGGAAGATGCATATCTCTCTTTTCCCTTCTTATGTTTCAGTCAAGAGAAGTATGTCCCATAAGTTGTGAAAAGTAGTGAGGACATTTCTGTCTCCATTTTGAACACTGGAAGGAAATTGCTATTCAGGGTGACTGTAGAAACACAAGGGCTGCCCTAGCCCGGTTGGGTCAGTGGATAGAGCGCTGGTCTGCAGACTGAAGAGTCCTGGGTTTGATTCCAGTCAAGGGCACGTACCTGGGTTGCAGGCTCCATCAGGGGCCTTGAACAGGGCCAAATGCTGGAGGAGACCAGTTGATGGGTCTCTCTCACATTGACATTTCTCTCTCTGACTCTCTCCCCCTCCCTTCACTCTCTCTAAAAATCAATGGAAAAACATCCTCAGGTGAGGGTTAACAAAAATTAAAAAAAAAATCAAAAAAGAAACATAAGAGCTTTTAACTCAGCTTACAAAGCAGGCTGATGTGATTAGGCACAGAGATCACTTAGTTTGCCCTCTCAGGCCTTCCTCAGTTTTTATAGGCCAGCCACTGGGCATATTTTAAAGAGGGCTTGGTAACCTTAAAATAGTGAAATTGCCTTTTCTGGAAAAAGAAGGAAGACAAGCCAGGCAATTTCAGGGATGGTTTAAAGTGGCTGAATAAGCCAGGGATCTTTAAAAGGCAGAACTGAGCTGAGAGATTCTGAACTATGAATTTTTCCAACTGTCAATTTCAATCAGCAGCTACCAGCAAAACACCCAATGGATGGATTCTGCCATTATTCCCCCAAAACCTAGCATGAGATGAGGCGATCCATTTCCTCTCAATGACACAATGCCATGACAGCCACTTCTTCATACCTCAGGTACTATTTTAGAGAGAAGTAGAGAAATCTAAAGTAGAAAGCAATCTTCAAATGAAACTTAGTTAAAGCTAAAGTGACTGATTACATTATAGGATTTGAATGAGTTTATATCAGATGAGATCAAAATTAGTTTACCTCATATCCAGCAGGATGGGTACATCAGAACAGTTATTGAGAATAAAGGAGTCTACATTACTCTTCTCAATTATTACTAAAGTGGCAGTAATGTGAAATTCTATTACTAAAATTGTAACTGCCATTTTTTATGGTTAAGGCATAGAGATATCATAAACCAATAATGATTAGTCTATAGAACAATTTTCTTTCTTAAATGAGAACTCAGAGAATCCATGTAAGTGGGAAACATTGGTCCTTGATCCAGGTAAAGTTCTACCATTTTTGTCTATATTGCCTACTTTGGTCACTGGATGGGAGTCATACATTTAAACAAAGTTGGTTGGGCTATTAAAGAACAGAATTTCAGGTTGGTGAGGCCAAGCATTCATATCTTGTAAGACTACACTGAATAAAATGGAAAGAAAAGAGGGAGTATTACCTAAAGATAAAACTAGAAAACCTGGTGAAAATACTTAAGGCAAACAAAAGAGCAAAAGAAAAAAAGACATAGCTTCCCTTCTTCAGTGTTCTAGTGAGCATAGAATGTATCTACAGTGCTAAGGTATCTACAGCATCTTTTTAGTCATAACAACTAAATTATCCACTTACCCATGCCATTATTTCCATTTTTAGTATCACTGCCTTATCTAGGTCTTCATTTCCACTCACATAAAGTATTACGGGAACTTCCTAACTGGGATACCAAGCTCAAGTCTTTCCAATTTGATTCCAATAATTTCCACAAGCGCTGGACCAAATTAGGTTTCTTGTCTTATCCACTATAATGTCCATAACAAAAACTGAAACAAAGTGTGTGAGAGCTGCACCCATACCCCCTTTTTATTTAATCCTCACCCAAGAATATTCTTTCCATTGATTTTTAGAGAGAGTAGAAGAGAGAGGGAGAGACAGAGAGAAACAACTATGTGAGAGAGACACATCCATTGGTTGCCTCCAGCATGCCCCCCAACCAGGGCCGGGAGCCTGGAACCGAGGTACATGCCCTTGACCAGAATAAAACCCAGGACCCTTCGGTCTGCAGGACGACGCTCTATCCACTGAGCCAAACTGAGCTAGGGCCATACTTCCTTTCTTTATTAATGATGCTGTTAAAAGATTCCAGTGTTCTTTCCCTCATAAGTCTCAGCACCACACACCATCTACTATTTTATCAGTGTTGGCACATGTAATAAAAGGTATTTACCATTTCTGGACTGACACATAGTAGGCCAAAATAAATGTTTATTGAATTGAAATACTGCACAGACCCAGAAACAGAAATGGGAGGGTGCATGAAAAGGAATTCTTAAAGAAGGTTAGCTAGCAATCAGATGCAGAAATACAAATATCTACTGGTAATCATTTCTAACCTTGATACCAACCCAAACCTACCTCTAACCAAATTATTTAGATTTATCTGACCGAAATAAAAATAGATTTCTAGGACAAAAACTAGCAATTGCAGTGGGAATAACAAAGCAAACAGAGAGAAGAACTGTGGTGACAAAGCCTATTAGTAACATTTGATTTTTTATGATCAGTTGTTTCAGTTTAGAAATTATTAAAAATACAAAATAATTAAGTATTCATTTCAGCAGGGAAGGAGTTCTGTATCCTGCTTCACTTGAGGGCAAAGAGAGAACCATTTGAGGACACAGAAAGAAGAGACTAAGGGAGGAATATTGTTCAGCAATTTAAAAATCAAACCAGCAAGTAAACAATGACAAGCGACACCACTTTCAATTAAAGGGATCCGAGTGGTACTATCAACCTTGTGTTCTCAAGTTAGGGCCAGGGTTGTGCATAAGAACCAAACTAGGCCAATCAAATACTCCTCTGAAAATCTGGAGGGGAATTGTTGGAACAGGTTTATCTTTATTTAAATATTCTAGAGAGACTATTCATAGGACTCTATTTTTTTCCTTTCTTTATTGATTAAGGTATTACATATGTGTCCTTATCCCCCCATTGCCCCACCCCGCTCATGCCATCACCCCTCTCGTGTCTGTGTCCATTGGTTATGCTTATATTCATGCATACAAGTCCTTTGGTTGATCTCTCCCCCTAACTATTTTTATACTTCCTATAAATATCCTTTTCCTATCCATCCTTGAAGTCTGTGATGGACAGCAAACACCTCTGTGATTGACCCAATGTCTATCTTCTTATATTCTATCTTCATTAAGGTAGGCAGAGTAGAGTTCTCTTTCATAAAATCCAAATACAAGCATTGATAAAACAAATGGAGAACTCACTAATGATGAAAACTTCAACAGAATTACCTTGTAGGAGTTCTTAAGATCTGAAAAGTTTTAGTACTTCTTTTTCCAATCTTCAAGCACCTCAAATCTGTTCAATACATGGTGATATGATTTTAATTTCATGATTTGTTTAATATAAAGTATACTATATGGACTGGTATTGATTTGTGATTTTATCTGATATAATAACCCTATCTAATAAAAGAGTAATATGCAAATTGACTGTCACTCCAACACACAAGATGGTCGCCCCCATGTGGTCAAAGATGGCTGCCCCATGTGGACACAAGACGGCCACCACAAGATGGCCTGCAGGGGAGGGCAGTTGTGGGCAATCAGGCCAGCAGGGGAGGGCAGTTAGGGGTGACCAGGCCAGCAGGGGAGGGCAGTTGGGGGCGACCAGGCCTACAGGGGAGGACAGTTAGGGGCAACTAGGCTGGCAGGGGAGGGTATTTAGGGGTCACCAGTCCAGCAGGGGAGGGCGGTTAGGGGCAATCGGGCCAGCAGGGGAGCAGTTAGGCATCAATCAGGCTGGCAGGGGAGTGGTTAGGGGGTGATCAGGCTGGCAGGCAGAAGCATTTAGGGGCAATCAGGCAGGCAGGCAGGCAAACGGTTGGGAGCCAGCAGTCCTGGATTGTGAGAGGGATGTCTGACTGCCCGACAGGCAGTTGGGCATCACTCGAGGGGTCCCAGATTGGAGAAGGTGCAGGCTGAGCTGAGGGACACACATACCGCCCCCTTCCCCGTGCATGAATTTTGTGCACCAGGCCTCTTGTATTCTCTATAAAATTGCAGGACCCTGAGTTTTTGTGAAATGTGGTTGATAAGTAACTGAAGATACAAGCAAAAGTTTAGATTAAAATTAAGCTAATAACTTCATGAGTCAATATTTTAATACTTTTTCTATATTAAAACCACATATAGTGTTTTCCATAACTTTACAAATTATCAACCACCTATTTTCTAGAGTGTACCAAGTATACAGCAAAATATATTAATAACCCTGAAGCAGTCACATACCTTTCATACTTCTTTCTACCAATTACAACCTCATCCACAATAAATGTATCAGAAGGGCCAAATTTACATGACTACTTGCTAATTTTGGCGCATTATACCTCAGGTTTGAGCAATGGCCATGGGAAAGCATGGCCCTGGGAGATAGGAATAAGGATCTAGGTGAATTATTGCACAAAATAAATTTGGAAGAACCCCAAAGTGATGCAAGACAATTCATGTCCATCTGTGTTAGATCCACGTTTGGTACCTTAGTCTCTGTTCCATTTGTAGTGCTGCCAACTTCTCAAGTACAAAAGAGGAAGGTGGAAGGTGTTAATGAGGGTGCTGATATCTGCTGTTTCCAATAAAATTATAAGCACTCTAAGGCTCATATAGTAAAAACAAAAGTATAACTCGAGAGTTACGGTATAAGCCACACAACAGCACATTCATTCTGGAATAAATCTGTATCATTTTAGTGCTATTGACAGTTAAAAGCAGGATGTCCAAATTACATATGACAAAGCTTCTAGGCATGGTTCACACACCATGTACTTCAAAAACACTAATTCCTAAATTATAAGAGAAATTAACTGATATTGGACCAGATGGTCATGGAGTGATCTGTTCTTGAGCAATGTTAAGACCTATTATCTCTAATAAAATTTCCTTTTTACTGTAAATTTACACACCCCATGTGTTAATTTGATGGCAACATCCTCAATGGCTAGTGGAGCTGTTATTGGTAATGTTCAGGAAAACAGAACAACTTCAAAAGTGCCCTCCAGCATAGGAACAAAGGTAAGAAACAAAAATTAGTTGTTAAATGTATATGTCATGATAGAACTGCATGACAGAATATCAGGGATTTCTCTGAAAAATATCAATAATGCCAAGGAGAGGTGTGTGTGTGTGTGTGTGTGTGTGTGTGTGTGTGTGTGTGTGTGTGTTTTCTGGGAAAATCTGAACGAAGTAGGGCATGTTGGGTGAATGTGTTTAGTGTGTCATTTGCTGATCTTGGCACCAATCTGTAGCTAAAAATAACAATAGAATGGATTAGGACAGTGGTCGGCAAACTCATTAGTCAACAGAGCCAAATATCAACAGTACAACGACTGAAATTTCTTTTGAGAGCCAAATTTTTTAAA
Organism: Cnephaeus nilssonii; assembly: GCF_951640355.1. Lineage (NCBI taxonomy): Eukaryota > Metazoa > Chordata > Mammalia > Chiroptera > Vespertilionidae > Cnephaeus > Cnephaeus nilssonii. Next base: position 16,488,349 of record NC_137071.1, on the reverse strand, counting down.
CTTAAACTTCTTCTAACGCCACTTCTTCAAAATAGACTCGCCCAGACTGTGGTATTTTGTGGAAGAGCCACATTCAAGGGGCCAAAGAGCCGCATGTGGCTCAAGAGCCGCAGTTTGCCGACCACAGGATTATGAAATCATTTATGAAAAATACATAAATTCCAACTACCAAATAAAGTGATTACCATATAAACATGAATCAATATATTTTTCTCATTAAAAAATCTTTGTTTGGAAGATCTTGCTTTAAAACAACCTTCACATTAGTTTTAGTTCCCAAATATTTACCATTTTCCTCTCATAATTATGGCATTATAAACATAAAATTAACTTTATTTCTGCTAAATATATATATTACATTATGGAAGTAGATTATATCATTAGTAACATATCAATACATTTCCCTACCTACTTCATTTTCCTCATTGCACTAAAATGCACAATTTCAATGGCATCTGATATATATTTCCCAAATTGGAATATGCTTCCCTTACAATATGGGCATTAAAGTAATTTACCTGAGCTGACTAAGCAAAGAAAACTGGGTGGTAGAATCTTAAGAGATTTACCAATTTCATAAAATAAGACTAAATGTATTTTCTGGGGAAGAGGAGGGGTGAGGTAGGAAACACTCCATTGCATGGAACACAAAAGCTGTCTTGTATCTAGCTATTTTTATCCAGCTCTTACCTACCCTGACCTAGACCATCACAAAAGATATGCAAGCACCATGCACTTGAATCATTCATAATGCAACCAGAGTTACTATTCTAGAAACCTGACTGGCCATGCCATTCTAACTGGTCAAAATCCTCTCTGGCTCCTCTTTGCCTGCAGAATGATGTCCAAAACATTTGAAAAAGGAAAGCATAAAAGTTCTTAACAACCTGCCTTTGACATGCCCCTTAGATCCCATCCTATTCTCCTTCCTCATCCATGCAATTGGCTTTCCAAATACCCAACTTTTCAGCATCTCCTGAACAACAAGTTCATTAACTATTTTATGCCTTTATATTTGTTGTTCTCTGTGGCAGAAATGACCTTTTTGTGTCTAACGTAGAAAATTATTTACTGGCTTTGATAAACAACCTTGATGACTTCTCCTTCCTGTCCTCTTTGAAGCTTTTCCAGGGAGTCTTTGTTTTTTGTGTTGCTACAATAATTTAGAGCAGTGATTTTCAATCTTTTTCATTTCCTGGAACAAATTCATTACTAAAATTCTATAGCAAACCAAAAAGTATATTATATGTTTTTGTCAATCTGATGAAAAATAGGTATAATGTTAATTCATTCACACTGTACTGCTACTATTGTGTAGGCTGTTGTCATTTTTTTTTTTTGGCTGTTGTAATTTTTAAAATTTGACAAGCTAATGAAGAAGAGGTCAGTGCCCCTGAATACACAGTCAGGTTTTGCATGTTAAAATCCTTGCAACATACAGGTTGAAAATCACTGCTTTAGAGGTATCTCTCCAACAGTACCTTTCAAAATTTATCCCAGGGGTTTGCTTTCATGTCTCTCCCCTTTTCAGCTGCAAAAACAAAACAAAACAAAAACCCACCAGTTCTCACTAATTTCTACATTCCAAGTGCCCAATAGAGTGCCTGGCACAATAGAAGGAAATTGGGTAAAGTCACTCAATGGAAAGCAGATTGAAGAAAACCTCATATAAAGATTTGTCTCATTCCAGATACTACATGGTGGGTATACACACAAAACAATTTGAGTTCTTAGAGTATGTGACTGATAGAAGTAAAGGATAGGTCCTGGCCAGGTAGCTCAATTGGTGAGAGCATCATCCTGATCCTGGTACACTAAGGTTGTGTATTCGATCCCTGGTCAAGACATGTAAAGAATCAATCAATAAATGCATAAATAAGTGGAAAAACAAATCCCCCTCTCTCTGTGTGTCTCTCTGTCTTTCTATCTCTCTCAAATTAAACAAAGAAGTGAAAGATACAAAGACATCCAGCACCAAAAGTTTCATTGCTTAGTTTATCTTCATTGAAAAAATAAACTTATGTGGACTAATATTTAATAAAAGTATTATGTATTCTTACAGAGAAGAGGTTATTAGAAATAAATAAGGGTAAAGAAAATCCAATAAACTGAAACCAGTTAGACAATTAAGAACAGTTAGAAAATTCTTGTGTATTAGTCAAATCTATACCTCAATAACAATAAGGTTTGTAGACTTCAATTTTCTGTTGATTATGTCAAGCTGCTAAGGGGATAATAATAATTTTATGATTTCTCATTTTATTACCATATTAAACTTACTGTTTTACATTAGAGATTATTATTACACATATGTATTATTATACATCAGGAATTGCTTAGCACTTTATACAAATGATCGATTATCTATAATCCTCAAAATAACCCTAAAAGTATGTTCAATTATTACTTCAATTTTTTAAATTGGAAACTGAAGTTTAAAGTAATTGTTTCAAAGGGCACAGCACATAGTGTTGAAACCTGGATTCAAACCCAAGCAGTCTGATTTCAACATTATGCTAAGCTTTAAGAGTGAAAGTTGATGAGGGGGAGAAAATTATATAAACAGTTGTCCCTCCCACCGTGCCATCTGCATTATAAACACTGTTATTTGCATTCATCTTAAATTGAAGCAAGGCTCTTAACTGGTATGAAACAAGCTGTTTGGTGGAACATTTCAATGATGAAAGTGTTTCAGCTTAACAATGAGGGAATATTTTCTTACACTTCACTTAAACAACCAAGCCCACATGCAATGATGATTGAGAAGCTAGCATTTTCCTCATTTCACTAAAACATTAATGTTTTGTTTTGAGTGTATGCTATTTCTTAATCTTAGTCAAGGATGTTTGAAAATCTTGTTATTTTTCTTACTGGTAGCATGAAACATACATAAATATTTAAAACTAAAGTTTATTAAATAGTGTTTTTACTATTAATGCAATGAGGATTCTAGAAGGCCTTTCAAATCCAGCATGGAAGACCTCCAATTTCTGGAATGGCCATATGAGGATCTATCTAGTCTCACCCCGCCCTCCCCAGGAAACAACCATAACTGGTGAAAATTATTAAAACACATGCAAAAAACTAACCTTGTAGGTTGGCCTAAGGCAGTGGTCGGCAAACTCATTAGACAACAGAGCCAAATATCAACAGTACGACGATTGAAATTTCTTTTGAGAGCCACATTTTTTAAAACTTAAACTTCTTCTAACGCCACTTCTTCAAAATAGACTCGCCCAGGCCATGGTATTTTGTGGAAGAGCCACACTCAAGGGGCCAAAGAGCCGCATGTGGCTCGCGAGCCGCAGTTTGCCGACCACTGTCCTAAGCGCATGATGCAAATTGTCCTAAAGAGATACATCAAATAAAACACCATATATACAAGAAACTCTTCTAGCCCAGCCGGTGTTGCTCAGTGGTTGAGCATTGACCTATGAACCAGGAAGTCACTGTTCAATTCCCTGTCAGGGCACATGCAGGGGTTACAGGCTCCATCCCAGTGGGGAGGGAGATAGCCAATCAATGATTCTCTCTCATCATTGATGTTTCTATCTCTCCCTCTCCTCTTCTTTCCTCACTAAAATCAATGTCACACGGGGTAGGGGAGGCTGGGGAAAGGTCAATGGGGAAAAAAAGGAGATATATGTATTACTTTATGTAATACTTTAAACAATAAAATAAAATTAAAAAAAATATATATATATTTTTAAAGAAACTTTTAAATTCCAGTAAGAACAGGTAGAGTCTGTAGCAATTGCCTCACCACATTCTCCCTCCCTCCCCCTTCCACATCTTAGCATGATGGTGGATCTCCCGCTCTCTCCAGCTCCCAGTCCTGGGCTATGTTATCTTTTCAAGATGTGCAGAACACCAGTATTTCTTATCCCCTACAGTTCTCTGTTGCAGTGTTACAGAGGCTAAATCCATGGTAAGTGCAGCTGAGACACTGGGGGTCTTCTTTCTCCACTCGGCCTCCACTCACAAAGCAGAGGCTGTAGTCCAGGTGTGACATCCTGAGAACATTGGAACTGGTCCCTGACCACCCTCACCCCATCTCACTCACAGGGCAGAGGTTCCATTCCGGGAGAGGTAAGCTAAGAAGAACATCATCTACAGACCCTACCCAGCATATTGCTCACACTGTTACCAAACACTGGACCTACACACAGCTCTTCAAATTCAAAGCTCAGGGAACCGAACAAGAGGTGCTTATACAAATTTTCTGAATCCATATGAATACAGTAATCTAAAAGCTTAGAAAGATAACAAGCACTTGAAATTTTTTTGCACAGAAGCCAGTGAGAATTTTAGAAAACATCCTGATGCAATCCATGAAATACTAAAATGCACAGACTTGGCAAAAGAATCAAACCTCAGAGGGAAGGTAGGGGAGGGGAGGGTTAAGGGGGAGAGACCAACCAAAGGACTTGTATGCATGCATATAAGCCTAACCAATGGACACAGACACCAGGGGGGTGAGGGCATGAGTGGGGGGTGGGAGGTAATGGGAGGATAAGGACACATATGTAACATCTTAATCAATAAAGAAATTTAAATAACAAATAAAAACATTTTAAAAAAGAATCTGGGGTCAGGGGACTCATAATAAGGTATAAGGACAAAAAGAAGACAAAACTTAAAAGGGAAACTGAATGAAATAAGACAAGAATGTGGTAAAATTCTAAAATGTAATAGATTGATTAAAATACACAATAGAGTTGTTAAAGAGAATTTATGCAACATAGAATCAAATCAGTATAATGTTTTATTGTTTCAAATTTTATTGCTTTTATTATTTCTTCACATTAAGCATACCTCCAAGGACCATTCATCATTACTTTAAGAAAATATCTCCATATATTATGCTTTTAATTTCCATTTCAATATCCATATACTAGCAGTTCACCATCTCATAATCAAATCATTGAGGCAACCATTACCTGGTCTCATACATTAGCGCTTAATTACATACTATCTTGTATTTCTTTAACTGATGTATGATTTTTATTATATATAAAGTTTATGAGAGCAAATTTCATTACATTAATATTTCATTATGACACTCTTTAGTGTTAAGAAAAAGTATCAAAAACTAGAAACAAGGCTTTTTCAGGAAAATAAAATGCAACCACAGCTGTTCGATGTCACTTCAAAAGTCCACTCAAGAATTATTTGATTTTCGGGAAAAATATACCTGTGTTTGATTCTGCACTTTTAATAGTATAGTAAAAATTATTCAAATTACCTGTATCCAATTAATTATGTTGAAGTTTCCTTTTGTACTTGAAATTCAGTTCCATATCATTGCCTTCAACTAACTCTGATATAATATCATTCTCTTCTCAGAAAACACACATAACACAGATTATGGAGTGGAAATAGTTTTCTTATATCACATCACATACCCTTGTATTGAGTTCCTGCTATTATATATCTAAACTTCAAAGGGGCTCAATTTTTAAAACTGAAAAAGTTCCAGTACTTAGCTTTACCTAAATCCATAATGCTAAGTTTTGTGCACAGACTAATTTGATTTTTTTTTCTAGAATACAATTTAGCTTCAGTTTTTAAATGACAAGAGCCTGGGTGAGGTGGTTCAGTGGTTGAATATCGACCTATGAACCCGGAGGTCATGGTTCGATTCCCAGTCAGGGCACATGACTGGGTTGGGGCTCAATTCCCAGTGGGGGGCATGCAGAAGGCAGCCAGTCAATGATTCTCTCTCATCATTGATGTTTTTATCTCTCCCTCTCCCTTCCTCTCTGAAGTCAATAAAAATATATTTTTAAAAGATGACAAGAGAAGAAGCACCACAAAATACTACCAACAAAAAGCACAATGGTGCCTTACCCATTTTTCAAAGGCTACTCTATAAACATAATTTTAAATAGTTGAAATCATACAGTTCCTTCATTGGCAGAAATATATAGAGCTTAGCTATCTTCATTATATGACTTGTAATTGCAAGGAAATCTATTCACTCATAACTTTAATGTGGTGTATCATTACACTGCATCTGTTCCACTTAAAACAAGCATGTTCATCAGACCAGGTGTTATGATTTCCAAATTGATTAGTAAAAGCACTTTATAGTTTAATATATTGTTTTATAGTTTGGAAAGCACTTTCAGAACTTTTATTAAATGGGTTAGTTAGTACAAATAGACATTTTAACTATTGCTTTTTTAAAATAAAAAAGCAGGGGATTGAGCCTGCAACCCGGGCATATTCCACGACTAGGAGTCGAACCGTAAACTCTTGGTTCATAGGTTGATGCTCAACCACTAAGCCATGCTGGCCAGGCTACCTATTGCTTTTAAGTATCCTAACCTACCTAATAAAATAGTAATATGCAAATTGACTGCACATTTGCTACGCCCACCAGCCAAAGCCACACCCACCAGCCAATCAGGGCGAGTATGCAAATTACCCAACAAAGATGGCGGTTAATTTGCATACACTGAGGGAGGGAGGAGTGAAGACTGAAGACAACTTAGAAGGAAGAGGGAGGAAAAGTGGAAAGCAAGGTGGCTGCCAGAGGGAAAGCCAGGGCGTGTTGGGGCGGGGCAGAGCGGGGCAGGTGGCAGAGGCCCTTGGGTGCAGGAGCTGTGGCCGCAATGGCGGTGGCAGCGGCAGCGCACGCGGCCACTTGCAGGATTCTTCCTGCAAATGGGCTACTAGTTATATAATAATATTGTACTAATGGATATAATTTAAAATATGAGTTAGCTTTCTCCAGAGATGACACTAAACCTATAGTTATTAAAATGTGTTGCTATAGTAAAACATTTCATATATACACTATAAAGATATTTAACTCCATTACAAAAATCTAAAAACACTAAAAAATAAGTCAGTCTTTTCTCATTTCATCCTAAGTGAAAGTAACTTTATATAATATCTGTCTATTAAAAATAGTTTATAAATAACTACTATGAAAAACGGTTTAACATTAATATTTAATGGAAAGATAATGATAACAGCACTGTGAAACATACCTATAGTATAGTAAATTTTAAAATATTTTAACATCTTGTAGTTTCTTACTTAATCATCACCACAATCTGAGAAAATGAATAGAGGAGGTATATATGAATTTGATTAGATTTAAATATTAAGGTGTTTGATTAGGAAGAATTCTGGAAGATAACTTTCAAATGTGACCATCAGATTTGGTCTTGCAGTAGAATATGAGAGAATAAAATTAGGGAATTTAGCCCTGGCCCATGTAGCTCAGTTGTTTGAGTGTTGTCCTGTGTACCAAAAGGTTGCTGGTGAGATTATAGGTCAGAGCACATGACTGGGTTGTGGGCTAAATCCCCAATAGGGGTTTGGTGGTATACAGGAGGCAGCCAATGGATGGTTCTCTCTCATCAATGTCTCTCTCTCTTCCTCTCCCTTCCTCTCTCTCAAAAATGAATAAAAACATATGTTAAAAACTAGGGGGTTTTCAGGAGCAAATGAATGCATTATTTTACTACTAGTAGCCCGTTTGCTTTGTCCACTGACATTTTTAGAGTGAGAAGAGTAATTAGGATAGAGTGCTAAGGTACATTTAAGGGTCATATAGAGAAAAAGGATCCAATAAAATGAACTAAAAGGTGAGGTCAGAGACTTGAACAAGAGGGTCTGTTTAAGTTAAGGGATGATGCAATGAGGATGGAGAAAATATGTTTCTTGTTATTTTCCTTCTTATAGATGGGGGAGATTTGAACAGATTAGGTGCTGACAAAAAAAGAACCAGATAAACATAAACTCACAGACAACAGTATGGTGCTTACCAGAAGGAAGGGGGGTATTGGGATAGTGAAGTGTTAAGGGGATCAAATACATGGTGGCTGAAGGAGACTTGACTTTGGATGGCAAACATGCAATGCAATACACAGATGATGTATTATAAAATTGTACACTTGAAACCTATATAATTTTATTTAACAATGTCACCCCAATGAATTAAATAAAATAATTTTTATAAAGAGAGAAGATTTGGAGATGGGCTCCAGACCCAAGAGAGAATACCACACCCTCGCCTGGAGGAAGCACACTAGAGGGGAGTGATAACGTTGAATGAGTGTATAGGTCTGTGGAAGAAATGGAAAACAAAAAACATATGATAGCTTCTGTTTTCTTTGATGTGTTAGAGGAAGGTGAGGGAGCAGGGTCAGAGGCTTGAAGAAAAATAGAGACTCATATCTACAATAGAGAATGAGGTTGGGCCAGGAGAATGACAAGGAAACCTACAATGGCTGACTTTATTGAGGGCACAAATAAAATAAGTAACCACAAGGTACAGGATATTACTCTTCATGGTTGTGAGGTTTTTCTGTGTCATTACTGAGCTGCCAGGGTATAGGCTTGGAGAAGTAGATAAATTTGTTGGACAGGTTTATACAGATATGTGCAAGTCAATGTGATGGGGGAAAAGAAAACAATTTAGAAAATTTGTTTTCAAGTTTTTGTCCAAATGTGAAGATAACTTAAAAAGAAGAACTTGAGTCAGTTCCTGGTTCGATTCCCGATCAGGGCACATGCCCGAGTTATGGGCTTGATCCCCAGTGTGTAACTTGCAGCTGATTAACGATTCTCTCTCATCATTGATGTTTCTATCTCTCTCTCCATCTCCCTTCCTCTCTGAAATCAATAAACATATATTTTTTTAAAAAAAGCTTTACTGAATAAAGGCTACCACCAGGAGGTTGGTACACTACAGTAATAAGGAAGAGGAAAGATGTTAAGAAACTCTATTGCATGCTGGGAAGAATCCAAAAGGGCAGGAGAAAACTACAGCTCCTTATGCCATTGAGAAAAAGAACAGCAGATATGTCCATTGCCAGACAGCTTCAGAAGGCAAGGGTCATACAACCACCATTTTACAAGTTCAATATTTTGATAAACAATTGACTTACCTTTTCTTAACATTGCCTTCTTGTTACCCATGCTGGCAGGTTCAAAGAACAGTTCATATGTTATTTCTTTTAGCAAGTTTGGAAAAGTAATTTTACTTCATATTAAGGAACAAAAATCTCATACAGAATTTCATAAGGTTACATGTGAAAAACATTTTTATTTGTCCTCACTATAAAATTATACATTTAATTATATTTTAGCACGTCCAAATTTTCTGCAGTTCATTTCCAAGTTTTAAGTGTCTAGCATTTCTGAATTATACAAAATCCTTAATTGGTTTTCATATGTTTACCATGTCAGTTTGTAAGTGTACTTAAAACTAAATTTGGAAATTTTACATTATGTCTATGAGTTGTTTTTTTGAGGTAGATGTCTCCTCATTATAAAAAGACAGTTTCTGTAGTGATTCAGAAAGATATTTTAAAATATATTTATAACATTTTGAAGTTTCCTTATCTAATTGTTAGTAAAATATAGATGTTAGCATCCCTAAATTAGGTTCACAAGACTAAAACATTTTAAAAATGGCTTCTTTTTAAAGAAAATACTTATTCAATTATATATATACATACATACATATATATATATATTGCATTTAAATATATTTTATAATCTTATATTCAAAACTTCAAACAAATTAAGTATCTTTAAAATGTTTCATTTAAATAGTAGTGTTGGCTGCCTAGCACTACACATGACATTAACAAATTAAAATGATGTAACATCAGTCATGCAGACATTTATCACACATACTCTAAAGTAAGCAATTCATATAATAAATGTACATACTAGGTAAACCTGATCAGATTAAAGAGATGGTCTTGTGGTGTTGGTTCAACTGTTTCTAACAAAATTATAAAAATGAAGAGGAACTTATTTTGCCCAAATATATTGGTTATAATATTGTATGTCTCATTCCATCACTATGATTGGATTTTATATTGAAATCAGTGATAAATATTATTAGGTGATTAACGATGGGTCAATGGGGGAAAGGGATATCTGTAATACTTTCAATAATAATTTTTTTTAAAAAAGAACATAGCCTTTACTGACAGTCTAAAATGTAACTGCTTGTGAATTGATTTAAACCTACATCTGAACATAGTCCTTAGATTTAAATCAATTTGACAAGCATTTATAGAGTCTCTCCCTTGTGAATGGCACTGTGGTTAGCACTGGGGATAACAATGTGAATAAGACTACTGTCCATGCCATCACATATTTACCAGTATAGGAGAGTAAACAGCCAAGACATAATTATTAAAGGCACACAGTGAACCAGAAAAATGGGCCAAAAGCGAGAGAACAAAGGGAAGGGTACAGACAACTGTGACTTGAGGAATTGAGGCATCTAAGCTGAAAATTCAGACTTTTGAATAATGAGAAGGAAAAGGGGGTAGGGGGAATCGATCAATAGCACATGCCGGATAATTGTGTTATAGGAAAGATTTGTAATGAGGACAAAATTTTCATTTCCCTGACATTGGCAGAAAAGAGCTCTTGCTTTTAGTATCAGCTCCTGAGCTTTCCTTTATTGTAAACAAAACAAAAACCCGAGTAATTAGTGAAGCAGACAGAATACTGAAGGAAATAAACAGGCTACACTTATGAACACTAAAATGTTGAGGGGGATTGAGTATAACATAAAGCAATGCTTACAGAGTTTCTGAGAGAAGGAAGGGTTGTTGTGGAAGACAATGAGAGACTGTCCCTTCAATCAATATAGGACACTGAGGAGACACTAATGATGGTAAGAATATTTAAGATGTTAGCTGTGGAATGTGAATACTTCCCCTTGCTACCTTGGTGCTTCATTGCGAGACAGATTAAATTAATTCAAAATACTTTTTATTTACCCTTCTGATATCACACTGCTTCCTTGATCTTGATATAACCCAAAGACTGGGTCTCATGAAACCTAGGGATTATTTGGGTTAAACAACATTGCAGGGGATACAAAGGGGAACAAGAGAGAAGAAGATGAACATGAATGAGTGAAACAAAATGTATGATTTTTGAGTGCCGTTTCAGGAAGCTCTTATTCTCCAGGTGAAGGAAGATCATAAAAAAAGTTTATGTGTCAGTAATCATATGACTGGATGTGCTCTGTCCTTAATTCATGTATAAGTTAGTTGGGCCACTGTTAATCATGATTCTGACAACAAAAAACATGGGTGCAATAGGATCAGTTCTTTATGCTATTTGATATTTGAACTGTACTAAAAATAAAGGTGCTTTTCTAAATAAATAAATAAACAAGTAAACAGCAGTGTGTAGGCTATAACAGAAATAAGAAAAATAATAGAGGTCAGTGAGGTAAATGTTAGAAATAAAAGGTGATAGAAATTCCACATACATTTTGGAGGTATAAACAACTAGTATACCAATAGGTACAGTTTAGTTGGTAAGGGAGATAAGGGAAAAAATTACTACTCCAGTGTTTCCAGATTAGTACAGTGTAATCTGAATGACCAAGCATTACAAAATTACCTTGGGAAGTGGTTAGACATAAATCTATAAAAATATTACTCTGCAAATAGAATATCTGTCCACTAGCTCTTATTCAATCACATTTTATTTTTACAAAAAAAGATAATCCAAAAATGTCACCTTATGTTTTGCTGCATTTCCCAAAATGAAAAAGGAGTGTAAACTTGCTTTGAAAAATAATTAAATAGAAAATTCATTTCTGTTAATACTAGCACTTGGGTTTAGAAAAAGTACAGATTAAAGCCTTAAATCTGGACATGGATTTCAAAATATTCATTTCACCCAAATTATCGAAATATCCCAACCCCTCATGTTCAAAATTCCTGACTCTAATAGTTTATGAGTTAGCACATATCAATCACAAAGTTTCCACTAGTACCACATATTCACAAATCTTTACTTTTGTGTTATTGCATGCATTCATTTGCTCTTTAAATTAACAGACAATTAAGTGCAAATATCTGACACCATATTGGAGTATTAGTGATCAAGTAGTAACATAGTAATGCAAAGACATATGAATAAATAAGTGATGCAACAAATTATGAAAAGCAATAAGGAAATAGAATAATAAGATTTGGTACCCAACTGAAGAGGTCAATAGTGGAAAAATAAGAGAAAATGAAGGTATAGAGAGCATTAAAATATGCCCAGGCCTGTACTTTGTGGCTAATTTGGTTGGAGCATCATCTGTGCATCTGAAGGTCAAGGATTCAATCCCAGGTTAGGGCACATACCTGGGCTGCAGGTTTGATCCATAATTGGTGCATATTTCTTTCTCTCTCCCTCTCTGTCACCTTCTCACTCCCTCCTTTCCTGACTCTCTAAAATATGCCCAGGATTATTGAGACTGAAAACTTTTTAAGTGTAAGGTTCAGGTATTATAGAACTTCATATCTTTGGATATGTGTTACTAACACTCAGGAAGCACTTGTTAAATAGTTGAATGAGTAAATGTCTGCCTCTCCTTCAACAAACTAGGAGCCTTTCGAAAAAAGGAAATGTGAATAAGTTTGGAATCTTTCACTGTACTTTTCAGTATATATTTGCTAAATATGAGTAAGATAAATCTAATTACTAGAGAGTTTTGGCATCCTTTTTCTTTTGATAGTTTAGTTTACTACTTGGGCTTTCAAAATGACCAAAGTCATATTTCTTTTTTTTTACTGTGAACTACCTCTTAATGCCCTTTCTTTATAGGTTCAAGTTTTATAGTATTTACTAGAGGCCCAGTGCATGAAATTCGTGTATGGAGGGGGGTGTCCCTCAGCCCAGCCTGCACCCTCTCCAATCTGGGACTCCTCGAGGGATGTCCGACTGCCTGTTTAGGCCTGATCCCAGTTGGCCTAAACGGGCAGTGGGACATCCCTCTCACAATCCAGGACTGCTGGCTCCCAACTGATCACCTGCCTGTCTTCCTGGATTGCCCCTAACCGCTTCTGCCTGACAGCCTGATCACCCCCTAACCACTCCCCTGCCAGCCTGATTGATGCCTAACTGCTCCTCTGCCAACCTGTTTGCTCCTAACTGCCATCCCCTGCAGGCCTGGTCCCCCCCAACTGCCCTCCCCTGCAGGCCTGGTCCCCCCCCAACTGCTCTCCCCTGCAAGCCTGGGTCCCCCCCAACTGCCCTTCCCTGAAGGCCAATCACCTTCAACTTCCCTCCTCTGCTGGCCTGGTCACCCCTAACTGCCCTCCCCTGCAGGCTTGATCACCCCCAACTGCCCTCCCTTGAAGGCCTGGTCCCTCCCAACTGCCCTCCCCTGCTGGCCATTTTGTGGTGGCCATCTTGTGTCCACATGGGGGCAGCCATCTTTGAACACATGGGGGCAGCCATCTTGTGTGTTGGAGTGATGGTCAATCTGCATATTACTCTTTTATTGGATAGGATGTTTGTAGATTAGTCTTTATAAGCAGTATGTGCAAATAAGTTATCAACCATTTGTAAATCGATACATCGATGCATTTCACTTCGAACACTGCACATTGGGCTGGTGTTAGATGACATGTTATAATTTATTTATTGCATATATCCTACTCTTTTGTGAATACTCCTGGCCCAACTCCTCTATTTACCTTCTACAATCACTGAAAATCTCTGACTATACTGATTAGAAATTAAAAAAAAATTAAAAGTAATAGTGAAGTTTCTAAATAATTTTGTATTAATTGCCTAGGGATGGGGAAATCAGTGAATCAGGGCAATTCATAAATAGCTGAAGTAAAGCACCTCTTTGAGGTCAGGGGGCAGACTCTAGTGAGCAGATCTAACCCCAGATTCATTTTTTTTTTCACTTAAACACAAAATCTCTTCCTAATTCTAGTTAGAACAATTCTGATTGTCACGTACTACTTTATATCTCAGAGAGATATTTTCCTAGCTTGTTAAAAATATGCCAATAGTCTAGCCAGTTAGACTCAGTGGATAGAGCATCAGCTAGAGTAATGAAGGGGCCCAGGTTCAATTCTAGTCAAGGGCACGTGCCTGGGTTACGGGCTCAATTCCCAGTAGAGGGCTTGCAGGAGTTGGCCATTAATGGTTCTCTCTCATCATTGATGTTCCTCTCTCTCTTTCTCTCCCCCTCTCCCTTCCTTTCTAAAATTAATAAAAATATATTAAAATATGCCAACAACTTTTCACTCAACTTGAACATTTCTAATTATTAGCTTACTAGAGGCCCAGAGGGCACGAAATCTTGCATGAGTAGCTTGCTTCCGCTTACCTCAGCTGGCCACGCCGCCCATTGCCACTCATAGTTTGTGCCCCACCCACCACCACTCATAGCTCTCCTCTGCTAGCTCTCCACCGTTAGTAGCCTGCGCCCTGCCCTCCACGGCTCATAGCTCTCCCCAGCTAGTAGCTCCCGCCCTGCCCCGCGAGCCACGAGAGCCTCTGCTCATTTGTTCGTGACAGAGTTATGGCGTCACAGCCACAGGCCTTTTATTAGTGTAGACTAGAGGCCTGGTTCATGAATTTCGTGCACTTGGGGGGGTCCCCCAGCCTGGCCTGTGCCCTCTCACAGTGTGGGAGTCCTGCGATCAATCACCCCAAAGAGGTAGGCTCCACCCACCCATCCAAGGCACCTGGATGGATTGCCCCAAAGAGGTAGGCTGGAGCCGCGGAACCCCAGGCCTCGCTGCACAGAACCACCAGGCCTCTCTCCTCCGCACCATTCACACAGCATCAAGTCCCCATCCACCCTCACATGCCCGCTGCACACGCAGCCTCCTGGTGATGGATTGTGATGGCATGAGGGCATCACGGTGTGAGGGTGTGATGACCACCTAGGCTTTTATTAGTATAGATTAGAGTGAGAGTTCTAACCAAAACCTTCCTGCTGCACTTAACTGATGAGCTAAATTGTAGACATGGATATTGTGAACAGAAAAATAGGAGCTGATTTGGTGCCTGGAGTACTTCAGTTGATAGAAGTGACCTGGATCAACGGAATTAGATAGTTTATGGAATTGTGAAAATCAGCCGTGAGTCATGGAATGACTTACTTTAACTGCTATACTTACTAAAAATAAGTCTATGTGTGTGTGTGTTTCTACATGAATATGGCTTTATGAACTGAAAAATCACATATATTATAAAATGTAAAGTCGTTATTAACTACTCAAATTGCCAACTGCTTATTCATTTGTAACCTCTTATCAAGTCTATAATAATATTAATTCATATGCCTCTTCTTTTTTTTCCATTTTAACAACTACACATTAGTTTCAATGTATAATTTTGTATGGGAAGTTGAATTATTCTAGTGGTTTTGCCTTTGAGATAGAACATTATCAAGTAATATTTAAACCACTTCTAGATTTCCACAAACAAGTTAAGTTAGTACCAATGGAGCTATTTGAAACTAAAGGGTATAGCACACTAAAATCAGGAATCAATTAACCCTTTGTTTAGACCTGTTAGTTTTTTTAAAGACCATGGATTCTATTGGTAATAATAAATATCCATATAACCTTCCCAAATCCACAAATAGGTACATTAACATTTTATGTAGGCCATTCAAAATTATGCAAAGACATCCCAAAGGCATTCTTTCAACAGGATAATTAAGTTCCTTTATGTTTGATCTTTCAGTGGAAATCCCGTAAGTTCAAATTCTAAAGCTTTATTGTCTTTCCCAAAAATGTTTGTTCAACAAGCTTCAGATAACACTTCAGTATCTTCTCAATAAATTATTTATTTGTTTAACTTTTTACATTAAGTTCTATGAAAGTAACTTTTAGATAGCTATGAATTAGGTTAGTATATTAGTTTTCTTTTTTATTCTGAATCTGTTTGATCCCATTTTATTTATTCTACTTTTTTCATGCAGTGAAGTTATTGCAGATAACATTTTGGGTGTTGAGGAGGTTCTAAAAATTACAGAAAATGCTGTTGACTATGGAGTTACAGTTTATAATATTTGTTCTGGATTTCCATGGTATAATACGCAAGCATATTAAACTGGGAAAATATATTGTCCAATATTAAATCTATAGACTATAAATCAAACACAGAGGGAAAAAGTCAATCTAATCCCTATAAACATAAAATAAAATAATGGTAGCCTTTCATCACTGGGTTGCACAATAAAAATTTCCTTGTAGACATTTTTTCATAAGCAAAGTTCCTGCCCTGTTTGTGCTTTTCAAATAATTCCTTAGCATGATCACTGATGTAGTTATTTCACTTACCAAAACATTCATGGACACAATTTCTATATTCTACTGCTCCCGGATTCAAGACTGGCCACAAGTAATATTGCAAGCCCTGAGAGAGTTGGGCAAATCAAAGTAATAAAGGAGCTATCGACTATCTTTTTGACAGGGACACAAACTATAAGTCAAAGAGTCACATGCTGCCTAGATAGTGGAACAGCTGTAAGAGACATATGGAGCTGCTGTGGAAGAGAAGCTGCCTGGTTCATGGAGTGAGACCCTAATCAAAGTGATAGATGCTGGAAAAGATGCAGAAATTCAGCAGATTCTCTTCTGGGGATAGTCAGTGCAGATCAGTACAAAATGTTCTAATGAATGGGACAGGCTGTAGTACCTGTTATGCCCCGAGAATAAATGGTAGATTTACTTGAATGTTCTAATAGCCAGAAATCACTTTCTGTTCCTAATACATATAGAAAACAAAGGAAACAATGATTTTTTAAGTTTGTCATATTCAGAAATGTATATACAGAACTGCAATTCATAATGCTTTTATCCAAATACGTGTTTCAATTAGAGCTGTGACATTTTACAATGGAATGATGAGAATGCACTTTTCCTTCATATTTTAACGTTAATATTTTGGTAATTTTCATGGACAGATCACTCTTAATAGTTACATCAAGGAAGATAATAATAAACATAACTTAAAAGCCCTAGTCATATATACATAGTAAGTCAGATTAATTTATATACAATTGTATCAAAGCTCAACAGAGATTAGGGTTTTGAGAATTATCAGGTAACATAAAATGTTGACTCTCAGTGTTAACTTTAATGCTTTTTCTGGCTTCTACTTCTATTCCTAGCTCCCTAACTCTACTCAAATCTAAGTCACTGTGAACTACCCATCCAGTGGGATATGCTTAATAAAAGCGAATCAGTCATAAAATTAGGCTAAACAAACATGATCTACTTTGAGCTATCACAATTCATTCCCAAGATTCTGAGGTAGCCATTTCATTAGATTATATTGCTACCTTTGCAGTCCATTAGTACAAATTATCAAAGACTAAAAAAATATATATATGAACCCAGGAGACTTGACTAACTGCATTAGGTAAAAATAAGCTATAAATCAAAAAATAAATGGGTAAATGTGCTATGTGTATACCATGATGAGATCATCATTTTTTATTTTAATCATTGGATCCTGAACAGATCTCAATAATGTGCCATCAATTTACTTAGGTATAATAACCAGATATAAAATGAGAATCCTTTGGCACTTTAATTGTCCTAATGTGCACACAGCTGCCAGGATGGAAATTACCGCCTGAGTATTATTTTGAAACTTCAATTAACATTTTCAGATCGGTAGGGTAACACTTTCATACTAACATGGTCATTTATGAAAATGAATCCTCCTTGCTTAAAAGAGTTAACGTAATAATTTCATCTGATTTACTTTTAAAAATAAAACTTACTGCTCATGTGCATGGGATTTTGAAATACTCTTACAGCCTAAAAAGTAATGGATTATTTCTAAGCTTCAGAATGATTAAACTGTCATGATTGCTAAGTAAATTTCCCCCATGTGTGATAATGAATAACAGGTTCACAAATGAAGACAAGAAAAATTATTTAGTGGAAGTAATGTGTATTCTATTAAGAGGTGATATAAGTAGTTACTCTTCTGTTTATATCAGTGCCCAGCATTACTCAAAGAAATGTAAAATAAACACTTACATTAGAGAGTTAAACCAAATGAGCACTAGTATTTTATTGTCATTAAGCATTGTTATGGTAACTGCAAGCTGTAGAAGAATGCATATGTCGATACACAAATCTCTTATTAATATTATACTAGAGGCCCAGTGCACGAAATTCGTGCACTGTAGGGGGGGTCCCTCAGCCCGGCCTGCACCCTCTCGCAGTATGGGAGCCCTCAGGGGATGTCCCATTGACGGCTTAGCCCAGCTTCTGGCTGAGTGGTGCTCCCCCTGTGGGAGCACACTAACCACCAGGGGGCAGCTCCAGCATTGAGCGGGATTGGGCTGAAATCAGCTCTCCAACATCCCCCAAGGGGTCCCGGATTGTGAGAGGGCACAGGCCAAGCTGAGGGACCCCACCAGTGCACGATCGGGGACTGGAAGGTTGGCCAGCCAGGGAGGGACCACGGGAGGGCTCCAGGGTGTGTCCAACTCATCTCACTTAGTCCTGACCGGCTGGACACCAGCAGCAAGCTAACCTATTGGTCGGAGCATCTGCCCTGGTGGTCAGTGAACCTCATAGCGAACGGTTGAGCCGCTTTAGCATATCATTAGCATATTATGCTTTGATTGGTAGAACGGATGACCGGACAACCAGACAACCGGACACTTAGCATATTAGGCTTTTATCATATAGGATATATATGAATATACATTACAAAATAATTCCGTTTAAATCACTCCATCATATAAGATAAATTATAAATTGATACAAACATTCAATATTAATTATCCTCTGCTAAAATCAGTGATTCTAATTGGATACTGATCAAAATCCCATTTTTAATGAGCTTATGTCCATATTGAAGCATCAGTTTCTACAGACCCTATTATAGTACCCAATATCCTAAAGGCCTTGCTAAACTGTAAAGAATAAGAAATAGCTTATCAACAGATTTTCTTTTTGATAAAGAAAAAAAAATTCTAGGTCAAATTGCAATACAAAGCATTAAATGATTCCTTGAGGCAAAGTTATTATTTATATGAAAGAAATGAACTCCTTGAAACATATAAATTAATTACTCAAGTGACTTTAATTTTCCCAAGGTAAAAAATTCTTCAATGTTATTTTTTTTATTTCTATAGCTTATTCCTAGAAATTCTAAAAGTTCATTTGGAAAGTGGCTTTTTCTTTTTTCATCTGTTCCCAAGCTTTCAGGGACTCTTAGGGTATCCAACTTTTCTTTCTGTAGACATAGATTTAATTGCAGAATTAACAGAATACTTTCTTCCTACCAATAAGGCACCTAAACAGAGTGCCAACACACTTCTTTTGAGAAGTGAAATAAAGGGCAGAATCAATAAAATCTATAATTTCATATCTCCTTCAGGTTCACAGAACTAAGATTGTGCCCCTGACAAAACTGAGATAGCTGGCTCTCTGAAAAATAAGGGCAATACCCAACAAATATGTTCCAGAAACTTAGTACTATATCCATATACTGTGGTTAGCATTGCCATATTAGGTAAGTAAAATTATTAATACTGTTTTACAGATGACTAATATGAAGCAAAAAATATTAGACTATGGTAAATAGTAAGCCAAGATTCAAATGTAAAAATTCTGACTCAATATACCATAGTACTTATGAGTTCAGGGTTTATTACCAGACTCTCTGGGTCCAAACCCTGTTCCTCAACTTACTCAAAATTGTCCTATATCCCAGTTACCCCATCTGCAAAATAAAATAATAATAAATCTTATAGGTTGAGAAAAGTGATTTTGCTACTCATAACCCTACTCTAGTTATGGAAAGAACATCATGCAAACCTAAATGAAAGAATGATCTACAAAATAACCAACAAGTCTTCTTCAAAAGTGTCATAGGCATGGAAAACAAAGAAAGACTGACGCAAAGGAGACATAATAACTAAATTCTGGATTGGATCCAAAACAAAAAGGGGACATTAGTGAATAAACTGCTGAAATAAAAATGAAGTCTGGAGTTTAGTAATAATATACCAAAGTTAACTTTTTAGTTTTGACAAATGTATCACAGTTGTGTAAGATGTTAACACTTGGAGAAACTGGAGGATGGGTATATGAGAACTCTCTATGTTCAACTTTGCTGTAAAACTAAAATGAATCCAAAATATAAATGTATTTTAAAGCAAATCAGTTTAATTTATTAACATATGTGAGACAGACTAGTGCCAGGTACATAATGAATGATAAATAAATATTAGTTCTTAGAATCAGTAGTATTATGTGCTAGACACTGTGCCCATAGCAGAGGTTAGCAAACATTGGGGAGAAAGGAGACAATAAAATAATTACAAAGGATCACCAGGGGAAGCCTGGACAGTTTGCTGTCCTGCAACTGAAAGAATGCAGGTCAATTACGCATAGAACAGCAAGTAGCAGGATCTAGGATCCCCATCTTCACTATTACATAGAATCACTATTATTGCACCACACCCTTCTTACTCTAATTGTCTGTTGAGATATATAGTCATACTCTCTTAGACTGCAATTAAATCTTAGGGGCATTGCCCAGATAGCATAGCTCGGTGGTTGAGCGTCGACCTATGAACCAGGAGGTTATGGTTCAATTCCTGATTGGGGTACATGCCTGGGTTGCAGGCTCGATCCCCAGTGAGGCGTGCAGGAGGCGGCTGATCAATGATTCTCTCTCATCATTAATGTTTCTATCTCTCTCTCCCTCTCCCTTCCTCTCTGAAATCAATAAAAATATATCTTTAAAAAATCTTAGAGGCATTGTAAAAATACTTGTTTTGTTGCTAGCTAATTGAAAGTCAAATGCTTTAAAACTCTAGACCAGTGGTTCTCAACCTTTCTAATGCCGCAACCCTTTAATACAGTTCCTCATGTTGTGGTGACCCCCAATCATAAAATTACTTTCATTGCTACTTCATAACTGTAATTTTGCTACTGTTATGAATCGTAATGTAAATATCTGTGTTTTCCGATGGTCTTAGGCAACCCTGCTAGCGGTTCTCAACCTGTGGGTCATGAACTGTGGGTCGAGAACCGCTGCTGTAGAGCCTAAGATCATCGGAAAACACAGATATTTACATTATGATTCATAACAGTAGCAAAATTACAGTTATGAAGTAGCAACGAAAATAATTTTATGGTTGGGGGTCACCACAACATGAGGAACTGTATTAAATGGTCGAGGCATTAGAAAGCTTGAGAACCACTGCTCTAGACAGTGGAGAAACTTATAAGGCAAAGTTGTGATTTGTTAGAAAAAAGAGGAGAGAAGATTTTATTAATGTTGCTAAATGTTTTGTATATTTAAGATATTTAACTGTCTTTGGAGAGCAAACTGTTTTGAGTTAGTCTATCATAGGATAGACCAATGAATGTTATGAAAAGTGCCCCAAAAAGTTTGAAAACCTTGTGGGAGAGATGTTACCTTCTGGAAAGCTGTGGCAGCACATACTTTGAGTGTGTATGTAAGAAACTGAGATGGTGAACAGATCTTCACACATTTATAAATCAGAGTTGCAGTGACAGTTCTTGCAAGCACACTAGGCTTTACTCAGCTTTCTAGAAGACTATGTGTTATAAACACCCTGTATATCTCTACCCTTCAACAAAGAAGGATATCAATGTTTGAAGTATAGATCACTAAATATGCACTAAATAAATACTTCTAAAATACCAGATTTCATCTGTGCAAAGACCCACACCCTTAATCCATTTTAATATCGCTGAAATCAAAATTAGCTTACAATAAACAACAACATTTTTTAGCATGGCAGTGTTTTTTTTCTTCCTCTGTGATTCATAAAATTGTGGTGCATTTTGAAAATGATGGCACTTTACACTTGAAAAAACCGGGTAACCAATTCTTTATTCTTTTCATATGTAAGTTGGTACTATTGCATTTAGCACTAATACAGAACCACTCAGGAAAAAATGATTAATGCAAATTATACTTGTGAATGACTTCCACATGGATTGGCATCCTTCCCTAATTTTTCTCTCTACCTGACAGTTAATAGACCAGCAAAGTTAGAATTGGTATGTTATTTTGTAGAATATTGAAGAAATACAATAAACACTCTATTTTCTTAAGAAATAGGCTATAGGCTTAGATTGGTAGTAAATAAAAGATTTGTATACAAAAATTGGAATCACATTGAGAAGCATATGTAAAAGCCTGGGAAAGACTCCCTGAGTACTAGGAAACTAATATTCACCATCTGATACCTAAACTCTGAGATTTGGGGTAATTATCATTGAAATGAATCATTGATGAGTGCAAGTTTGGGCACGAGATGCTAACAAAACATTAGGCTAAGAATCCCAGCACCCTTATGCAAAACAATCCATATATTTTAGTAGGACGGTGGTTTTTATTCAAATTATAAAACTTAGCTTGCATGATCTACTTCACTTGGTTCCATGTAGTACGTTAAACTACATTACCCATTTAATTAATGACTTAATTATTTTCTTTATTCATCTCAGGAGACACTAATATGAGACAAGCCCATTAGTGTGTGATAGTCATACATGCTAGAGGCCTATGATACACATAAAATTTCATAAATATCCTCTTTGGAGAAGTGTCTATTCAGGTCTTCTGCCCATTTATTTACTGGATTGTTTGTATTCCTTTTGTTGAGTTGTATGAGTATTTTATATAATTTAGAAACTAACCCCTTATCAGATGTATCATTAGCAAATACAGTAGGTTCCCTTTTTATTTTATGCTGGTTTCCTTTGCTATGCAGAAGCTTTTTAGTTTGATGTAGTCCCATTTGCTTATTTTTTCTTTTGTTTCTCTTGTCCTAGGAGATGTATCTGTGAAAATTCTACTATGTGAGATGTCTGATATTTTGCTGCTTATGTTTTCTTCTAGGATTTTATGCTTCCATGACTTACATTAAAGTCTTTTAACCATTTTGAGTTTATTCTTGTGTATGGTATAATTTGGTGGTCTAGTTTCATTTTTTGCAAGTATCTGTCCAATTTTCCCAACACAATTTATTGAAGAGACTGTTTTTACTCCATTGCATGTTCATGCCTCAATTGTCAAATATTAATTGAGCATAATGGCTTGGATCAATTTATGTGGTCTCTCTTCTGTTCCATTGATCTATATGCCTATTCTTGTGACAGTCCCAGGCTATTTGATAACAATGGCTTTGTAGTATAACTTGATATCTGGTATTGTGATCCCCGTGACTTTGTCCTTGTTTCTCAAGATTGCTGCAGCTATTTGGGTTCTTTTTAAGTTTCACAAAAATTTTTGGAGTGTTTGTTCTAGATTTGTGAAATATGACAAACAAAACAATCCAATTAAAAAAAAATGGGCAGAAGACCTGAATAGACACTTCTCCAAAGAGGACATACAACTGGCCAAGAGACATGAAAAAATGCTCAACATCTACTAATCATCAAAGAGATGCAAATTAAAACATCAGTGAGGTACCACCTTATATCTACCAGAATTTCTATCATCAATACATCAACAAACAACAAATGCTGGTGAAGATGTGGAGGAAAATTAACCAAGTAAACTGTTGGTGGGAATGCAGACTGGTACAACCACTATGGAAACCAGTGTGGAATTTCCTCAAAAAATTAAAAATGGAACTATCAGTTGATCTGGTGATCTCACTTCTAGGAATATATCCTAACAAGCCTAAAACAACTATCAGATCAAATATATGCACCCGTATGGTTATAGCAGTGCAATTTACAATAGTTAAGATCTCAAAACAACCCAAGTGGCCATCAGTAGATGAATGGATAAAAAACAACAACTGTGGTGCATAAACACTATGGAATACTATGCAAATATATACATGGAGGGACCTGGAGAGTATTATTCCTAAATGAAATAAGCCAGTAAGAGAAAGGTAAGTATAACGTGATCTCAATTGTGTGTGGATCCTAATGAACAAAATAAACTGACAAACAAAACTGATCTAGAGACATTGAAGCATGCAACAGATTGACATATTTCAGAGGGAAAGGGGAGCAGGAAGAGGTTAACCAAAGAATTTATATGTACACCAGAGGACAGGTGCACGAATTCGTGTATGGGTGGGGTCCGGCCAACCGACCTGCCCCGAATGGGGCCAGGGCTGATCAGGGCTGGCCAGGGGGAGGGGCCGCAGGTGGTTGGATGGCCGACCCTGCCCCCTGGTGGTCAAACTCCTGGTTGAACTCCAGGTCAAGGGGAAAATTTGCATATTAGCCTTTTATTATATAGGATATGCATAACCCATGGGCACAGACAATAGTCTGGGAAAGGCCTGGGGAGGGGGCAGGAGTGGGGGGGAGGGGGTCAATGGGGAGAAAAGGTGGACATATATAATACTTTGAACAATAAAGATAATTTTTTAAAAATTCATAAATACAATATTCTTAAGGAATAGGATAGAGGAGGGAGAGAGGAATGAAAGGGAAAGTTTGATACATAAATAGTTACATACAAAGGTAGAATATGATGAATATGTAAAAAGATGCAGGTTACATTATATAAGAGATTAGAGGAGGAAAACTAAAAGATGATTTCAGTTCACTAAAAGGATGAATCTTTAAGAAAAAGGTTCAATTTATACTGAAAAGGTTAAAAGAGGGTGCCTTCATTAAATAACATTCAGGCTCAGTGGTCACAGGTAGTGTTAGATGTTCACTGTCCACTATCCACATGCTGTCTAGTTTAAAAAGTATTAGCTGACTTTAGCCTTATTCCCAAAAGCCTCCTCCTTCCCATCAGCAATTTTTAGCAACAAATCCCCATGCCATTTAGAAAATGCCGGTAATACATGCATCTGTAACTCTCAAGTGTTTCATCTTAACAGTTCGAGAGCAAAATGTGGTTTCATCCATTGCAGCATTTGACAATGTGCTATGTGGGTTGTATAACTGCTATCGATGGTTAGTGTGCATTTATAGTCTTAAGTACTAGACACACCAGTGAATATCTAAGAAACTGTACAGTTGATTAATTAGGAGTGGCAGTCATGTGATACCATGTATTGTCATTCTTCAAACAGCTGTGGTTTGGCTTGAAAAAGCTTCACTGCAAGGCTTATTTTGTTTAGTTTCCAGTCTTCCTTAACACATCACATAGGCAAACAAGCCTTTCTATAGAATGTCCCTCTTGATGGATTAAGAATGTATATGAAATAAAAGATATTCTGAAAAATATACAAAACGTTTTTCTTTTCTATTCAAAGACATTAGCAGCCAAAAAAGGACTATAAGAGCTCCATGAGGTTCGCTGGAGATTACACCACAGTTACCATTAGGGCACATGCCTTCAATTCCCAGACTCTGCCACACAAAAGTCGTGTATGCTTGAATACACCCCTTGATACCTCTTAACCTCAGCAGGTTTTGTTAACTGTAAAGTTATAGGTACTTTCCCACCTTATCTCTAAGTGGCATCAATAGCAAGACAGGATGATGGCTTTGATCACTTTACCCAATCTTGCCTCTTCACGCTGTGAATGAATGTGGGTCTTTCCTCTGCCATCAGCAAGCACCCTCCACTTTATGACAATCAAAGTTAATGATGATTCTGCAATTGTCATGCCCCAAAGGTGGTGGTGAGACAGAGGATCTGATGACACCAACTTCTGTATGTGACAGGGCTGAACAAGGCTGAGGCCAATCACTAGTACTGGAATTGGGGGTCAGGACAGGGTAGCTAGCTGACCGGACTCTGCCATCATAGTGCACAAATTCAAATCTCAGTTCTATGGCTATGTGATCTTGGTGAGTTACTTGGCTTCTTTTTTTATTGATTTCAGAGAGAAAGTGGAGAAGGAGAGAAAGATGGAAATATCAATGATGAGAGAGAATCATTAATTGGCTGCCATCTGCATACCCCACACTGGGGATTAAGCCCACAACCTTGGCACATGCCCTGACCGGGAATCAAACCTTGACCTCCTGGTTCATGGGTCAATGCTCAACCACTGAGCGACACCAGCAGGGCTACTTGGCTTCTTAAAGAGTTGGTTTTGCCATCTATAACATGGGGTGATTTACTGGACTCTTGTTGGGAAAATTAAGTAACAAAGTGCTGCATCTGTTATGTTATGAGCACTTAGTAAGCACATGCTGCTACTCGCTCAGTGGTCACAGGTAGTGTTACCTGTTCGATCCCTGTTCCATGACTACATTACTTCAAAGATAAGACAGCAAATCAAATGACATGCCACTTGGGAACAAAAGTTTAAAATGACCCGAGGTGTAATTGGATTTTAGGAACATGATAGATTAATATGTAATAAGGGGCATACTGAAAGCCAAACTTAAAAAAAAAAAGGAAAATTCAACTGGCCTATAGTTTTAAAATGTGTTTTCATATGAATATGTGCATGTAAAAGGAAAATAAATTTAATGAAGAACAATAATTTTCTTGGCAATCACACAGTCTACTAATAAAACAGCTCATATTAGTTTGCATTACTGTTTCATTTACCTGTTCAGTTACTGTATCTTATGAATTTACAGTGAACTAAAAATTACAGTGAATTTTGAACTGGGTGGAAGGCCCAGAGACCATAGCAGTTGAAGTATCAAAGTTAAAGCTTTAGATTCTGTTTTTATTGATGTCTACTGTATGTGGCTAGGGCAAAGTCTTTGAGTATGGCCTGTCCAATTGCAATGTGGTCCACGTGAGAGTGGTAACCAAATGAGGTGCCTTGAACCATTCAGGTTCCCCTGCCCAAGTTTTATCTGCCATCTTTCATTTCTTAACATTGAATAATAATAGTTTGTGCCTCTTCTATTGAGTTGCCTCTTCTATTGAGCTACCTCTTCTACTGAGCTGCCTCTAGAGGGCAAAATAATCCCAATCTCTCAAATACCTAAGTGTTTTATTCATCACATACACAAATCCACGCACACAGTGTGTTACAAATTGGAAAACCACCATGTGTCAAATATGGTATAGGCGATCTTGTCAGTCTTGAGAAAACATAATAAATGACCTTGCTAATCATTATGAAAAGCGATAGAGAGTAAGAGGTTTTCTGTTGATATTAGTTCACTGCCACTGCTTAACTTCCACTATATTATTGTTTCCAGACTTATTTATTTCCATTGTCCCATTTAAAAAAAATGTTACATGTGAATATTCCAAACACTGCCTACCGAATGCCCTCACATTCATTATGAAGATTAATAAGACAATGCTGGGCAGCATTTTCCATTACTGTGAAGAAATAAGATCTGCAAATACAATATAATGTTATTAATTTGCTTGTGCCATGGTTTTACTGAAAGATGCCCTGTTATTGGCTACATATTAAATCCTGAGAGTTAAAAGAAAGCAATGAGTTATTTCTGGTTTTTAACTTGAAATAGGAAAAGTTATCATTAATATCTTTTAAATGGTTTCTGTAAGAAAACTTCTGAGTCCTTAAAATAGCAAGAAAGTTCTTTCAAAGTTCCATCTGGCTGTTATTTTAATAAAAATGCTTTTTCTAATTCAACTTATGCAACTGTCTTAACAGTGTCGCACTGCCATAACCCAGGAGCTGTCAGAAGACATATTCCAAGCTCGAGAAAGATAACACTTAAAACATGATACTCTCTGAGCTCCCCTGAGATGAGCATCCAGCTTGACAGCTTACAAGACATTTGGGTTTGTTTCCTCCACTAACCCTGTCACACACACACACATACACACACATACACACACACACACACACACACACACACACACACACACACGGAAAGCTTAAATTAAATAAAAGCCCTATTAAGCCCAAAGCCAAACACTTTGAAAGACTAGGTTTTAAGATTCCAGTGGGTATCTTGATAGTCATTTGAATAAGCCATTTTTTTCTTTAATGAATTTCACGAGGGTTCAGATTCATAGATTAGCCAGGCTAATGAAGGCCACTGGTGTTCTGGCCCAGTCATGTTTTCATTAAGTAAAGGAGAACACTTGGGGTGAATCTTCAATTCATGCCCAAATGAAGAGATATCATGGAAAGAAGAAAGTTTTCTTAAGTAGTGGTGAGCTTCACCATCTCCCAGGATGACTTCTGGTCAGGGCTTTAAACCCTTTATTAAGCAGATGAAAACTCGCAAGATGGACTAGGAAAATAACTAAGTAGCAGCATGATGTGTAGGCCTTTCAAGACATAATTTACTGGGTGCAAGGACATGATATAAAAAAGCATACCTGAGTATACCCTTGGAGATGAAGAGGGAGAGAGGGGGGTGGGGGAGAAAGAAAGATATTACTTTGACCAGGAAAAAGAATGCAGTTTGAAAGTGAAATATGGAAAATGGATTTTCAGAATAAGGCCAAGTAAATTGATCTCATAAAGAAACAGATCACAAGGGTGAAAGATCTGTTGTCAATATAAGATGCCTTGGTGGCCACAAAGAAGGGTATTTTATACATTGTTACCAACAGCTCTGGTTTCCAAGAACAAGGGTTGTGAAAGGACTTGGTGACCACCTCTGTTTCTTTTTAATATCATGCCTCCTACTAAACTGCTTTAGGGAGAAGAACAGGTGCCTGATACCCATAAGAATATTTTTATCAATTTGCCTACTTCCACCAGGTAGGAAGTATATCCTAAGGCAATTGTTAGCTTTTAATTAAATGACTCCTAAGAGATTTTTTTTTTGCTTTTGCTTGGAACACAAACCCCAATTAAAACATATAATTTCTCTAAGTATTCATAGAAAGTTCAAGTAATTATGATTTTCCCCAAATTGATTGAATTTCTTATACCAACAGTAAGATAACCTGCAGAAAATATCAATTTTTAGTGTCTTCTGTAATATATACAAATCTAGAAAGGAAAAAGAAAAAAAAAGTCTTATGTCTCATCTGTTGTTCCCCAGTTCAGTAAAAATTTTCCTATAAATAAAAGCAATAATATCATCATTACAAATATAATAAGGGCTGAAAATTAGTACCAGTCACTTTACTAGGCACTTTATATACATGAGCTCATTAAATCCTGAAATGGGTCTATTCCCATGTTATAAATGAGAATCTGTGAAAAGACAGTTTAGAAATCTTCCTCAAAGTTACAAAGTCATTGAACACATTTATGCTTAGCTTCAGAATCAGTGGGAAATTGTCTTCAATGTTCCTTAGAGTCATTCTCACACACACACTGTTGCAATGGGGATTAGAGAACGGAGCCTAGTAACAGTTAAAATATTTGTGTGTACAACTAGTAGCTGTCTTCCTAGAGGAACAAGTGGAAGGAATCTTTGAGACACCGAGTTCCCTATGGTGGGCTTTTATGGGGTGAGAACAAGCTGAACCATCAAAATATATTTTTTCTTCTTGTGGCAGAAATGGGCATGTGGGTCTAGGTTATATACAAGCCCTGGCTATTACTGGTTAAATGTCAAAATGAAAATTGGTATCTTGCGGGGTCGAAGAGGAGGGGCATGTATTGCCTATTCACTGAGAGAAACTACAAGTTGGATTCCACTTCTGACACTCTTCCAAAAAGTAATGTTAAGTTCCAGATAATAGTTTTTCCCATTTCCCTTTTGTCCACTTCTTAGATATGATTGAATCAAAGGAAAACCAGAAACCAGTTGTTTCAGCTTATTGCCTTTTGACAGTGTACAGGTGAAATATAAAACTAAAAACAGAATGCCAGTGTTTCAGTGAACTGCTTGAGACAATATTCATAAACTGTACCAGAAACATACCATTATCATAAAACTATGATCTTCAGGGTTGTACCTAGTATGTGCTCAATATGGTTGTGGAAGAAATGAAGAACTGATACACTGTGTGGGGTTAATTAGAATTCCCATCACCTCTACCCCAGTGTAGTTTATCTTATCCTTCAGCACACTCTCTCTTACTAATTGCCTAATCTATACTATTTAATTCTTTTTTCCAGAAATGTTAATGAGGACAAAAGTGACAATGAATCTAGGAAGTAAATTCAAACAACACATATTATTATTATCTTTTAACTGGATAATTTTCTGCTCAGTTGCTTGTGTCAATTGAGACAAACTAGACTCTAAGCCCTTTAGGGGCAGGGTGTCTTTCTAGAGTCTTTAAGGTGGTATCAGTGGGTACACACACTGCCCAGTATAGGTAGAGACCAGAAAATATTGATAAATAAAGTTGAAATCTACCTGCAAATGAAGAAAAACAGATAGAAGCAATGAAGATGAGAATAAATTCTCTCCAGTGCACATTTCCCATGGGATCGCTGGGAAAACAGATTAGGATTTGAGAAAGGTTTACAACTTTCATTACATTATATGCTTTTTATAAGTGAAAAAGAGAGTTTTTCCTTCAATACTCAAGGGTGCATACATTCACTGGGCTGCATAAAGACACAGTGACAACAGTTATTAAAATATGTATTCTTTTTGAGGAACAATGGAACCACAGTTAACTCTAAGATGGATTCATACACTGAGTTAGAATTCAATCTAAAACTCACACTTCACTTTAAAAGAGGAAAATTCCTATCACATTAGAAATGCTGCACCAGACAGATAATATACTAAAAGAAAAGCAAAACATCCCCATTAGGTCTACCATGTTTGTACATTCATACTAACCAATCACCTAACAAGTCCCTGGCATTTAGTGATGTGAGCCTGGTAGGGAGATGGTTTGCAGGTGGTTTGCTCTGTTTGGAAATTAGCTTATCTGATCTTGATCACAAAGAGCTGACCCAGTTCCTGTTGTTCACAGGCAAAGACCTGACAAGATTAATGGTCCAGTGTAAATACATCTCACACTTCATCTCTCCATTTAAAGTGATCAAAGGGTTTACAGTTATTTTTTTTAATTTTCCTTTCTTAGGGAATTAGTTATTGGATGATAGCAGATAAATTTTAACAGCTGTAAATAGAAAACAAATATTAGACAATGCAGACCTGAATTCTGAATGCCAAGAAGACAGAGCTGTTGAAAACTTGTGGATTTCTATTGTTTAAACCCTGGTTACAGAGTGTGATCCCAGGATCAGCAACAGTATCACCAGGAAGCTCAAATGCACAGTCTCAGGCCCCACCTCAACATACTGAATCAGCACCTACATTTAACCTACTCCTCTTGTCCCCACCCCAGGTGATCCAATGAGAAGCAGCTGGTTCAAGCAAGACCACTACTTTGTGTTCAGGGGGAACAGCAAAGAACCTTGGAGGATACCTAAAGCTAAATCAGAAAGGTGGGTGAAGTAGAGATACAACACTGAAGTGAGTTTCTTGTTTCTTCCTTGGTCTTGCTTGGACCATGCCAGGCTTGTAAATTCATGGAAAATCAGGAAATGATCATCCTTCTTAATAAACAGGACACACCAGGAAGCTAAATATACCCATGGATTCTATTTTTATAGGAAGAAGAACTCCATTCATTCAAGAAGATGCAGTATCCAACAGATGGTACTGAGTGATTTAATGTGTTGGTTCTCAAGAAAGCAGTTGAGTAGAAAACAGAACAGAGGACAGGGAACTATGAAACTAGAAGGACTTACCATGAATTGTAAGGAGGTTTTGACAATAAACTTGATAGATTAAAGGACATCTCCAATACATTAAAATTCTGCATGCTTCCCTAACCAGAGAATTATCTACTAAATAACAGTTTGCTGTGTTTGTTCCAGAACTGTGTTTACTAATTTACTATATAAATGTAACTATACAATTATAAATTCTGCAAAAGGAGAAAATATTAAAAGGTTGTTTTTATAAAAATTCAGTTGAAAGTTTGAAAAGACTTGATTAAAGTAAGTCACTACATATAAGTGAGATCATGCAATATTTTTCTTTCTATGATTGGCTTATTTCACTGAGTATAATTAATGTCCTCCATGCTCATCCATGTTGTCACAAGTGGCAGGATTTCCTTCATTTTTAAGGTTGAATAAAATTCCATGATATGTATATATATATATATATATATATATATATATATATATTACAATTTCTTTCTTTTTTTAAAATTAATACCTTGTCAATTTTAATATATTTTATTGATTTTTTACAGAGAGGAAGAGAGAGGGATAGAGAGTTAGAAACATCGATGAGAGAGAAACATCGATCAGCTGCCTCTTGCACACCCCCTACTGGGGATGTGCCCGCAACCAAGGTACATGCCCTTGACCGGAATCGAACCTGGGACCCTTGAGTCCGCAGGCCGACGCTCTATCCACTGAGACAAACCGGTTTCGGCATATATATATTACAATTTCTTTATCCATTCATTTGTTTATAGGCATTTATATTATTTTCATGTCTTAGCTAGTGTGAATAATGCTACAATTAACATGAGAGTAAAGGTATCCCTTCAAGATTCTGATTTAGGTTCCTTTGGATAATACCCAGAAGTGTGATTGCAAGATAATATTCCTAAGAGGGTAGCACATTTATGTTTTACTCCATTAAAAAATCAAATCCTGAAATTGGAAGCTGTAGATGATGCATTAAGAATAGCATTTTTGAAAAAAAAAAAAGAAAAAGAAAAGAAAGAAAAAGAAAAGAAAGAAAGAAAGAAAAAGAAGAAGACTTAGAATATCAACATGAGAAATGTTTTAGGAAAAAGTCTTGGCCATACATAAAAATGAATAACAAATGTATTTGTATATTTTATTTATTAAGCAAGGTATTTATTTCACATGTACAATCTATTTTTATGATTCCCTGCTTTAGCCTAAGAGCCATTGGTCTCAATTATATCAGATAAATCAACACCTCTCTGAGAAAAGCTTTAAGAAGATATTTTTAAACTCCATCAACCCTTACTCACTGGCACCAGTGGCCTATTTATGAGGACTGACCTAGCAAATTACAAAAATATACAACTAGTAAATATAAAAACTAAAAGGTTTTAATCTACACTTGTGTCATACTGCCCACAAACATAAAGTTCTAGATTAAAATGTTACTTTCCATAAATTGACAGAAGAATCTCTTTGACATGTGTGTACTTGACAGGCCATGAAGTCTCCAAGTATCTGAAACATTGCCCCTCTGAGAGAAAAGGCACCATGTGAAAATCTTTGTGCAGAGCAGCTCTGCCTGGATCTTGTTCAATGCGAACAGACAGAGCTATCCCAGGGGTGTCCTGAACTGACTAGACCTGGGCACAAGCCAAAGGGAAGACAATGCACTAGGATGCCAATTGCCTTTTTAAAATACCTTGATTTGAAAATTTGTTTTTTAATATATTGATTTCAGAGAGGAAGGGAGAGGATCATTGATACACTGCCTCCTGCATACCCCACACTGGGGATGGAGCCCACAATACAGGCACGTGCACTGACTGGAATCTAACCGTGACCTCCTAGTTCATAGGTCAAACCTCCATCACTGAGCCATGCTGTCCAGGCTGCAACCTTATTTATCAGAGGTGTTACAAATTGAAACACAGAAAACTGATCCCATCATGTCTGCTGAATGGAAAAGTATTGGAGATAGATGAACAATGAGAACAAGGATCACTTGAGCTCATGTTATGTCCCAATAAGACAGAGCTATCATTTCTAGTTCTTCCTGTCAGTTGATGCATAATCCTGTCTTAGAAGTACTATGCCTTTTATCCCACAATTCTCAAGGTTAACCAATGTTAATTTGTACACTCCTTACTTGTAGATAATGTGCCATACTACTTATTATAAGGTGAATGTTATCCTTAATTTTGTACACATATAAAACATAATTCAAAAACATGGTAACTACTTTGCAGATTATAGAAATCATGATTTCATTCAAAGGTAATTGATTATGAAAATAGAGAAGGGGATATTTTATAAATGTATTTTACCTTATTATATTTCCATTACAGTGAAATTCACATAAAAGGAACTCATAAGAAGTTATAAATAAGTTAATCAATAGGAGAAAACTTCTGTGCTGTCTAGGGACTCACCTTTCCCATATCAAATTTTGAAAGCAGGAATAATCAAAACATATTAATATGAAAGGCATTGAAATAAAATCAGGCATTACTTATTAACTACATGTACAATGATGAGTAAGGAAGTAAGACCAATAAACTGCCTTTTTAATTAAATAAACATAAAACAACCTCTTTTAGATGGCATAAAATTGCTTTACCTGGCATATTTTTATGTGTCCATACATGAAGCATTGAATCTAAGCCACTGTATAAAGCTGAAGTAGAACAGAATTCTAGTTACAGAGCCATTAATATGGCACCTTTAAGGGAGTACCCTCAATAAATATTACTTAGATGAATTAATAGCAATGGTTATTATCATGAGATGCACAGCTTTGTCATAGCATATTCTATAAGGTCTTGTAGTAGCATTTTCCAAATTATATTCCATACTAGAGGCCTGGTGCACTGGGGACGGCCCTCAGCCTGGCCTGCACCCTCTCGCAGAACTAAGCCGACAGTCGGACATCCCCCGGAGAGTCCTTAGGGCTGCTGTGAGCCCAGGCAATTAATAAATTTACCTATATTGATTCCAGTTTCCCCCAAAATTGTTTCTCCATAGAACTGTTTACCAAGGAATACTTACTAATATTTCATAGGAAGTTCACATTCTATTGTAGTTTAGTCCACTGCCATACAGATATTTCTCTTTAATCAAATGTTGGCAAGTAGCTAAGAGTATTAACTTTTTTGCAAGTAAGAGAAATAAGAGAATAATTAGTTACCAATGCTTACTCAAAGATTAAAAAAATAATTACTATGTTTGTACCTATATGAACTCCAAAGTCTACTATGCTAGACTTCATTTAGAAAGACTTTCCAAACCTGACAATGTTTCCTAGCAATATTAAGAGATTTAAGAATATCTAGAAGTAACCAAAACATTTTAAATAACTCATCTTTAAACACAAGATAATTTTAAGATTTTGCTTTCTATCTGTATTGATAGCTGTAAATGGATTCAAATCACTTGTTTGCAAAATAAATTATTGGCTGCAGATTCTTAAATATTTTCAGTTATCTCAAAAATTGGTGTTCTGCCCTTTCTCAATTTCTGCAGGTTCCTTTTATTTTTTATTTTTATTTTTTAAATGTTTTTATTTATTTTAGAGGGAGAGGGAGATAGAAACATCTATGAGAGAGAAGCATCATCAATGGGCTGCCTCCAGCACCTCCCCAACGCCCCTACTGGGGATTGAGCAGGCAACCCTGGGATGTGCCCTGACCTGGAATCCTCTTGATTCATGGGTCAGCACTCAACCACTGAGCGACACTGGCCAGGCTGTAGGTTCTTTTTTAATTTTACAAGCAGAAAGAGTATAGAACGTTAGTAATCATTCTTATGCTGTGAACACTGTGTAAAAACAGGAAAGGAAAACAGCATCAGATCTTTAGTTAAACATGATTTTTTTCAAGTGTAACTGGACAAGAGTATGTCTTTTGACTAAATTGTGATCCTCTTTCACAGGCACTTAGATGCCGAAGATAAAGTGTTGACAGCTTCTGTCTCAAGTCTTCTTGTAGCTAACAAGAGATTTGATGCCAACTTGGCAGCATTGATGCCCTATTGAATAGGTGACAAGAATCCCTGAATCTGGGTAAGAAATTTGGCCTGGCAGCTGGCATTAAATTCTACAGAAAGCAATCAAAGGCAGAACAAGGAGCTGCATTTTGAATTGCTAAAACAAAAACCTATCATTAAAATATGACAGGTATATTACAATAAAGATTACAATTTCCATCATGGAGTGTTGGCAATTTTGGAATTAATATCAGTAGTTCAAATATTTAAGAATAAGCGTGAGCCCTAGCCAGTTTGGCTCAGTGAATAGAGTGCCGGCCTGCAGACTGAAGGGTCCCAGTTTGATTCCTGCCAAGAGCACATGCCCGGGTTGTGGGCTCGATCCCTAGTAGGAGGAAGCCGATCAATGATTCTCTCTCATCATTGATGTTTCTATCTCTCTCTCCCTCTCCTTTCCTCCCTGAAATCAATAAAGAAATATATTTTTAAAAAAGAAAAAACTTGAAAGGTTATGATATAGTTAAACCCATTTGTCTTTCTCCAGAATGACTTACTTCCTTTGTGGTTATATTATTTAAAGCATTTTCTATCCCAATTTTATATAAATATTCATCTAAAGTTTTCTCTATTACTTCTGTAGTTTTAATTTTATATTTACATCTTTCATCTACCTGAAGTTAACTTTGGTATATGCTATATAGAAGGGACCCAACATTTTTTTTCTTTCCAAATGGTAATATGTGTCAAAATGCCATTTGAAAAATAAATCATTTTTTACCATTTGAAATAAAATCTGTACAAAATGCTACATTTGTATTTAAACATTTGCAGTTTGTGTACTCATTATTCTGCTTGATAGTTGTGTCTGATGTATCTGCCTATCCCTACAACACTACCTTACAAAACTCATCGTAGCTTTAATATGTATTGTAATATTAAAATGTAAAATTGACCATTTCTTTCTTTTAAAAAATGAACACTTTACAAGGATTTACTCTAGGGTATTTTTTACTACATCTTATGAATCACTAGTAAAAATGTTCTCTAAGTAAAAGCCTGGGTTTTGATCATTTTAACATCTTGAAAGGTTTCCAGAAACAAAATATTCCAAAGCCAATAAAATTCTTGAAAAGCACTAAAAAATGAACTCCCAACTTATTTTGTGAAAATAGTATAAGTGTTATGCTAGGATGATACATTTTAATCACCTATAGCCACATTCTAACTATTCTTGAAATTCCAGACCAAATTCCACCTACCTTCTCTGTGAAAATAGGACCCCGGCCCTGTCTGAAATTTAAATTCTTTCTCCTCACCCAGCTGGCATGGCTCAGTGGTTGAACATTGACCTTAAGAACCAGGAGGTTGTAAACAGACAACCAAGAGATCTGGGCTGCCTGTCACTACTTGAGCCAATTAAGTGGAGACAGAGTTGAACCATATATGAGTGTTTATACCAATAATGCTGGCAGGATAGGAGAGCAGTAGGTCACCCAGAAAAATCTGCTCTGACCTCCCTTGGTGGTTGGCTGGTTATATACACACACGAGGGAGAAGATAGCTACATGCAGCTGCGAGCTACAAATGTAACATGGAAAGGGGACGGTAGAGTCTACAGTCTGGCCTTCAGAAGCTCAATGTCTGACAACAAGGTGGCTAATCTATGATGTTACAAATAGCTCAGCCCATTTCTGGGACCGGAGAATGGTCAGCATTTCTGAGAAAAACTCCCGGAGGGGGTCAGGGTCTAGGTGCAGCAACCAAATCAAAGAATGTCCTGTCCTTGGTCTGTTCTCAAAATGTATTTCTTTTCTGAGTAATGGACCCATCTGGGTTCCAAGGTGTCTTATGTTTTACATGCCTGTCTCATCTTCCAGTTTCCCAGGGTCTATAAGAAAACTTCTTATCTATAGTTAGTAAGGTGAGTAATTATTAACTGTGGCTCTATTCTCATTACATGTCCTTCCCCATTCTCAATTTTGTTTTACTTTCATATAACTGTGAATTAGGCATTTAGTGGCCATATTTTTCAGTTAACCAAAGGGACCCAAAGTAGCAGACTCAAAGTTCAAATCCAATTCAGTTTGACTTTAAACCTGTGTGTTTGTGTGTGGGGGGGGCACTCACACATGTAGAAGAAGAGGCAGGTATTAATCATAGCAATACAGAGATGTAATAAAAGTTACAGAAGAAATATCTACAATACAATATATACAAGCATCTGCTACTGTGGATCCAAAGAGTAACCGAGAAAGAAAAGGTCTGGGTACTTTTTTTTTCTGGCAAAGGGCACTAATCAAGGGAATTAGGAGAACAATGGTTTAGGGTGTTTAAGAAAGACATGGGCAAAACAGATGAATTGTATGCTTTGTGAATCATATAACAAAAATCTATAAAAATAATTACTTGGGGACCTTTTAAAAACACAGATAGCCCAGCTGGTGTGGCTCAGTGGTTGAGTGTCAACATATGAACCAAGTAGGTCACTGTTTGATTCCTGGTCAGGGCACATGCCTAGGTTGTGGGCTCAATTCCCAGTGGGGGGTGTGCAAGAGGCAGCCAATCAATGATTCTCTCTCAACATTGATGTTTCTATCTCTCTCTCCCTCTCATTTGCTCTCTGAAATCTATCTATCTATCTATCTATCTATCTATCTATCTATCTATCTATCTATCTATCTAACTATCTATCTATCTAACTATCTATCTACTAGAAGCCCGGTGCATGAAATTCGTGCATGGGGGTTGTGTCCCTCAGCCCAGCCTGCACCATCTCCAATCTGGGAACCCTTGAGGGTAGGATCGGGCCTAAATGGGCAGTCGGACATCCCTCTCACAATCCAAGACTGTTGGCTCCCAACTGCTCTCCTGCCTGCCTTCCTGATTGCCCCTAACCACTCCCCTGCCAGCATGATTTATGCCTAACTGCTCCCCTGCCAGCCTGATTGCCGCAACTGCCCTCCCCTGCAGGCCTGGTCACCCCTAACTGCCCTCCCCTGCAGGTCTGGATCCCACCCAACTGCCCTTCCCTGCAGGCCCAGTCACCCCTAACCGCCCTCTCCTGCAGGCTTGGTCACCCCTAACTGCCCTCCCCTGCAGGCTTGATCGCCCCCAACTGCCCTCCCTTGCAGGCCTGGTCCCTCCCAACTGCCCTCCCCTGCTGGCCATCTTGTGGCAGCCATCTTGTGTCCACATGGGGGCAGCCATCTTGTGTGTTGGAGTGATGGTCAATTTGCATATTACTCTTTTATTAGATAGGATATATATATATATATATATATATATATATATATATATAATACATATCTGTATGTTTTACTTCAAGAGATTCTGCTTATAAATCTGGGGAGGAACAGAAAAATCAGCCTTTGTGGAAATCACTTCTAGGTAATTCTGATGCAAGAGTTTAACACCTTCCATTTTGAGAATCATAGCATAGAGGGTTAAGACTGTAGAGCCATTATATTTAGTTTTTCAGATCAAATGCTACACAGCTCTAGTGGTGCCATTTGTATTATTAGCTATCAAAATGTCACCCTGTGAAGTTGTGCAGTGCACAACCAGTACAGATGGGGAGCACCATCGCTATGTAAGTACATGGTATGATGGAAGAAGGGAGGACTAACATTTTCACAGTGCCTGCAATTTCCCAGTTGCTGTGCTAGTTTTGATAGATAGATGAAGGATGATTGAAAGATAGATAGAGAAGTTATGTAATTTATATAATTAATTTTATCATCATCATTTAAAGTTAGGTATTATCACCTCTGTTGTACATATGAAGACACTTATATTCAGAGAACTTTAATAACACATTCCACATAGCACTACTATAAATAATTTCCTCAATCATTCGATTTATAAACTGCAACTAATGTTTACTGTATACCTGGCACTAAGGGAACTAAAATCAAATAATTGAAAAAAATTATTAAAGGAATAATATCATTGAGAAACATTTTGCTCTATATGGAATACTAGAGGCCTGGTGCATGAAATTCATTCACTGGGCGGGGGGATGTCCCTCAGTCCAGCCTGCACTCTCTCTAATCTGGGATACCTCGAGGGATGTCTGACTGCCCATTTAGGCCCAAATCCTCCTAAGCTGGCAGTAGGACATCCCTCTCACAATCCGGGACTGCTGGCTCCCAACCACTAGCCTGCCTGCCTGACTGCCCCTAACCACTTCTGCCTGCCAGCCTGATCACCACCTAACCACTCCCCTGCCAGCCTGATGGATGCCTAACTGCTCCCCTGCTGGCCCGATTGCCCCCAACTGCCCTCCCCTGCTGGCCTGGTCACTCCTAACTGCCCTCCCCTGCTGGCCTGGTTGCCCCTAACTGCCCTTACCTGCCATCCTGTTGCCCCCAACTGCCTTCCCCTGCAGGCATGGACACCCCCAATTGTCCTCCCCTGCATGTCTGGTCCCCCCAACTGCCCTCCCCTGCCAGTGTGATCGCCCCCAACTGCCCTTCCCTGTGTGCCCGGTCACTCCTAACTGCCCTCTCCTGCCAGCCTGGTCGCCCCCTATTGCCCTCTCCTGCCAGCCTGGTCGCCCCCTACTGCCCTCCCCTGCAGACCTGGTAACCCCCAACTGCCCTCCCTCCCCTGCAGGCTTGGTCCCCCCCAACTGCCCTCCCCTGCTGGCCTGGTCCCCCCCAACTGCCCTCCCCTGCTGGCCTGATTGCCCCCAACTGCTCTCCCCTGTCGTCTTGGTCACCCCCAACTGCCCTCCCCTGATGGCCTGGTCACCCCTAACCATCCTCTCCTGCTGGCCTGATCACCCTTAACTGCCCTCCCCTGCTGGCCTGATTGCCCACAACTGCCCTCCCCTGCTGGCCTGGTCACCCCTAACTGCCCTCCCCCGCTGGCCTGATCGCCCTTAACTGCCCTCCCCTGCCAGCCATCTTGTGGTGGCCATCTTGTGTCCACATGGGCATGACCATCTTATGACCACATGAGGGCAGCCATCTTATGTGAGGGCATGGCAGTCAATTTGCATATTACCTCTTTATTATATAGGCTAGGTTGAATAAGTCACCTGTGATCAGGTGGTACTTTATGCCGATATTCTACCCAGGAGCATGATAAAAGGATCCATATGAATGTATCACATTACTCTCTCACCATAAATATCATCTTCTTGCAGCAATGACCAATATAGTTGTCATATATCATTTCAATTTTTTAAACATACCAATTGTCACTGAGGAAACACTGTGTGTCAAACCCTTAATAAGGATAAAAAGAACGAGCTCTGGCCCTAGCTGGTTTTGCTCAGTGGATAGAGCACCTGCCTGCAGATTGAAGGGCCCTGGGTTTGATTCTGGTCAAGGGCATAAGTTTAGGTTGTGGGCTCAATCCCCATTAGGGGCCTTGCAGGGATCAGCTGACAGGTGATTCTCTCTCATCATTGATGTTTCCATCTCTGTATCCCTTTCCCTTCCTCCCTGAAATCAATAAAAATATACTTTGTTTTTTTTTGTTTTTTTTAAAGAAAGAGCTCTGTACTTTTGAGGAAACCTCAAAGACCCCACTTGTATATTAGGACAGCCATGTAAATGGTTTCATGAAAATCCTAAGGCCTATAAAATGTTCATTTAAAAAAAAAAACACTAACTGATCCACAGTGGCCACTCTTCTCCATCTTCCCGAGAGAAGATATTGCTTGCCCTCTCTTCCACTCATTCTTTACGTCACTAAGTAAACACAATACCCCACAAAAAAGAAAAATATATTTCAAAGACACACATTGCCACAGGCTCATTATGGTTGCTTTTAAGGATACTTAAAATTTTTCTTGATTTGGAGTAGAACTGGCAATTATTGTGCTGAACCACTTATCTGAAATGGTTAGTAAAATTATAAAGGGAAAACAAGTAATTTCATTCTTACATCCAAGGGGCACTGACATAAAAATAAGAAAGCATATCTCTGCTTTACCTTCATAAACTTTATAGTGTGTTCCTGTTTTCATAAAGAATATGCTATTATCCTCTTAAAAGTAAACCATTTATAATCAAAAGATTAAAAAGTACATGTAAATATTCTATGAGCTCAAAAAACAATTGAGGATTGAGGAAGTATTATTAATGCAAAACCAAAGTAAAATAATTACCAGCTTTAAAAACATTATTTGAAAAGCTAGCACTTAGCAAAAAAGTTATGCAATATGATAAAAAGAGAAGAAATTATGATGGTACGATGGAGAAAATTTAAAACAGTCACCCAGAAACACTAGAGTGTCCATTTCAACTCATCAATACTTTGTTATAATATTCAACTTGTCTTTGATATTCACAAAAACTTTGCCCTTCTTCTGAACACTTGGGAATCACGTTTTTGCTCTTCAAATAGCAGCATTGCAAGGTCTCAATGGAATTATCATTGCACTCAATCTGGTCTATTTTTCAAAGCTCTTTATCACCAAACTACCACATGAAACATTTATATTCAACTCCCCTAGTAGGAGTTTTGAAATTGAAAATTCAAAATATCAATTTATTTCTAACCTTTTTGCTGAGTTCTTGCCAAAAAAAATTGCAGTAAAAAATAAAAAGTATCTTAATCTTCCATTATGGAAAAGTCAGACATATACAAAAATAGAGAAAGGAATAAAATAAATGTTCATGTACCTATTATACAGCTTTAAAAAATAATGTATAGACAATTTTGTTTCCCCTCCACTCCCATTCACCTTCTCCTATATTATTTTGCTATAAATCCCTATACACATCTGTGATCCAAAAACTATTTCTACTTATATATCTAAAAATCTAAAGAGGCCATTTTAAACATAACCATTATACCATTATTTCACCAAAATAAGTCTTGAATACAATCATATATCCATATATGATCAAAGTACTCTGAAAAATACAAGGTATTTGATGAAATTTGTAACCTATAATAATAAGTTACATGAATAAAATTGTAATATAATTTCATATAAGCATTGGAAAACAAGACTTGCTGGAGATTAATGAATTTCAGAAGTTGATACAGAAAACAATTTTATCTTATCTTCTGATAATCAAATTATTTCAGTAGTCATACTATCACTTGATTCAATATACTTAACTAGAGGCCCAGTGCACAAAATTCATGCACAGGAGGAAGGGGGTCCCTCAGCCCAGCCTGCACCCTCTTGCAAGACAGGACTGCTGGCTTCTAACCACTGGCCTGCCTGCCTGCCTGATCACCCCTAACTGCTCGCCTGCCTGATCACCCCTAACCACTCTACCTGCCTGCATGATCGCCCCTAACCACCTCTGCCTCAGCCCCCACCACCATGGCTTCATCCGGAATGACATCTGGAAGGTTGTTAGTCTATCTGGTCTAATTAGCATATTACACTTTTATTATTATAGATTTAAAATTAAAGCATTACAGCTATAAATATATTAGAGCATTTGTTTTAACCAAAAAGATGAGCGAGGATAAAACATTATGAAGATCCTACAACCTGGTGTAGCAGGTGTGGGAGAGAGAAAGAAGTTATCAGAGAAGAATAAATTATTCTGATCTGGAAATAAATATTCAAAACAAACAGAATTTTTCTTTTATTTATTCTATCTCACTCCAATTGGAGTAAAATCTGTGAATGCAATAATGGACAAAATATCTCAATAAACTAAAAGATATACTGAAAATATAACTTCAACAGACATAATGTTTATAAGAGCAAGTGCTGTGCTCTGGTTACTTATTAAGTCTCAACATTTCTGCATGTAAGATAGAAATGAGTAATTTGCCATGCCCATTTCACAAGGATTTTGGTAAGTTCCCATAAAATAAGTATCTTGTAAGGAGACTTAGAATAATATATCAACAATGCTACTTGAAAAGTGATATGAGTATCCTCTCATGTTTATCTTTATTCCTAGGCACCATATGTGGTGAAATCTAAAGTAGAAGTGTATTTTTATTATCAAAGCACATACAAAATTTTAATTTTAATTTTAGTATTGATTTATTCTAATGCAGCCTAATTTTAAGGGTGATACATGATGGTGTTACTTGTAATTGCCCAGTATTTCTTTTTTAAAAAATATAT
The DNA here is from genome assembly GCF_951640355.1 of Cnephaeus nilssonii. Lineage (NCBI taxonomy): Eukaryota > Metazoa > Chordata > Mammalia > Chiroptera > Vespertilionidae > Cnephaeus > Cnephaeus nilssonii. The sequence continues at coordinate 16,445,084 of NC_137071.1, read as the reverse complement.
TTTATTGATTTTTTACAGAGAGGAAGAGAGAGGGATAGAGAGCCAGAAACATCGATGAGAGAGAAACATCGATCAGCTGCCTCCTGCACACCCCCTACCGGGGATGTGCCTGCAACCAAAGTACATGCCCTTGACCGGGATCGAACTTGGGACCCTTGAGTCCGCAGGGCGACGCTCTATCCACTGAGCCAAACCGGATTTGGCAAATTGCCCAGTATTTCTAATGTGAGTCACTATTCTTTCAATTCAGTCTTCCAGGAATTATTAGCTTCCTGTTCTGGCAACACACACCATAAAGTAAGTTAAGGTTGTTGCCCTAGGTGCTCACAGTCTAGCGGCGAAGACAAACAATTCATCCACTATAATGGAATATGTTGCGGGCTATGATATGTGGTTGAAGAATGTTATGGGCTGGTTAAGAAGATAAATCTATATCTAAAGAGGATGAGGATTGAAGGAAGGGGTCTGTGTCAAAGAATATTTCTCATAGCAGGTAATATTTCAGTTGAATTTTGAAAAAGGTGGAGGTCTTATCATTTAATATAGAAAAAAAGGACAAAGGTGTAGCTAGAATAGAGGTAGCAAGTGACAAAATGGTAAAAACAATGATGTGAAATGATGATATAACTTAAAGGGCCATCTATAGAGTGTGGCCTAAAGGGTAGCAAAGATCTTGTTTTGGTTGTTGATATACCCCAAGAAAGACAGAATGAAACAAGGCCAGAATGGTAGGGATGGATAAGGAATGGAAAGTAGTTTCTTTTTTTTTTTTTTTTTGGAAAGTAGTTTCTTAAGTGAAGGACATTATGGAGCTAAATGGGAGATTTACTCCCATTTGCTTTAAGAAATATATGAGCTGGACACATTTCTTAAAATGGAAAGAGATAGGTGCTATTTACTAAGCAGTTATTAAATTTCAGGCCTTGTTTCAATTACTTTATAATTTTACCACATTTAATAGTCACAATAATCAAATATAATTGTACCTATTTTACAGATCATTAAACTGAGGCACAGAGCAGTTAAGTAATTTTCCTATGGTTACATTTCTAGAAAGTGTCAGAGTCATAATTTCAATTAAGGCAGTTGGTAGGTGTCTACAACCTGTGCTATTAATCACTGTGCAATTCAACCTATCATGTTCTGTGTAAAATAAATGCCTATCACATCTCTAAAGATTAAATAAAAGTGATTTCACAAAAGTAGATCTCTCATCCCTAATTAAGGTGTTTTAGTGCTCAGGTGAACACACCTGATATCTTTCAAAGTAAAATCTAAGATGTTCCTTGAGAAAACATCCAGAGAAGCAGTGCAACCCTGCATAACAGCAGATTTCCAAGCTAGACACACTCAGGTTCAAATCCATGTTCTAGGACTTATTAGCTGTGTGGTCTTGAGAAGGACATTTGATTTATCTGTATGATAATATATACCTCATACTATTTTTTAAATATATTTTATTGATTTTTTACAGAGAGGAAGGGAGAGGGATAGAGAGCTAGAAACATCGATGAGAGAGAAACATCGACCAGCTGCCTCCTGCACACCCCCCACCGGGGATGTGCCTGCAACCAAGGTACATGCCCTTGACCGGAATCGAACCTGGGACCCTTCAGTCCCCAAGCCGACGCTCTATCCACTGAGCCAAACCGGTTTCGGCCACCTCATACTATTTTGATATGAGATAACATATAGTATCTGACATAGTAAAAAAACTCAATAACAGTGACTTATTACTATGTGGGCATCAGTCTTTGTATCTCCTGGAGTATAACTATTTTCATGGTTTAGCTTCTGATTTGCTAATTCTCTGAGGATAACTGTCACTTAAGTGCTAGGTAAACCTGGTGTATTGCTTATGTATTAGTTTTAACGAAAAATCCTATAAAGGAGAAATGTAATGCTACTAGATTTTGTAACATAATCTGATGGACAAAAACTACTTTTCTTTCCAGCTTAAATTTAAATATCCACCTAATTAATATAGATAAGTCATAGATTCTCCATAGGAGGTTCCAAGACATAAGTGGCAATTTAAGTAAAATAAAAGATGCTATAAATGCAATTCCATTTCACATCCAATGTAAGTAATATTGCTCTTTTGCATAACACATCAGTGACAGCATCTAAAATTAAAATAACTGTTTAAAGGTTCATAAAGAAAGACTCTCAAGATCCAAGTTTTTATTTGTCTTGAAAAAAATCAGTTGAATGTTCTGTTATTTCCTATTTGCACATGCATAAAGCAATCACTTTAGAAAATGAACACTTTGTTAAATTTAAAGCTAGTCTGTTCTCATTTAGACTAATCTATGCTGGCTCAGCTTAACTACTGGATTGTCAGTGCCTGTCTTGCTAAGCACACCCAGCAAATTTCACAACGGCCAACCTTGTAATAATGCATTATATCTTTTCCAAACATTACATGTAGTTACACATTTTATAAAAAGGGAACAATGGGAGAAAATTAAAAAGGGAGCAAGATGCAATAAAGATGAATTTCCATTAACAGACAGTCACTTGAACATTGATGTGGTTACTTATTTCCTCACTTGCAGATTAATGACAGTGTTTTCTCCTTGATATTGACAAGGACATAATACATCCTGACAAATGATTAAAGAGGCTGCAGTCGAGTTTATTTCTTGGTGGTGTCAAATGCCCTTCCTTTGGCATGATGTGAAAAGCTTACATCAGCGGTAATTTTTAGTAAAACCCTTCTGAGGGGTTCTCTTACAAGTTTATAAAATGAGCGTGATAAATTGATTATGCTAACAAGTGTGGGCTGCAGTGAGTGGTTTGCTGGAGATTGCATCTGTTTTCTAAATCAGAAGAATGATGGCAATGTTATACATTAAAATCAATACTTGTTTAATATTCCTATAAAGCCTACAGATTTGTGATAGTTAAAGATAACCTAGTCTCTTTTGTAATACTTGCTTCAGTATGCTTGTTGCATTAAATTATTGCTCAATAAGGAATCAAGTAATCAAATGAAGAGGAGTTTTGGATGCTAGGCGAGAAAGAATAATGGTAGCTTTAAGCAGAAGCTGTCACTTAAAGAGGATCTTTTCATTTTTGGTTTTTTAGTTTCAAAAGATTAGAACTGATAACTTAAAATAAGCAATGATAAATTTTAAAAAATCTTTATTGTTGAATGAATTACATATGTCCCTTTTCCTCCCATTGACCTCTTCTAGCATGCCCTCCCCTGCCCCAGCTCTTCACCACCCTATTGTCTGTGTCCATGGGTTATTATACAAATATGCATTCAAGTTCTTTGGTTGATCTCCAAACTTTAATACCATGCGGTATATTTGCATTTCAAGACAATTTAAGAAATATTTGAAACTAAAAATAAGAATTTCTGAAAAATCTTCATTTTCTCAATGTCCACTTTTTATTCTGCTTTTCTATGACCTGATCAATTAAATTCTGTATTTGAAGTAATATTTTTTCTGGTGTACATTATAACTTGTGTTGAAGCAATCTCTCTAGCAGGCAAGAAATCTACTTATCTATAAAACAGTTTTAGGTGTGTAAAGATTAAAGTTTCAGTAGGAATGATTAGTCAAAGTATTCAGGCAAAAATAAGAGAAACTATACAGGGTCCAGAAGGGGGCAAAAGGTGGCTATGCATTGCAAAACTGGTGACACAGAGGTGGTGAGAAGTGCCTTGAGACTGAAGGGGACAGAACAGGGAGAAAAGTAGAGAGGGTAAATATAAGTTATAGCTTTGTATACATGGACGAGAGAAAAGTGGAAGAATGAAGAGAACCATTGAGTGAGCTGGCGCAGATGCCCATCGAATACAAATAATCAGGTGCCCTAGTTGGTTTGGCTCAATGGCTAGAGTGTTGGCCTACAGACCAAAGGGTTCCAGGTTTTATTTTGGTCAAGGGCAAGTAGCTCGGTTACAGACTTCTCCCTGGTTGGGCCCTGGTTGTGCAGGAGGCAACCAATCAATGTGTTTCTCTCATATTGATGTTTCTCTCTATTTTTCCTTCTCTCTTAACTCACCCTAAAAATCAATGGAAAAATATCCTTGGGTGAGGATTAACAAAAACAAAGAAGGAAGGAAGGAAGGATCTGGAGATCAAACAGCTAAGAAACTCTAAAAAGCAGTCCAGGATATGAAGAATGGGGTGATTAACGATCTCTAATTTTTTTCCTGAATTTCAAGGAGAATGGAGATCTATAAAATGCCACTAGATAGATAATAAAGAGATCACTGTATTTGAAAAGTAGAGCATTATGCTAAGCGAAATAAGCCAGTCTAAGAAAGATAAATATCACATGATCTCAGTTATCTCTCTCTCTCTCTCTCATTCATATATATATATATATATATATATATATATATATATATATATATATATATATGCCAAGCGACAGGAACGACAGAAGGACCTGAAGGACCCGTTGCTATGATGCGGACTGTGGCAGCCAACCAGCCCGATCAGGGCTCCAATTGCCCCCCTCACCCTGATCGGGGGCGGGGCTGGCCAGCCAACCTGCCACGATCCCTCCCCTCCTGATGGCCTGGCCCCGATCATCCCCCCATTGGGGAGGGCCAGCTGGACCCTACCCATGCATGAATTCGTGCACCTGGCCTCTAGTGAGGGATATAATGAACAACATAAATTGATGAATAAAAATAGATCCATAGACAAAGAAACACTGAACAGACCATCCAACATCAGAGAGAAGGGGGGTTAGAGATCAACCAAAGGACTTGTATGTATGCATATTAGGATAACCAAAGGACACGCACACTGGAGCAGTGGGGGCTCATCCTGGGAGGCGGGGTTGGGAGGGGTCAATCGGGGGAAAAGGAGACATATGCAATACTTTAAACAATAAAAAATGAAAGAGCCCTAGCCAGTTTGGCTCAGTGGATAGAGTGCCAGCCTGTGGACTATTTAGTCCTGGGTTCAATTCTGGTCAAGGGCACATGCCCAGATTGCTGGCTCAATCCCCAGTAGGGAGAATGCAGGAGGCAACTGATCAATGGTTCTCTCTCATCATTGATGTTTCTACCTCTCTCCCTCTCCCTTCCTCTCTGAAATCAATAAAAATATATTTTTAAAAAAGAAAGGAAAGAAAACATAAGGATGAAAAAAACTACAGTTTAATGAATACTTGGAATCAATGAGTTAAGGAGTGACTACATATTGAAAAAAATAGGAGCAACACTTGTACACATAATTCTGGGATTCTCCATCTTGAAGGGAAGAAGAGGGAAACTGGGAATATAAAAAGTTCAGATAAAACGTGTTGCTACTGTTGCACAAGGCAGAAAGTCAATCCTCTGCTTTTAGTCACAGACAAGGAAGATACTGAGTAAAATGGATTATACATTTTTAAATAGAAAAAAAGGAAAGGTCCTGGGAAGAATCAAATGAGATGAAAGCACAAAGTAGGAAAGTGAAAAGAGGTATCTCTCTTTAACAGAAATGCTGATTAAAATGTGTGCATAAAGAATGCATACTGAAATGGTTTAAAATGTAAGCATCTATAGCTGTTAAAACAAATACCTGTGGAATTTTTGTTTCCATGATTTAAAGCAGAGATTTTTTCCCTTTAATTTATTTATTCATTAACGTATCACATATATGTCCTCATCCCCCCATTCCCATCCCAAACCCCTCCCCACGCATGCCCCCACCCCCCTGTTGTCCGTGACCACTGGTTAGGCTTATATGCATGCAAGAATAACAAATGGGATGAATAAGACAGCTGCAAAATTACTAATGAAAATGTCAACTTGTGACAAGTCTCTTACAGATATGACACCACTAAAGTCCCAACTTTTAACAGCAAATTCTATAAAAAAAAAAACTGATATGTGACTTTACATGGTTAAATAAAATAGGGAGAAGGATTGCATTTTGAAGGGATGGCCTCATAACTACCTCTAAATTACACAAATAACCATATGATTTCACTGATGTGTGGCATATAAAACTGAAAGCAACAAACGAACAAAGAAAACAAACAAACAAAAACTCATAGACACAGACAAGAGTATGGTGGTTACCAGACGGAAGAGGGGTTGGAGGGCAGTAAAGGGCAAAGGGGTTCCAATATATTGGGACAGAAGATGATTTGACTTTGGATGATGTTGTACACTTGAGAGCTATACAATTTTACAAACCCATATGACCCAATAGATTTAATATAAGTAAATAAATAAATAAGAAATGATATTATCATAAACGGGCACAGATTAATACTGATTTCATAGGAACTCTCCTATGTTCTGGGTCCCGCTCCTTTAGCATCCACGTTTCTTAATAGTCCACACCCATTGCCTTCTTCCTCTCCCACCTTCTATTTCATAAGTCAGCCCTGAAATTCAACTCACTAAAGTCACCTAAGCCCTCCTAATTTTAAAATCCAAAGGAAACATTTCAGATTTTACCTTACTGAATTTATCACTTGACTTTGAATTACCTGATCATTCTATCTTCCCTAAAGTCTCTCCATTTGGTTTCCTTGAAATCACACTCATTCACTTATTTTATTCATTCACTACATAGTTATTTTAAAAGTATGATTTACCAAGAATCTTTCTTATAGTTGCTCTTAATTTGAGCATTTTAGTACTGTTCTTCCTTATTTTATCCCTTAAATTTTCTCCTCATTTGACATATAACTCTACTTGATCACATCTAGCATCATGGTTTTAGCCATCACTGACACCAATAATTTCCAATGGAGTACATAGGAAACACAGAAAAGTATTCCCTATGGAACATGTTAGCATCTCCAGTAGGCTGGCCTTTAAAAACTATAATCCTCTATATCAGTGGTTCTCAACCTTTCCAATGCCGCAACCCTTTAACACAGTTCCTCATGTTGTGGTGACCCCAACCATACAATTATTTTCGTTGCTACTTCATAACTGTAATTCTGCTACTGTTAATGAATCGTAATGTAAATATCTGTGTTTTCCGATGGTCTTAGGCTCTCCAGGTTCTCAACCTGTGGGTCGCGACCCACAGGTTGAGAACCGCTAGCAGGGTGGCCTAAGACCATCGGAAAACACAGATATTTACATTACAATTCATAAAAGTAGCAAAATTACAGTTATGAAGTAGCAACGAAAATAATTTTATGGTTGGGGGTCACCACAACATGAGGAACTGTATTAAAAGGTCGCGGCATTAGAAAGGTTGAGAACCACTGCTCTATATGGTAGATTCTAATCTATCCCACACCTAGAATGAGAGCCAGTGATCTGCAAAGAAGAATGCTACTAATAAGATCTTGTACTTCTGGAATATGTGGAGGTAGAAAAGTTGGGGGAGCCACTGAAAATCTAAGATAGGTGCTACCAAATTTATATCTATCGAGTAGGACAAATATCAGTTCTAGTACAAGTTGATTTTACACAGACCTCAAACTCTCTAAAACTGAAATATACGTATATCACACTGCCAATTTCAACACTATGTCCACCCCACAATGTCTTCTTTTCAGTGTCTTACATCATGTTAGTAACATAATCATCTACTCAGTCACCAAAGCAATAAACTTTGGAGTTTCAAATATCTCCATCTCTATTTTTCATTCATCAATAAGCTCTTTGTTGTTTTTTATTAATGAGAGCCTTTGGAAAATATAAACAACATACCATAAAATTCACTATTTTGAAGTTTGCAATTCATTAATTTTTTTACGAATATATTATCAAATTCTAGAACATTTTCATTACCTGTACATATTAGAAATCACTCTGCATTCCCCTCTATCCAAAGCACCTCACAACCACTAATCTACTTTCTGTCTCTATGAATTTTGGGCAAATATGATCTCCTGTGTCTAACGTTGTCCTGTTTTAACATAATAATTTTTAGAGTCAAATTTTCTTCTCCCTCACTACTTGTCTGAACTGTTATGATGTCCTAACACAGTGGTTCTCAACCTTCCTAATTCTGGGACCCTTTAATACAGTTCCTCATGTTGTGGTGACCCCCAACCATACAATTATTTTTGTTGCTACTTCATAACTAATTTTGCTACCGTTATGAATCATAATGTAAATATCTGATATGCAGGATGTCTTAGGCGACCCCTATGAAAGGGTCGATCGACTCCCAAAGGGTTCGCGACCCACAGGTTGAGAACTGCTGTCATAACACATCTCTGTGACAAATAGCCAGTAGATTTATCTAAAGCATAAATCTGACCAGATTACTTCCCTGCTTTAAATCTTTTAAGTGGTTAACAATTACCACATATGAAATCCGATCTCTTTAATATGGCATAAAATTCACTCCATGATCTGGCCCCTACCTAGTGCTCTTGAGTCTCTTTTGACATTGAATGCTTCATGCTTTAAGCTCTGCCAATACTGCATTACTAAGTTTTCCGCAAGTATAATGTTGCTCTTTCTGTCTTTACCTTTACTCAGTTCCCTTCATTGCAGAATGTTCTCACCTGGCCAATGATCCTTTGTCCTTTAAGACTCAGTCTTTGATTACTCAAGAACCTTTTCCTGATACCCTAGGGCCTAGGACAGTGGTCGGCAAACTGCGGCTCACAAGCCACATGCGGCTTTTTGGCCCCTTGAGTGCGGCTCTTCCACAAAATATCACGTACCCTAATCAAGTTAGTAACAATGTACCTACCTATATAGTTTAAGTTTAAAAAATTTGGTTCTCAAAAGAAATTTCAATCATTGTACTGTTGATATTTGGCTCTGTTGACTAATGAGTTTGCTGACTACTGCCCTAGGATTATATGTTCCTCCTGAATGCTTGCAGAATATTATTGCAGATGCATGTGAATGCATTTATCACATTATTTTATAGTTAACTACCTGTTTCTTGCTCTCATATAACTGTGAGGTCTTTGAGTTGACATGACCACATAGTCATCTTTATTCCCCACGTTCTCTATAGAATTCTTAGAATATGATAACCCTTCCAAATGTCTTTGCAAATGTATTAATAAATGAGTGGATCAATAAATTAATATTATATGTCAACTGAGGAGTGATTGATTGACTAAACGTAAACATTACTGGCCAAACTATAAAAAGCTGGTCTGGTCCATGAAGCATTAAAACAAAAGACATAGATCAATTGCTGGAGGAATAGAATTATTTGGGAATCAACACACTGTGAATTCTCTTTAATCAGAAAATTTCAATGCAAGGGTAATCATGTATTGGAGATTGTTAATGGTGAAAATTATACCGAGAACTGAGTCAGAGTCAATGATTTCCATAATCATGCAAATTAGGATCCTATTACTTTATTATAAAACAATAAATGACATGTCCACATAGATACAGACATTTTTAAATTTAAGGAACAGCAAAACAAGTTACTAACTTGAACAATCAACTGGGTCATAATTAGAAGGAAGGAGGTCTAACATATTGTTAAAACGTATCAATTATTTTTTAAAATAATCAATATACCTACCGCCATTGATATGATAGGTATAAATCTTCCAAGTAGTATGCCAGAAAAAACTGCAATCCTCTATGAATACAACATTTCTTCAACCATTCAATAGTTTTCATTATATGCACGTAATGGTAGTCATCCTTAATAAACAGATTAAGATTATTTTTAAAGTTTAGTTTTTTGGTTTCACTTATATTGTTTTTTCCTGCATAGATTAAAGGTCCCTTCACTTTAACATCCACCCTAGCTATGCTAACACTCTAAAAAAATCCTAACAAAGCCTTCAAACCTGGCTTTGTAAATCTCTGTATTAAAACCTTAAAAAAGAAAGTCCTTTGTTGCTATGGTAATGTCTAGTTCCTAAATGCTCAGAAAAAAGAACTATTTTCTCTGATTCACCTGGGTCCTATTTTGCATTGGTGATTAAAGGAATTCGAAGGACAAAATAGGCAGGTTTAGGGAGTCTTTGAAATAAAGAGAGTCCACAGGAGAGAAATGCATAGATGGAGGCTTGGAGATGCCAAAATGCTTATTTTATTTGTACAAAGGCTAGAAAAAGGTCATAGGATAAGGAGGTAAGAAGGCATACATTCGCAGAGGATAAAGAAAAGTCACAGGATAACAGAAAGAAGGAAACATATTGTCAAAGAGAATAGAGGAATGTTGCAAGATAGGGGAAAAGAAAGAGGGGGGCACCAGTTGAGCTTTGACCTTTGAAACTGATACTATGTAAAAAAATAACTAAGGAAAGCATGGGGGTCCTAAATTAATGAAAGGTCCAATTAGAAAGGGTCAGGTTCAGGGACAAACCAAGATAGCGGCATAGGTAAACACCAGAACTTGCTGCCTCACACAACCACGTCAAAACTACAACTAAAAGACAAAACGGACATCATCCAGAACCACAAGAAGGCTGGCTGAGTGGAAATTCTACAACTAGAAGGGAAGAGAAAAGCACACTGAGACTCAGAGGAGCTGCGGAAGTAAAGTGCAGAGGTACGGAGGTGCACGCGCACTGAAAGGGCTGGCAACTGAGTACGTGGCTGTCTTTTTCAATCTGGAGGGAGACACAAGCTCCCGACTGCTCTGAACTCCAGTTCCGGGTGAGACTCTGGGGACCCAGACTCACATGGGGAGAAACTGGACCGTCTGGCATCAGGCGGAACTTGAGGGCAGCTTTCTCTCAGAGGTGCTTGCAGCAATTACCGATTACTGAGGGACACTGAGACCCAGGGCCTCTTAGGGCAGGGCTGAGAGGAAGCCATTGCTGTTTGCTCCGCCCTGACACCCCGCCCCATGCAAGCTGTGCAAAGAGGCTTTTGCATATGAATGGCCTGGTCCTTTGAAATCTAAAATTATCTAACAAACTGCCCGTGAGTCAGAGAGACCCAGAACACCCAAAAGAAGGCCAAAGGCCCCACAGCAGCTTGCATTACTTCACAGCTGGGCCTCATCTGGACACCTCCAAACCCAAACAAAGAAGAGGAATCTGGAGATATTTCTGTAGCTCCTGCTGGGTGGCCTTAGGCAGAGGCTAAATTAGCACCTCCTTGGAGATCCAAGAGCCAATGTACCCAGGGATCAGAGTGGGACCATCCAGATTACAACTCCTCAGATCCATAAGGGAAAAACTCAGGGGGCAGACTCAGTGAGCACCAAAGCCCCAATGCAGCAAGTCTTGCCTCATAAGGGTGTCTCCAGCACAGAAGTTCTCCCATCGTAGACACAGATGATTCTCACAGCCAGTTGGCCTGGAGGTCAATTCCTCCCAGTGATCCCAACAATAATCAAGGCTTAACTACAACAAGACTGTGCACATAGCCCACAAAGGGGTGCACAAAGAGTGTCCACCTCAGGTAACTGGAGAGGCTAAGCCACTGGGCCCTATAGGACACCTAGCACACAAAGCCACTCTATCAACACAGGGAAGCAGCCAAAATGCAGAGACAAAGAAACAGGTCACAAATGAAAGAAATGGAGGACATAGAGTTCAAAACCATGGTTATAAGGTTTTTCAAGAATTTTCTAGAAAAGGCCAATAAATTTAGTGAGACCCTCGAGGATATGAAAAAGGACCCGCTAGAAATTAAGCATACACTGACTGAAATAAAGAATAATATACAGAGACCCAACAGCAGACTAGAGGATCGCAAGAACCAAGTCAAAGATTTGAAATATAAAGAAGCCAAAAAAAAACCCAACCAAAAAAGAAAAAAAGAATCCAAAAATATGAAGATAGTGTAAGGAGCCTCTGGGACAACTTCAAGCGTACCAACATCTGAATTGAAAACCTATTTGAAGAAATAATGACAGGAAACTTCCCCCACCTGGTGAAAGAAATAGCCTTACAAGTCCAGGAAGCACAGAGAGCCCCAAACAAAAGGAATCCAAAGAGGGCCACACCAAGACACATCATAATTAAAATGCCAAGAGCAAAAGACAAAGAGAGAACCTTAACAGCAGCAAGAGAAAAACAGTTACCTACAAGGGAGTACCCATATGATTGTCAGCTGATTTCTCAACAGAAACTATGGCGGCCAGACAGGAGTGGCAAGAAATACTCAAAGTGATGAATAGCAAGAACCTACAACCAAGATTACTCTACCCAGCAAAGTTATCATTCAGATTAGAAGGTCAGATAAAGAGCTTCACAGATAAGAAAAAGCTGAAGGAGTTCATCACCATCAAATCAGTATTATATGAAATGCTGAAAGGTATTCTTTAAGAAGAGGAGGAAGAAGAAAAAGGTAAAGATAAAAATTATGAACAACAAATACATATCTATCAACAAGTGAATCTAAAAATGAGTGAATAAAAAATCTGATGAACAGAATAAACTGGTGAATATAATAGAATCAGGGGCATATAAAGGGAGTGGACTGACAATTCTTGGGGGGAAGGGGGTATGGGGGGTTCAGGAAGAGACTGGACAAAAATCATACACCTATGGATGAGGACAGTGGGGGGGTAAGTTCATGGGGTGGGTGGGAACTGGGTGGAGGGGAGCTATGGGGGGAAAAAGAGGAACAATTGTAATAATCTGAGCAATAAAGATTTATTTTAAAAAATAAAGATCATTTAAAAATCTAAAAAAAAAAGAAAAAAGAAAAGAAAGAAAGGGTTAGGTTCAAACAACGAACTACAGCTTATATAAACTGGAGACAAAGGGACACGAGGCAGATTTTTTTTCCTCTTAGAGAGAGAACATATTTTCCCTTTGGGGACTCCCCTTCCCAGGAGACCCCTTTGGGGATACCTCTGCCCCAATGGAGTTTGTATATGCTTCCAATAAATGTCTACATTTTTATTAAAGAAATCTGAAAGTCCACAAATTTATTCTTCATCTTTGACGAACAAGAACCCACCAGAAGAAGCCTGTATGCTGAACCCCACATTTCAGTGATATTTAGATGATTGAAGGTTTTTGAAATGTAAGTATTTGCTATAAGCAGGTAAGGACTCCACATATATTTTTTAGTCTATAGAAGCAGATTGTGGGCACAAAAAAATGCACATTGATTGAGGCAATATGCAATGTGTGGTACTGATTCACCACTCATTCAGAATGCTTCTTCCATATTTTTTCTTAAAATGTCCTTGTGCAACTAAACACATCTATTTTCATTATTTTATCTGAGTCTAACATATTTACACTGGATCACATAATTTGGTCAGTTTATATAGAAGAGTCATATTAATTTGGTAAAACACTAAAAATACAGGAAAACGTGCAGCACTGATTTACTATCAAATATCATTTACAACCCCAATTTTTTTTAAATTAAAAATAATACTTTTGCTTGTTTCTATTTCATCATTGAGTCTTGCACAAAAAAATAAACATATGACTCTATGTAATATATATCTTTCAAATAACTATTGGAAATAGTACATATATATGTGCATATATATTATTCTGTTTAAAATACATTTTAAAAATCACAATAAATTGTTCAAAACTCTGAATGAATTATACTGATGCCAGAGTAACATACACACACACACACACACACACACACACACACACACACACACATAATGTTTTCTGAATACTTGATATTTAAAACCTTCCATAGCAAATGGTACATTGGCATGCTGAAAGGACCGATCATTTCCAAAACTGTACATTTTGTTTCTTTTTTTGTATAAATATACACATAAAACCTCTGATGTTGCCTAGAAATACAACTTACAGTGATATTTACAATAAGATATTTATTTTTTAATTATTTTGAAGAGTGTATAAAGGCTGTTCTAGAGTAACAGATATTGGTAAATTTAAAAAGGAAATATATAAAATTCATTTATGGTGTTTTTACCCATGTGACCCCATTGGACTAAAAAATATCTACATATGTTTTCTTGAGATAGCAACTATAATATAATAATCCTATATAATAAAAGCGTAATATGCAAATCAACCAAACGGCCAAACAGTGGAATGACCATCTGGACGACCATCCGGGACTACATTATGACACCCATTGGCGCCAGACCAGCCAAGGTGGTTGCAATGTGATTTGTCGGAGGCCCGGCCATTGCCCTATGATTGCCCCACAGAGGGAAGCTCAGGCCACTGGCCAGCGGGCTGCGGCAGGTGGGCAGGGCCTCCCTCTGCGAGGGAAGCCCGGGTCCTGAGTGCTAGAGGGAAGCCAAAGCTGGCAGCAAGGGGAAGGACGGCCTACTCTTGCTCAAATTTCATGCATCAGGCCTCTAGTGTGTCATATATTAGACTATTCCCTCTATTGTACTTCTTACTTTGTAGACACACCCTATATAATAGCCAAAGCCACTAGAAGTTCGTCAGGAACTTGCCACCTGTTCACAAAGTGAATGGAATACCTCTGCCTCTATATTCCCTGTGAACCTTCTAGTATGCGTGTTTATCTCCCACTTTACAGTGTAAGCTCTGTGAGACCAGGGACCATGCTTTAGGTATTTTTGATCTTCCCAGCAGTACAGCTCGGCTGTAAATATGTATTGAAATCATAAATAGTACTAAAAAATAGCACTTATCACAATTTACTGTGTATTAGTATCAGTAGTACATGTCTAATGACCACTAAATAGTAACATGCTTGGGAACTGCAAAACTATACTAAACATATTTGTATGTTTTTGGCTTGGCACATTAACTAGATAGGTGTTTGGTGAATATTAAATTTTAATTAGTGATGTGTAAAGTTTAGGAGTAGTAAAAGTAGGAACCACAGAATGTCCTATTGTTGTTACATGGACTTCTTTAGACAACTACCCTTTTGTCTGTTGTTGTTTTTTTTCTAAGTTACAATGGAAAAATTTTGCCACTGAAAAGCATTAGGCTTTTGATACACTTGGCTCTAGTTTCCAATATGAACTTCTTACTGAAGATAATACCTCTTGTCCTTTCTTTGAGAGACGGATTTGAGAGGCCTTACAGATATACTGGATATGGCTCTATTTTGAAACCTTGGGAATATTCTCCAAATAGATTACAAGTCCTTTGGTATCAGTAGAGATTTAAATGTAATATAAAATCTTTCTTAGTCCTTGCCTTTAATTGTTCTGTTGAGACATTTTCTTCTAATACTACAACTTTCAAGTGAACCATTGTGGCATGTAATATCTTTAAAATTCTTCTATAATACAGTTCAAATTTTAAATAGACTTTTATACAGTTAACTGTGATATTTAGAAAATGTTTTAAAGCGAAGTGATATGATCAGAAAAGAATTTCATGGTGTCAAAGTTCCAATGTCATACTAACCTCTGACACTTTGGAGGATTATTTGTAAAAGAACATTATCATATAAAGTTGAAATAATAGCAACCATTAATTTTTTTAGAATTTATATTGAACTACCAATATGTAATTCCTGAGACTAATATAGACTTCAGAAATTCAGACACCAATCTGACATTGTTAGCTAGAGTTTAGAATCAAAGAAAACATTTTATTTAGAGTTCAAAACTCACAAAACCTTGTGAATAGGTCAAGCAGACTCTAATATACTACATCTGCTTCTATGGTTGCTCCGTTTTTTTCCGATGAAATGTCATTCAAACAGTGTTTTCCCTATTCCCTCATGAGTTCTTAGAATGTTCAGAAAACTCGAGGGGAGAAAGAATAGTTATTCATGTAAGTAAGGTTTCTTTGGTCACCCTAGATTTGATTGGCATTAGCAGCAACTATGTCTGACTCCAAAGATTTAAATATTCATTATAGCATAATCATGGCATTTAAATATCTAAGCACTAGAAATTTCAAAGTAATTTTCACTATGGAATAAATGTAGTTTATTTTACATAAATGAGTCAGCATAATGATAAAGCATTACATTCCTGGCAAGTTAATGTTTGAGAGACTAAAATATAGAATATTTACAATTCTGTTAAAACATCTTACCAAAGGGTGCTTAGATTATTAACCAATTTTCTCTGAAAATCTTACCTAATAATTGACAAACATGTAAATTGACAGTACCTTCTACGCCCATAGCCAATCAGAGTGACTATGCAAATAAATCCAAAAAAGATGGTGGTTAATTTGCATACATAGGCGCCCAGGGACTGTGTCCCAGGAACATCCTGGCATCCAGGTCACTGTTAGGTAAGGCCTGGAGCAGGAGTGGACGCCCTGCGATCGATCGCAGGGAGCTGGGGCTCAGCTCCTGCCCTAGAGGCTTTTGGCCTGGGAGGGCCTGGGCAGGGGCGGAGCCGGTGATCAGAGGGAGCTGGAGGGCCCCTGCCCAGGCCTAAAGCTTCGGCCAGAGGCTTTAGGCCTGGGCAGGGCCCAGCCCACAATTGGTGTGAACTATAGAGGAAACACCTTTTCTGACTGCACATTGGCTAAGCTTCCTATATGCCACTGGTAATATTCTTAGTAACTTGGGTAATAAGAATCCAAAAAGGTGATCTAGGGTTTTTCCACCACACTTCTGGAGAAAAAAACAAAGGTCCGCTGCTAGAGGGCTAAGAAATGTCATATCCTGCCCTAGCCTGTTTGACTAAGTGGATAATGCCTCGGCCTGCTGACAGCAGGGTCTGGGTTTGATTCTGATCAAGGGCATGTACCTAGGTTGCAGGCTCCTCCCTGGCCGAGGCCCAGATCAGGGCTCGTGCAGGAGGCAAACAATCAAAGTGTTCCTCTCACTTTGATGTTGCTCTCTGTCTTTCCCTTTCTCTTCCACATTCTCTAAAAGTCAATGGAAACATATCCTTAGGTGAGGATAAAAAAAAAGAAATAAAGAAATGCATATCCTATGAAAGACACATCTTGAAAATGCCTAAAGAAAGTTGTCATTTTTTCTTGGTGAAGGGACTGGAGTCCGTGTTGATGAAAACACCTTGGTGGCTGCGGTGACTGACAGTGGCTGCAGCAGTGGGGTGATGGGGCTGGTGCCTTCCCCTGACCAGCCTGGTTGCCTCCCACAAAGGGAGGCCAGACTGTGGCTTAGGCCCGCTGCCCTAGGGGAGCGGGCCTAAGCTGTCAGCACTACATCCCCTGAGGGTTCTCAGTATGTGAGAGGGGGCAGGATGGGCTGAGGGACCCCCTACCCCCAGTGCACGAATTTTGTGCACTGGGCCCCTAGTTGGTAAATAAAATAAGAAATGGTTCCTTACAATAATTGTATGTATATGCCTCTCTTTGAATGAATTAACTTTCCCTGTAATTGCATACATAAATTGAAATTTTATGACTGGATAACTATATATAAAACCAAGGGTACTTCAATCACTTTTAGAGAATGCTTTCATAAAGTATTCCACTCTCCACAGAAGTACAGTATAGATGTACATGTGGTGGTATAGGTATACACACACAAAGAAATAATTATTTCCCTGCATTGAGCTTGCTGAAATCTGTACAAAACCGACACAACACACCAAACTAAGATATTACCATATAAAATATCACTTCCTCTATTTTATAACTTATTATGGGGCATAAATAATGTTTTGCAGATTGTAGAAATCTAATATGACATTTAGTTTTTAGTGAGGAAGTTCCTATTGAATTCAAAATTAAATGCAAGCAATCAAACAACACAAGAATATGTTAGCTTTCTACATTAATCTAGTTTATGGACGAAATGTATTTTTAAAAATAGCTTTGTTGAGTTATAATTGACATGTAAATATAAATGGCATATATATGAAATTGGTAGAATTTGATAAGTTTTAGAGTATGTGTGTACCCAGGAAGCCATCACTACAATAAAAAGAAAGAATATATCTATCATACCCAAAAGTTTCCTCTAGCCCCTCTGTAATCTCTCTCTTTCCACCACATCTCCACTGTCTCTAAGTTGCCACTGATCTGTTGTCTTTCTCGATAGATTAGTTTGCATTTTCTAGAATTTCATCTAAGTGGAATTATACAATGTGTACTTTTTGTTTGGCTTCTTTCCCTCAGCATGATCATTTTGAGATTCACCCAAGTTGTTACCAAAATCAATAATTCATTCCTTTTTGTCACTGGGTTGTTTTCCATTGTTTAGATAAATCAACATTTTAAAAAGTCGATTCACCTGTTCATAAATATTTGGCTTGTTTCCAGTTTTAGCTATTGCAAATAAAGCTGTTATACTCATGTGTACAACTGTGCATGGATATATGCTTTCATTTCTCATGGGTAAACACCAAGGAATAAAATGGCTGGGTTACATGGCAGGTGTGTTATTAACTTTTTAACAAGCCAGCAAGCTGATTTCCTTTTAACATGGCTGTACTATCTTACATTCCCATCAGCAGTTGTTCCAATGGTCATTATGGACATTTAATCAGAGAGCACATGGGATGTATGTACATTTATTGGGACAAAAGCATCCCTTCTCTGTGCAGTGCATATGGTGAGGTCCATTTTATAGGAATGGGAACATAGGTTCACTATTCTAAATAATTATAAAAGTTAATTTTGTCTTTCCTCTCACAAGTAACAGATTATGATGAAGAAAAGTACATAAATAAAAAAAACCTAACATTTATTGAGTGCTTACAATGTATCTGTCTCTATTCCAAGTGGATAATATGTATTACATCATATAAATAACTACATCAATATGTCTTATAGATGAGGAAACAGAAGAGATAAATAAGCTGCCCTTGGTCACAAAACAAAATGACAGAGCCAGGCTTTGAACCTGGCATCTGAGCCCAGGGTTTCCTCTCTTAATCACAATGCAATACCCCCTCCCATCATCTACACAGTGTTGAATAGTTACAATTTTATACTACAGAGCTATGAACTATCCCTCAGATTACTGCATGTCTATGGTCAATTTGAAAAGTGCTGAATTGATTATTTTCACCACTGTTGTCTAGCGCAGTGGTCAGCAAACTCATTAGTCAACAGAGCCAAAAATCAACAGTACAACGATTGAAATTTCTTTTGAGAGCCGAAAACCAACTTCTGCGTATGGGCCACAAAGTTTTAATTGCACTGTACATGTGCACCCGCATGTAATATTTTGTGGAAGAGCCACACTCAAGGGGCCAAAGAGCCGCATGTGGCTCGCGAGCCGCAGTTTGCCAACCACTGGTCTAGTATCATCAGTATTTCTCATAGAGAAGGGTTTGCTGACCTCCATACACTACCATAGCCAGAAATCTTGTCTTTAAAAATGTATTTTAATAGACACTTAACTATAACATTAGGTTTTTTTTATTTTAAAGTTATGTTATGAACTTATTACTAATATTTCTTAATGTAAAGAAAAGTTAAACATCAACATCATAATCCATTCTCAGTAATCTGAAAGGATATATGCACCCCTATGTTCATAGCAGCACAATTTACAATAGCTTAGATTTGGAAACAGCCTAAGTGCTCATCAGCAGATGAGTGGATTAGAAAACTGTGGTACATCTGCACAATGGAATACTACGCTGCTTTAAAAAATAAGGAATTCTTACCATTTGCAGCAGCATGGATGAAACTGGAGAGCATTATGCTAAGTGAAATAAGCCAGTCAGTGAAAGAAAAATACCACATGATCTCACTCATTTATGGATTATAAAGAACATTATAACCTGGTGAACAAAAAGATAGATACAGAGGCAGAGAAGCATCGAACAGACTGTCAAATTACTGTGGGAAGGCTGGGGAGTGGTGGGGGAGGTAAGAGATCAACCGAAGGACTTGTAAGCACGTATATAAGCATAACCAGTGGATGCAAGACACCTGGGGGGTGAGGGCATGTATGGGAGTGGGGTGAGGGCGGGCAAAGGGGGGATATGGACACATATGTTAATACCTTAATCAATAAAATAAATTGAAAAAAAACTGCTAAACAGTCTGAAGTCTTAGTTTATAATTTTTCACATGTAAAGAGAACATAACTCTTATAACTTTCATTTAGTGTTAATGGTAGCAGAAAAAAAAACTTATCTAATACCTTCTTTCCAATAGTCACAGCAAAATTCAAACTTCCGTTTTTAATCATTACTTTTACTATTTATATGCATTTATTTTAATAGACAATTTACTAGTGATCTTAATTATGCTAAAGACTGCACAAATCACAAATGCTAAATCTAATTCTCAGATCTTTGCCTGAAAGAAATTTTACTATTGAGTATAATTCTTTAGTAAAACACACATAAATTTCTACAGAGTTAAATTACAATTTTTTTTGGAACAATCCACATAAAACATTTTATAAAGCAGCAAAACAAATGGCATTCATTTAAAGCTACTTCTCAATTACTCAATATATATTTTATTATATCAGATTAAAAACCTTTTGCAGAGCAAAAGAAACTACCAACAAAACAAAAAGGCAACCAACAGAATGGGAGAAGATATATGCAAATAACAGTTCCAACAATGTGTTAATACCCAAACTATATAAAGAATACCAAACAATCCAATTTCAAAATGGCAGAGGATCTGAACAGACACATCTCCCAAAAAGACATACAAATGGCCAACCAATATATGAAAAGATGCTCAACTTCACTAGCCACTAGGGAAATGCAAATCAAAACTACAATGAGATACTACTCCTGGCACCTGTTAGAATGGCTTTTACCAACAAGATAAGTAATAACAAGTGGAGAGGTTGTGGTGGGGGGGGGGAAATAACTCTCATTCACTGTTAGTGGGGATGTAAACTGGTAGTCACTATGGAAAACAGTATGGAGGTTCCCCCAAAAAATTAAGAATAGAGTTACCATAAGACCAAGCAAACCCTCTTCTAAGTATCTACCTGAAAAATTTGAAAACATTAATTCGCAAAGATATACACACCCTTATGTTCAATGCAGCATTTTTAATGATGGCTAAGACATGGAAATAACTGAAGTGTCCTTTGATAGATGATTGGATAAAGAAGATGTGGTCCCTATATACAGTGGAATACTACTCAGCCATAAGAAAAAATAAAATACTGCCATTTGTGAAAACATAGGTGGATCTTGAAAATATCATGCAAAATAAGTCAGACAGAAGAAGTTAAGAACCATATGATTTCACTCATATGAGGGATATAAAACTGAAAGCATCAAATGAACAAAAAAGTAAAATAAACAAAAACCCATAGACACAGACAACATATAGTGGTAATCAGAGGGAAAAGAGGTTCAGGGGGAGGTAGGAAAGGTAAAGGGAATCAAATATACAGTGACAGAAGAAGATTTGACTTTGGGTAGTGGGCACACAGTGCAATATACAGATGATGTAACAGAAACATACACTTGAAACCTATATAATTGTTTTCACCAGTGTCAGTGCAAATAAATTTAATTTAAAAATAAATTTAAAATGTATGAATATAGGCATTTTATAAATATGTAAATGATATAAATTTAGTTTCAATGTACTCAAAATTGAGCCCCCAACTGTCCCTAAGATTTTCAAAGCCAATTAGAAAAAAAGAAGATCTCAGGAACATTCTTATTTCCAGGAAACAAACAGCATAATTAAACTGGAATACTTGAGAAGAGTTTAATACACAAAACAATAGACAAATGTTGTTAAGACAAGGAAAAGGGATAGAACAGATATTAAAACCCAGAGCTAGAAGAGAGAGAGAGTTGGGTTGAGCGGGCTTCCTGACAGGAGGTGTATTATTTTTTTAAATTATATTTTATTGGTTTCAGAGAGGAAAGGAGAGGGAGAGATAGAAATATCAATGATGAGAGAGAATCATTGATTGGCTGCCTCCTGCACGCTCCCCACTGAGGATCAAGCCCATTTCCCAGGCATGTGCCCTGACCAGGAATTGAACCATGACATCCTGGTTCATAGCAACAGTCAACCACTGAGCGACTACTAAGACCAGGCAAGAAGATGTGATTTTTAATATGATCACTGATAAACTGCAAAAACCACTTGGTAGCCCTAACCGGTTTGGCTCAGTGTATAGAGTGTCGGCCTGCGGACTGAAGGGTCCCAGGTTCGATTCCAGTCAAGGGCATTTACCTTAGTTGCAGACACATCCCCAGTAGAGGGTGTGCAGGAGGCAGCTGATTGATGTTTCTCTCGCATCGATGTTTCTAACTCTCTCCCTCTCCCTTCCTCTCTGTGGAAAATCAATAAAATATATTAAAAATGGAAACATGGTTTAAAAGAAAAACCACTTGGTAGAAAGGGAGCCAGGAAAGCAAATTATCCCACACTGAGTCCCTTCACTCATCTTCTGTTGCTCCTTACTGGCTATCCCCAGCTGAAAGAGGAAAGGGAGCACCTGGTGTACTCCTTATGGGCCCTCCTCCTAGGGTACATAGTATGTTGGGGAATGGTGGGAATGGACCTGGGACACTCTGAAAATATCCAAGATATCCCCTGTGAGTTTACAGCTGAAACATTTTTATCCTCTCTTTTGAATGCATACATGTTTACGAGTAAGATTATTTGAGTATATTTTTATAATTTCATTTGTTAAATTAAATTTCATTACAGTCCATTTACAAGATTTCATTTTAGTAAATTAGATTTTCTAAAAGGCTAATGTCAGGACGTATGACTGAATATTAATGTTTATGTTTTTACCTTGTGAGTATGTATGTTTTATTTATTTTATATTTTTAAACCTTTACTGTTGAAAGTATTATATATGTCCCACTTTTCCCCCCATTGACCCCTTCTAGCCCATCCCTAAACCCCACCCCAGGCCTTCACCACCCTACTGTCTGTGTCCACAGGTTATGTGTATATGCATATAAGGTCTTTGGTTGATCTCTTCCCACCCACCCACCCCCGCCTTACATTAAGAACCAGAATAGAAAGCATGATTATTAAGAAACATACTAAAGAATGTTTTTTTGCCCTTCATTTTTATTTCCCCACATTTGATTTAGTTGCATATTTTAAACATTTTAATTCAGATATGTCTTTATTCATAAAAATGGACAGATCCAATGGGAAAAAATGTGGACCATTTTTATTCCCCTAAGCATTTCATTTTTAAAGTAGTAGCTACTAGAATAATGTTCAAACATCTTCCTTGCTGCTACAAGAATGACTGTTGATTTTACTACTCTGTATCTATAATGAAAACTCGAGAGTTATAGAATTGCTTTCTGCAATTGCTTTTATGGAATTCTCAACACACTAAGTTTACTCTTTTTAAAAGAACTGATAAAACATGACACAAAACACTCATTTTAAAAGGCCTTTAAGGAAAATATACTCAACCTTGACAGCACTAGGTTTGCTGAAATTTTGTGAGAAAAAAATATCTACATTCCAATATCACATACTCTTTAATAATGTATACAGTATGCATTTAGCTTCACTTCAAGGAATGCTTTTTATACATAATGTGTGAGAGATACACTCTCACACATTATAACTTTGGCATTTTATCACATTTGTTTTACAATACTCCTAATCATTGGCAAACTTGTGGGAAATGTTACTGCATTGTTTATAAAAAGGCCATGTAAAACGCCAACAATACATTATTAAATAGATCATGTGAGTCAAGGCTTCATTTTTGTATAATTAGTTATAAGGTTGTTTAATGTACCAAACTTTTCAATGGCATGCTAGTCATAATTTTTAAGTTGGTTTTCTCCATTTTAATGGGAAGAGGTCAAAAACTCAATTGATTTCAGATAGATAATATTAATTCACAGTTCAATACACTTTTATAGCTCTAGTTTCTATGTCCTTAAACAAGTTCAAAATGTCAACTGGAATGCATTAAACAACATGATCTGGCTCACTACAATGCTTCACTATTTCAACAAGACTCTGTACCTGTCATACCACAAGGAGTAGCCAAAACAAAAGTTGCCTAGGAATTTTCTCTTAAGGTTCGGTATATATCTTATGAGATTTATAAGAATTTTGCCAAAGATCTTAACTAAAATTGAAGGTGTTTTTGTCAGTAATGGTTCATGGATTATTTACTCCTTCTATAAGGCCTTTCCAGTGTTTCTACCAAATACTCAAGTTAATTTATTTTCTATTAATGCTCACTTTGGTAAGATTTGAATCACATTCTTTATGTGTTCACTGTGTAAGAAAATTAAGGTTTTTTAAAAAGATAAATTCATTGTAAGATACAAGTGTACTTTACACTTCTCTGGTTAATTTTTAGCACTTGAAGAATATCCGAAAGCACATTTTTTTCTTTTTCTACTTTATTCGAGTGCACACATAAAACCAATCCTATATAATAAAAGTGTAATATGCAAATTGACCCTAAAGGCAGAACTACTGGTTGCTATGACACTCACTAACCACCAGGGGGCAGACGATGCAGGAGTTGCCCCCTGGTGGTCAGTGCACTCCCACAGGGGGAGCGCCTCTCAGCCAGAAGCTGGCTCATGGCTGGCCAGTGCAGCAACAATGGCGGGAGCCTCTCCAGTCTCCGTGGCAGTGCTAAGCTGTTAGTTGGACATCCCCCGAGGGCTCCCGGGCTGCCAGAGGGATGTCCGGCTGCCAGCTTAGACTGGATCCCCCATGGAGCAGGCTTAAACGTCAGTCAGACATCCCCCGAGGGGTCCTGGACTGCGAGAGGGTGCAGGCCGGGCTGAGGGATCCCACCCCACTGAGTGCAAGAATTTTTGTGTACTGGGCCTCCAGTAGATCTATAAAAACTTTGATTTCTAAGATCTGATATTAATTTAAAACCCTCTTAAAATAATGAACATATGAATCTTCATTTTTAAGCATGGTAGCATGCATTAGTCATATACATTTATTAAATCAACTAGAGGCCTGATGCACGAAATTCGTGCAAGAGTAGGATTTCCTTTCCCCGGCTGCTGGCACCGGCTTCCCTCTGGCACCTGGGACCCAGGCTACCCTCTGGCTGCTGGCAGGCACCTGAGACCCGGTCTTTCCTCACAACCCCAACTTCGTCTGGAAGGTCATCCAGAAGGACATCTGTTTAATTAGCATATTACACTTTTATTATTATAGACTAGAGGGCCGGTGCATGAAATTTGTGCATGGGGGGTCCCTCAGCCTGGCCTGCACCCTCTCCAATCCGGGACCCCTGCAGGATCAGGCCTAAACCATCAGTTGGACATCCCTCTCACAATCTAGGACCGCTGGCTCCTAACTGCTCGTCTGCCTGCCTGCCTGATCACCCCTAACCACCTCTGCCTGCTGGCCCGATCGCCCCCAAACCACTCCTGTGCTGGCCTGATTGCCATCTAATCGCTCCCCTGTCAGCCTGATTGCCACCAACTGCTCTCCCCTGCCGGCCTGATTGCCCCCTAACTACTCTTCCCTGCTAGCCTGATCTCGCCCCTAACTGCTTGCTCCCCCATGCTGGCCTGATCTCGCCCCTAACTGCTTGCTCCCCCGCTCTGGCCTGATATCGCCCCTAACTGTTTGCTCCCCCTCGCCAACCTGATCTCGCCCCTAACTGCTTCCTACCCAGTCGGCCTGATCTCGCCTAACTGCTTGCTCCCCTGCCGGCCTGATCACCTCTAACCATCTCTGCCTCGGCCCCTGCCACTGTGGCTTTGTCTGGAAGGAAGTCGGACGTCTGGAAGATGTCCGGTCCACCTGGTCTAATTACCATATTACCCTTTTATTAGTATAGATTATATCTTACATATGTGACATAGGAACTTCTTTCATAGTACACAGTTTTCTTTTTCCCATTTCCCAAATTAATAGGTATGATGAGACCTGTGATCTAAATGAGCTTCCTGCCAGGTATATTTTCATTTTCAATTAAGTGAACACAATGAAATGTACTGAAGTTGTAGGATTAAATAAAATCACTATAGTTTTAATCTATATTAGAACTAATATAAACATTTTGAGTAAAATTTGAGAACTCAGTTCCATTTAAAAGCATTTCCCCATTATGTTTGTGACATACCATGTACCAAGTCCTAGAAAATAAAACTTCAGAAATCACCCTCAGTGGCTTTCATGCCCCCTTTCATCCATATCCTATCAAAATACAAGTTCCACCAATTTTATTGTCTCAGTGTCTCAGACTTGTTCTGATCACTACAGCCATATAACCCTTCCCTTGTTTAAATTCTTCTTGAAAGTTCTTTCTGCTTTTGGCTACTTGCCACCTTGATGTTTCTCCCTTGATTCAAGTCCCTCAGGATATCTGATTTTCTAAGTAAATTAAGCCCAAACTATTTAGTAAATCATGCCCCTCCCAATCACTATCCAATCCCTATTTCCAGTAATAATCACTATCATTATTTCTAACCACATAGATTTGAACTCTATATAAATGAATTCATACAATACATACTCCTTTGACTCAAAGTTATTTTGATTATGTTTTAACATTTATCCATGTTATAGCATGTAGTGGTAGTTCTATCATTTTTATTTTTAAATAGTTCTCTATTATGTGAATTTACCACAATTTCTTATTCATTTTACTCCCAATGCACATTGAAATTGTTTCAGTTTGGTAATATGAACAACAATACTGCCAAATGCATTGTTTTAATAACTGATGATACTGGAAAGAATTTGCAATTAATGTCACTTTGAATAAATTTGCTCATTTTCCATTAATTAACAAAATATTTCTGTCTTTTAGATGAACTTTTAAAGATCTTTTAAAATACATTATGTAAGCTTATTTTCTCAGGCAGTTTTTTAAAAATTCAAGTACATTAAGTTCATGTTTATTTATTTATTTGTTTTAATTTATTAGGGTGACATTGGTTAACAAAATTATATAGGTTTCAAGTGTACAATTCTATAATACACATCTGCATATTGTATTGTATATTCACCACCCCAAGTCATATGTAAGTGTGAAAAATATATGTATGTACCAGAAAGTATTCACTTATTTAAGCTGTTCAAACACCGCCATTTTTTTCGATGACAAGTCACACAATTAAAGACAAGTTCAATGTGAACAAAGACATGACTCACTATGACTAATACGTGGCCTTTTAATTATATCACAAGATCTTGAATAGATAGCCATTGACTACTACTTGTGAGAAAATGGAGTAATTTCTTACCTACTATGAATCTTAGTTATATGCCAAGTAATCTCCCTGAGGCGCTTTCTATAGCTCATATTCAAAGATTCTATTTTTTCCCTTGTTAAGTGAGGGCATCTTAGGAAGCGAAAATAACTGAAAACTTATTATTGAAAGAAGGATTTTCAAAAATACTTTTAGATTACAATATGATTTATGGGATTATTCCTGCATATGTTATGCTTTATTTTCCAGAGCATGCAATGCACATTATGGCCTATGTGACACTGTTCTTAAGGAGAAAGCCATCTAAGGTAAACAAAGATAAATGTATGTCTCACTTGAGAAATGAGGAAAGAAAAGTAGAGTTGATAAAAGGGTGCAGGAGGCTAAGAGACAATGGCACTGTGATGCACAGATCCTACGACAGCTAAAGACATTCTGAAAAGAGGATAGAAAGCTCATGAAAAGACACCACGGAGATCAACCTCTACAAAAAAGAACTGAGCAACAACTATTTATCAAACATCATGCTAGGTCATGGGAATACTAGGAAAAAGTGCCCATTTTGAAAAAAAAAGTCACAGTCTAATAAGAAGACAAACTCATAAAAAGGGAAATGCCATAAACTAGGATAATTGTTCTCCATAACAGAGATATAATCAATGTATTTAAGACTAGTTCAAAGAATAAATGATGAACTGCTTAAATGAGTGAATATCTGAGCAGCTGTGTTCACATGAATTTTCTGTCCTGATGTAATAACATGCTATAGTATGAGTGGTATGACACTGGCAAGAAAAATCAGGATAGAAAATCTTTTTGTTAGAATAAAAAGAAGTCAACAGAGTCCATAATATTGACTAGTTTTCAAAATTGACACAATTCTGTTCAGCAAACAGTTATTAAATACCTGCTGTGTGTAAGGCACAGAAATAACTATAGGCACATAATATCTATGTTCAAGGAGCTCAAAATTTGTAGAAGAGAATCACCAAGCAATGGAAAAGAAGAGAGACAGGGTCATATGTGTTCCAGGTATCTATGGAACTTCTAGGGTGAGAACAAGAGAAAAAGAATTGTAATTTGCAACATAAAAACCATTTGCACGTGTTAGCCAGTTTGTCTCCATGGGTAGAGTGTAGGCCTACAGACTGAAGGGTCCCGGGTTCGATTCCGGTCAAGGGCACATGCCCGGGTTGCGGGTTCAGTTCCCCAGTAAAGGGCATGCAGGAGGCAGCCGATCAATGATTCTCTCTCATCATTGATGTTTCTCTTTCTCCCTCTTCCTTGCTCTCTGAAATAAATAAAAATATATTTTAAAAAACAATTTGCAAGATGAAAAAAAGGAGTTATGAATAAAAATCCCTATTAGCTTCACTAGACTGTGCCTTTTTACAATGGTGATACCTAATCCTTTTACTAGTCAAAAGAACACTCCAGAATGGGAAGGATGCTAAGCAGAATCCTGCACAAACAATGGTGGGGGAAGGAGACTAAATTTCCAAATTCTTGATCATATTATTGGAAGATTCAGGAAATGTTCTCTTTCTTTGGTCAATGCAATGTTTTCAGAACCAGTAAAAACAAACAGACTAATTTCTAAAATCTTCTTATAATAATCAACAGGCTCAAAACTCGAAATTACTTGTAAGGAATCTCATTTCCACAAGTACTCTGGAGGAACCGGAGGCTGCTGTGTGATTCCTGAAAGTTTAGAGTTAGTGGTTCTTCAAGTTTGCAAACTGATCTGATTTGAATTACATTTCATAAACAGTGAATGCTACTTATATAGACAACAAGTGACTATCCCTTGAAAGAAGTAAATGAGCTAGAAAATTTATTTTATTTAACTAAGGAGCCTAATATATGGTTGGTATTATAGAGTAAAAATTTTGTAAGCAATTTAGGAGGAATGTACCCACCTCCCTACAAAAAGACAAGAGTATGATTACTAGGTGAGGCTGGTGGGAGGAGTATTGTGAACGAAGATGCTTTTAAAAGTACATCTTGCCCAGCTGACAGGGCTCAGTGATTGAGCATAGACCAATGAACTAGGAGGTCAGGGCTTCCTGTCAGGGCACATGCCCTGGTTGCGGGCTTGATAGCCAGTAGGGGGTGTGCAGGAGGCAGCCAATCAATGATTCTCTCTCAGCATTGATGTTGCTATCTTTCTCCCTCTCCCTTCATCTCTGAAATCAATAAAAATATATTTTAAAAGTAAGTCTTAATGGAAATAAATTTTGAGTTTGAGAAAGAAGATATTTCCATATTAGAGAGGACAAAAAGAGAAAAGATCTATAAGCCTGAATGAGAGGTCAGAAGAGAGATGACATAAGAACATAAACTGCTGGGATTAAATAAAGAAGTTGCATGATCATACAATGGAAAGAGCCTTTGGGGCCTCAGAGAATGAACTAACATACACCTGAGTTGGTAGGGAGAATATAAGAGAGGAAAAAAAAATCTATATAATATCCTGACAAAGGAACCAGTAGGCCTAATTGAATGGCTTTGTATAAAGAAAAATATGAGTCAAGAGTAAATAGTTAGCTTTTTTAAAACTTTATTACTGAAAGTATTACATAAGTCCCCCTTTTTCCCCCATTGACCCCTTCTAGCCTGACCCCGCACCCCATCCTAGGCCTTTACCATACCATTGTCTGTGTCCATGGGTCATGCATATACTAGTATGCATACAAGTTCATTGGTTAATCTCTTCCCACCCACCCTCCTCTGCTCCATCCTTCTATGCTTCTATGTCTATTCCATGCATCTATGTCTCTGGATCTATTTTTGTTCATCAGTTTATTTATTTTTTCATTAGATTCCATCTATGAGTGAGATCATGTGATGCTTGTCTTTCTCTGACTGACTTACTTGACTTAGCATAATACTCTCCAGATCTCGTCATGCTTTTTAGAGTTAGATTTTGATTCTGGATTATAAAAAATAGACAAATAAATCTGTGTAGGTGCCTATGTGTGTGTATGTGCCTGCACACACACATAGGCACCCACAAAGAAGAGGAAGGAGGGTGGGAGGGAGAGAAAAAGAGAGGATTTAGAAATGTTTTAAGGTACATCTGTGTAACATAGAGAGATTATTTTTCCTCTTTTGAACTGCAGAGAGTTCATAATTATGAATATGTTGTGCTATACAGCTCTAACAGCCTGCTTCCTTCTACGTGGCTGAAGAGTCAAGTTCATTATGTCGGCAGGAACTTGGAAAGCTGACAAATAACAATGGTCATTAATCATGCTATCTAAATTCCTGAGCTAGAGACAGGAAAGTATGGAAAAGTGTGAAATTCTAGGCTTTCTATAACATTATTTTTACTTACTTTTTGTCAGATAAATTCAAGCTGGAGTTTACAATCTGCTGTTAAAAGAAGGTTTGGAATAGCACCTGTTTTGTCTTCCACACTATAAATCTCAACAGCACAGAACACTGCATGTTTCACACACAACAGAAAAGATACATCATAGCCATTAACTTTTCCCTTAGTTGCTGATAAAGTAAAATAGACCCATTCTTTACAGAAACAGTTATGTATTTGTTCAGATAAATATTCTGCTATCTCCAATAAAGCCCATTATTTTACAACTCCAGGATCATTTTTGCAAAAAACATTGAGTGTCATTAAAGTCCAATATGGTGGGAATGCAAAAATAACACCTTAACGGCAAAAGCATGACAGTTAATTACATTTAAACTTATCACATAAACAAAGTGAAAGTTCTCTCTCTCTCTCTCTCTCTCTCTCTCTCTCTCTCTCTCTCTCTCTCTCTCTCTCTCACACACACACACACACACACACACACTGTAAACCTCAATGAATTAAATTCGGGATTCTCATTAGTAAGTTGAAGGAGATTTAAGATGACATATTGTTGCAGAAGGAGAATTGTAGCTGTCAAATGACTGAAGCTGGCAGAAATAATTCTCCTTTTCAATCTTTATGAATTCAAGAATTGTGTTGAAGTTCTCTTTCTCTTCTGGAAGAATGCCATATTTTTTCCCTGAATAGTCTCAGTTGTTATTTCTGCTACTGGACAGGAAAGACATGCTAAGAGGTGAAAATATTTTAAAGGCAATTAAGCCATACTGAGATTTAAAAAAATTAACATTGGCTCATCTGTGCTTTTTTTATCAACTTGGTTCAACAGAATTGGTTTAACATCTTGAAGTACAACAGACTTGCAAACGCCCAATGAAGAGAGGACACTCGCCTGGGAAAAGCCTTCCTTGAAGAAGCCCAGCTGCACTGAGGGAAAAGGGGGGTTTTCCTGCCATGACAACTTTTTCACTGCAGACCAGCTGCTTTCGCCAAAGTAATCATCAGCTTTGTAGAATGGTCTGCACACCATCTGTTTCCCGTCAATGTCTTGGAGACCCTTCAAAACTGGCTTTAAAAGTGAATATTTTCGTTTGCACACCAGGTGTATTTACTATTGCCTGGGATAAATCTGCTTAGAATGGTGGGAAGATAGAGTTCCTTGAGATCTTGGAAGAGACTCAAATTTTTCAAAAATAGACTGAGAACCCGAAAATTATTAGCATAATCAAGATCTTGGTTTTGCCATTATTTCCTTTTCAGCTTAGTAATAACTGTACAAATCTGTAGTTACCCATTTGCAAATAAATTTAGTTGTCTCACTCTCTTACTTGGCTCAGCCCACTTGTTACCATTTATTTAGCATGTTGCATAAATTCAGTATGACAGTATGCCAATAAGACAATTTCCTTCTTTTTAAAGCACACAGAAATAAATAATCTTTGGAACAGGGGGCAAAATCTCCATTACATATCCTAAGTCTCATCTTGAAACACATTCCATTTAAACTGTGGAAACAGAAAGTTCAATTTAGCTCTGAAAAATTATAAACCAAATATCAACATATCAAATATTGGGCATCTTACAGTAAGCATATACATGTGAACAAATGTGTAATACCTTATATTCAAACACTTTCCTCAAGATCATAATTTAAGAAAGATCCTCTTCAAAGTACTCTGTAGGCATTTAAACAAAAGAAATTAATATCCTATAAATTAATATTGCACCACAAATGCTTCTATTGTTTAACACATTTCCTCAATGTGCGTTTTTCAGAGATGGAAGTTCTCAAAGAGAAGGTTGTGAAAGTGTTAGCTTATTGTGCAACTTCTTCCACACTATCATTAACATATAGGCACCCAACCTAAATGTTCTGATGTCAAAAAGATGTCCTAGCCGAAACCGATTTGGCTCAATGGATAGAGCGTCGGCCTGCGGACTCAAGGGTCCCAGGTTCGATTCTGGTCAAGGGCATGTACCTTGGTTGCGGGCACATCCCCAGTAGGGGGTGTGCAGGAGGCAGCTGATCGATGTTTCTCTCTCATCGATGTTTCTAACTCTCTATCCCTCTCTCTTCCTCTCTGTAAAAAATCAATAAAATATATTTTTTTAAAATGTCCTATATGCATATTGGGTAATCCCAGCATGACCGACAGTTATATTTAAACTGATAGCATAGGGTGGTTGAGATTTTCATGTTACAGTCATAGATAACTTATGAATATTTTAAATGTCATAATTCAATAAATAAAAATTCAAATAACCCAAATTTAAAATGGGCAAAATGTTTGAATACACATTTCTCTAAGGAAGATATACAAATGACCAATAATCTCATGAAAAGATTATCAAAATAATTACAAATCAAGGAAATGAAAATCAAAACCAAAATGAGATACCACCTCATACCCCCATGAGATCTGTAATAAAATAATGAAAAAGTTCTATGACTAGATAATGGTGATGATTGCACAATACAAGAGTGTACTTAATGCCACTGAATTATATGTTTTAAAATGGTTAAAATGGTAACTTTTATGTTACGTGTATTTTACCACACAGAAAAAAAGAAATAATAATTGGTGAGAATATAGAAAATTCAGAACCATAATACACAGGTGTTGGGAATATAAAATAATGCAGTCACTTTGGGGAACAGCTGTGGCAGTACTAAAAAGGCTAAACAAATAGTTATCATGTAACCCAGCAATTTCATTCCTAGGCATATGCCGAAGAGAAATGAAATCATACATCCACACAAAAACTTGTCCTAAATGTTCACGGCAGCATTACTCAGCCTGAATTAGAAACAACTGAAATGAACATCAAGTGATGAACAGATAAACAACATGTAGTATATTCATACAATGGACTATTAGTTGGCAAGGAAAATAATTGAAATAAGTACTGATACATGCTTCATTATGCATGAATCTTAAAAACCTGATATTAAGAGTGAATGAAGCCAGTCCCAAAGGACAGCATGTTGCATGATTCCATTTATACTAAAGTCCAGAATAGGCACATCCATAGAACCAGAAAGAAGATAGGTAGTTGCATAGGGCTTGCGTGGGAGGGTGGTGTTTCAGGTGAAATTGGGAGTTCCTATTAATGGCTATGGTGTTTCTTTTTGGGATAATTAAAATTGATTGTAGTGATGGTTGCACAACTTTTGTGAATATATAAAAACAACTGAATTTTATATTTTAAATGGGTGAATTGTATGGTATGCGGATTATATGTCAATTAAAATGCTATTTTTTTAAAAAGAGAATTAGTCCCTTCTGGTTCATAGAATAAGTGTTATGTGGGAGTTTGTGTCAACACAAAAGAAGTTTTTTGGGGGATGCAACTTCTATATTGATATTCCCCATAGTTAGTGTTCTATATCTCTCCTCTAGTTGAGAGTCTTTTTTTTTTTTTTTGCCACTACATACTTTTCATGCTATAGTAGACCTGTTCAAAGAAGAAAAGATCAAAGTAGGAGGACATGACAGTGTCAGGTATACGAACAGGACTGATAGTAGTATAATATTTTGCTTGGCATTGAGATATTCTAGGACAGTGGTCGGCAAACTCATTAGTCAACAGAGCCAAATATCAACAGTACAACGATTGAAATTTCTTTTGAGAGCCCAATTTTTTAAACTTAAACTACTTCTAACGCCACTTCTTCAAAATAGATTTGCCCAGGCCGTGGTATTTTGTGGAAGAGCCACACTCAAGGGGCCAAAGAGCCGCATGTGGCTCGCGAGCCGCAGTTTGCCGACCACGGTTCTAGGAGACCCTCAGATCCACCATTCATCAAAGAGTGTGGTGGGTAGATCAGGGCATTTAACAGTTTGCCTATCTTTCTAATTCCCTACACTAATGATTGGGAAATCACAATACTCTGACAGCTATGAAGTGAATATCAGTTAAAGGATCTTAATTGAAAACCTCAGAAGAAACTCCATTACTTGATCAATGCCAAGCAATCTCTAGGTAAGTAATTTCTCCTGAGTTCCCTCTTTTTCTTCTAACCTCTTCTTTCCAGCCTAATATATAGGTGGTTTTAAAATCATTCCTATTAAAGTGTAGGATTTGAAATATTGTCCTTCACTCCAACCCTTAATCAAATGTCTAAACTTCTTTATTTGAAAATAATAATAATTGTCTTGGTAAAGAGAGGTTGATAAAGATAAATAATAACATATTTATTGGTTGTTCGTTTATTGCTTTCAGTTTAATATCCCACATATAAGTGAAATCATATGGATCTTAACTTTTTTGACTGACTTATCTCACATGCATTATATGCTCAAGATCCATCCATGTTGTCACAAATGGCAGTATTTCATCTTTTCTTATGGCTGAGTCATATTTCATTGTGTACATGTACCACATCTTCATTATCTAATTGTCTAATGAAGGACACTTCAGTTGTTTCCATGTTTTGGCCACCATGAATAATAAACAAAAACTCATAGATACAGATGATAATATGGCAGTTACCAGAGATAAGGGAATGGGGGAGTAGTATAGAGTACAGGGGGTCAAATACATGGTGACAGAAGAAGATCTGACTTTGGATAGTGGGCACACAATGAAATATGTCGATGATGTATCAAGGAATAGTACACTTGAAACCTGAATAATATTATTAACCAATGTCATCCCAATAGATTTAAAAATAAATAAAAATAATTGTTATTTGAAATATATGTTTTATTGATTTCAGAGAAAGGAAGGGAGAGGGAGAGAGAGATAGAAACAACAATGATGAGAGAGAATCATTGATTGGCTGCCTCTGGGGATTGAGTCCACAACCTGGACATGTGCCCTGACCAGGAATCAAACTGTGATCTACTGGTTCATGAGTTGGCACTCAACCACTGAGCCACACTGGCCCGGCAAAAAATACAAATAATTATTTTAAAAATAACATGTTTGGGTTTTTTTTAAGTGTATTTTCATTGAAGAGTTGAAAATATATTTACATTTATAGGTATATTTTTATTTTCAAATTAACAAATATATGAGAGCTGGTGTTATTGCCTCCATGCATTCAATAGGAAAACAGAGGGCACACAGAAGCTTGAAGACTATCTGTGGTAACATTCACATGCAAAATTTGGTTCTTATACCATATACAATGTTTAGTGAAAAATTTCCAATCAAAGGCTTCAAAGATAATCCAAGCTAGCATTACATGGTTTTATATATTTCCTTATTTCAGTGCTTAAAACTATGAAGTAGAAGAGATCTTAATTTTAGTTTTCCACATTCTATTAAAAATGTGCTGATAAAGACATACAATTTGCTTTAAGAAAAAAAGCCCCCTGCTATGATCACTCTCCTATAAAAAAGTAACATTTTATTAAATTTACTACATGCTTAAGTCTCTAATCTTTTAATAATATCAATGTAATTAAGCTATATTTGATTTTCCAGATTTCTTATTGAAATAAAATTATTCTGAACAAAAATTTTATGAGTTGAAAAAATCACTCTTCAGTGCATTTAAACCTAACAAGTCTTGATTCTTATATATTAAATTATTGACAACAACTAAAAAAACAAAAACCACTTGAAATGTTACTGCTAATTACTCAAAGATCTCGTCCCCTCACTTGGTTTCTGATTACTTACAGTCTACTGCCCATTGGCATCTCCACTTGGAAGTTTAATAGGCATAATAAACTTATGAGGTCCAAAATGACCCCCTAACCATGCCCACAATTGAGACCTACTCTTCTTGTCATCTTCTCCATACCAATAGATGGTAATGCCATCTTTCTAGTCATTGAGGACAACTATAAGGTCATCTTTGAAACCTTCCATTCTTTTACACCTTATGTTCAGTCCATCAGCAAATCATACTAGCTCTACCTTCAAAATATGCACAGAGTCCAACCATTTCGCACTACCCTCAATTAATACCATCCTAGCTTAGATAATAATGTCTTTGACCTGAATTACTAGAATAGCCTAGCAACTAACTATCCTCTCCACTTCAGCCCGTGATCCCCTGTGTTCTAGAGCAGCGGTGGGGAACATCTGGAAAATCATTTGTTCTGGTTCTGTTAAGGCATTAGGGGTGAGTTAATTAAATGTTTGACCAAATATAGAAGGCTAATTTTTAAGTTGATAATTATGTATGGTGTGCAAATCTATACTAATAAAAGGTTAATATGCAAATTGATCAGGATGCCCTCACAGTAATGACTGAACAGCAGGCTGCATGGGGCAACAAGGCCGGCAGGGGGGTTAGTGAGGGACGACCAAATGACTGAATAGCAGGCTGCGTGGGGTGACCAGGAAGGCAGGAGGGGGCAGTTTGAGGTGACCAAGCCAGTGGGGGTGGGGCAGTTGGTGGTGACCAGACCAGCATGGGGGCAGTTAGTGGCGATCAGGCTGGCAGACAGAGGTGGTTAAGGGTGATCAGGCTGGTGTGGGGGGGCAGTTAGGGGCGATCAGGCAGTCAGGTGAGCAGTTAGGAGCCAGCGGTCCTGGATTGTGAGAGGGATGTACAACTGCCAGTTTATGCCTGATCCCCAATAACGGGACTAAACTGGCAGTTGGACATCCCCCGAGGGGTCCTGGATTGGAGAGGGTGCAGGCTGGGTTGAGGGGACCCCCCCCCGTGCACAAATTTCATGCACCGGGCCTCTAGTAATGTTATAAATATCCAAATGAGCCTTGGCAGAGAAAAGGTTCCCATCCCTGGTTTAGAGTATTAGTTTTAAGTCAGGCCAATCATGTAATATTCTCCTCAAAACCTTTCAAGTCACTCAGAATAAAAGGCAAAGTCCTCACAGAGGTACATATAAATACCATTATATCTGCCTATTTGCCCATTTTACTGACTTCTTACCACTCTGCCCATCCACCACTACGTCCACCACTTACTCTTCTGTCTGGAATGATCTTTCAACAGTTATCCTCATGGCTTCTTCCCTCAATTCCTAATCAACAAGTTCTTTCCTAAGGGTCTTATTTTAATCTAAAATTCCTTCCACACCACAACCTCTTCCTTCCCTCATATTTCCAATCCTCTTCTCTGCCTTATTTTTGTTCATATATGCAGTATCATCTGGCTTAACAGTCATTTTACTTATTGTCTAAACTGTCTATGTCACCAACATACCATTCATTTAACTTATTTCTCTTAAATTGTCTGGCTCACCTCTACTGGAATTTAAACCCGATCAGGGCATAAATTTTGGTCTGCTTTGTTCAGTGGTATACACCCATTGGTCAGAAAAGTACCTAGTACAAAACAGCCACTCCACAAATATCTGTTAAAAATTAATATATATATGGATGTAAAATTCATAAGAGCATATTAAGAATATCTGTTGATATTTTAGTTGTCTTCTTTAATAAACTTCAGAATTTCATATTTTAAAAAATGCATTCAATTAAAAAAAATCTCAGGATGAATGTGAGAATACCCAAATGAGTTAATTTATTTATAGTCAATATGGCATTCATCAAGCTAAATTTGTCACTAGACCTACTGGTTTTAAGTACTCATGAAAATATTGAAAATTGTCTATTTACATTTGTTTTAATAATCTTCTTATAAAATTAATAAAGTGTCATTATTTGTCAACCTGCTACTTCAACCTTTGCCTTCTCAATAAATCAATCCAATGGCTCTGGCTTGAAACTTAACTCATCTGTGACTTCCTATTTCTGTCAGTCCCTCTTGCAAACAATACATCAGCAAGCCTTGTCAATTACAACTTCAATATCTACTATCATGAATCTGCCCACAGTTATTGCGACCACTACCATCATACCAGTCCCAGCCAAGGGTCACTGCACACACATTAGTTGTCTCTTCTAACCCATTTCCAATACCATAGCAAGAACATTTTTCTTAAACTCATACCAGATTACAGCATTCCACTTATTCCACTATTTAAAACCCTTCACTTTGCTTTTATAGTAGCTCTAGTTACTTCTTAAAACTTCCATTTGTAAATATTTTCAGGTTTATAGAAAAACTGCAAATACAGAAAAAGAAATCCTACCATATACTCTACATTCAATTTCCCCAAATGTCAAGGTCTTACTTAACCACAATCTAATTTTCAAATCACACACTTTGAGAATTACTACTCTAGTCACATTTTATTTATCTTGGATCTTTGACCACACCAAGCTCATTCCAGCTTTGTGGCCATTGTATTAGTGATTCACTCTGTCTCACACATTCTTCCCCACATCTTGGCATGACTGGCTCTTTTAGTCACTCAAGTTCATTTGGGAAAGACTTCCTGACCATCTAAAGTAGTTTCCCTGATTTATTTTCAACATATCACTTATCACTACTTGGTATATAGAGCCACAAATCCTAATGTGGCTATACAGCTGATAAACTATATGTGCTAGTATTTCTCACCCTTGATCTTTCTGGTGTCACATAACTTCACTACTAGTGGACGCTGCATATGGAAAGACTTCAATGAATGTTCACTGGCAGAATGAATTTCACCTATTTTGTTTTTTTCTCTAGCAGCTACATGGGTCAAAAGTGAGCAATGAGGGTGGAGGGGATAGTGGGAAACTTAAGCTTGAAATAACAGGCTAAAAAGAAACAGTGAAAACTTGTCTATTTCACTAAAATAGAAAACTAATATGTCAAAAGATTTTAGATTAATTCTCATTTGGTGCAGATATCACCTATCCACATCTATGATACTACTTCATGATTTAGCTTTAAGAAACTTTTGAGATCTAATACAACAAGATAAGCTTATCCTAGATAAGATCTCAAAGGGAAGCTGGAGGATTTGGCTCAGAAATGAGACGGAATGAAACAAAGGCAGAGAAAGTTTCAATATAATACCCAAAGCAGATTAAGGTTATGTCCTCTCAGGAATGAAAGAACTGATCAATTGGAGAGTGAGGGTGCTGACTTAGTGTCTACTGATCCATACAATTTTTAATTTGGTTTGACTCTGGATAATCACTCTGAGATTTTTACCTTTGTTTGCTTGCTTGGATGTAGGTTCAACACATTATAATTCAGAACATAAACAAAAATATCAGAAAAGACATTTGCTTGTTAAAACAGAAGAATTTACCAAATCAATAAGTGTCTTAAAAATATTGTAAGCTTGATTTGTTTTACCTGACAATCACTGTTTTTTCTGTCATAACTGTTTAACATCATTGCTTAGGAATGATTTTTTCTAGCATAAACTTTATTAGAAAAAAAGTTAAGCAATACAATATATACAAAACTATAACAACCATGGCCCACTTTAAGAAAATGTCAGCTTTTACAAGCATAAATTTTATTCCCAAAATATTTACTACACAAAGAAATAATGGAAATTTTCATAAGGAATAAGCATTGGATATTCTTATTTTCTGTTCTCATGGAAACACTGACTAAATTACCTGAGAACAAAAATAATATTAGTTGTGTTTACAACTTTGAATTATGGACATTTGAGTCTATATAACTATTTTGATACAAAATTGAAATGTCATAGCCAATACACTACAACAAGAATTTCATTGAATCTTGTATATGTATTAGGATCAGTACAAGTATAAATACTGTACAAAAACTATTAAGGTATCTTAATATGGCATCTTGAACACAAATTAATACCTGACCTGGCTTTTCAAATTCAAAATTCTGATTTGTTTCCATGTGTTAAGGCAACTTCTTATGTTAATAATTAAATTACATTTCCAAATTTATTTTTTGCCATTTGTGATCTTATAAGGACAAGAAAACAATGAAATGTTTTGGCAAATTTAAGAGCAATGAGTAGGTAATGAACAGAATATAAAGAAAGTGAAGCCCGGCCGGCATGGTGCAGTGGTTGAGCGTAGACCTATGAACCAGGCGGTCATGGTTCAATTCCCAATCAGGGCACATGCCTGGGTTGTGGGCTCAATCCCTAGTGTGAAGCATGCAGGAGGCAGCCAATCAATGATTCTCTCATTACTGATGTTTCTATCTCTCTCTCCCTCTCCTTCCTCTCTGAAATCAATAAAAATATATATTTAAAAAAGAAAGTGAAAAGTACATAAGTTCCTTTATAGTTGATAAGAGATATGCTAGGATAGAGCCATAGAAACAGTCCATAAAATCTGGGCCTTGCGACCAGCCATTCCACTGGCCAGAATTCTGTGAATGTTGTGCATCTATTTTCCACTATAGAAGTCAGTGATAATGCTAAAAGGATAGTGAAATATGCCTTTGCAAGAATTATCTCAGTGATTAAATAAAATCCAGACGCCAAAATCAAACCTAAAGCATACACACAGAAGAGATGGGCTTTCTTTGGCATGAAAACTGTAACAAAACACTTCCAGATATCTTGAACAACTGTTGTCTCTGTGTACATTTTTGGGATGCCTCGTGAAACTTTCTTTTATAATATCTCAGGTATGATGTAATATTTACATATGCAGCCCAACCAGACAAAAGCACTCATTGATAAATGTGAGATACTATAATCCCTTGTACTTTAAGAGTAATAATATCTCTGAACTTTTAAAATCATCTTCCATATGAATTTACACACACTAATGCTCCCAGATGAATATGTGAATTACAAAGATTTGGCTTTTCCAATCTCCAAATGCTGTATAGTTAAAAATACAGCTAACCACAGGTGTTCTGGGACTTCCTCCCAGGTCTCGTGATTGGCACCTCTTTCCACTAACCATCTAGCAATAACATATATGAAGGTTGTAGGTGAGAAATCCACCTTGAAGTGGCTGCAACTTCATGTATACTCCCATGTCCCCAAGCTGTGAAATTCTCCAGCCTGCATGCAGGAGGTCCTGAAGGAGCTATATGTGAGGGACAGTGAGAATGCCAGATGGCGATTTGTGAGAAAATCTGGGACCAGGGCAGGCAGCCAAAGACAGGAGACTGAATAAAAAGGATGATCACCAAGAATATGCCCTCTACCCAACTACCACAAATGAATGGAAGATGAATTATGGCTCTCTTCCTTATAAAGGTGAAAATGCTTCATGTAATTTTTCATCCGAGTGCAACAAATAAAACAAAATAATAAACATTTTAAGAAGGATTTGTATTGTGCTGATTTACTGTCATCTTCTCTTGCTTCATTAGTAGTAAATACACGAAAAAGGAAGCCCATTGACGAGGAATGTGCAGACAAACTTACAAAGAAAGTGTTTCAAAAATTTTAATTGTATCACCAGAAGTAGATGAGATTGCTTCAAGGGACCACTTTCTACTTGATTTGTAAGTAAAAGTAAGGAGGGTTTTGCATTGTATTGATTGTTGTTGTGTGCCTTTATCACTTTTATTGTTTGCTGTCCTATATCCCTTTGAAGGTCTGCCAAACCACTGTGGCTTGCTCAAAAGCAGGGCTGAATTTTAATTAAGCTGAGCCAAATAGACACAGAACAGTTGAACTTGATTAGACCACTTGTCCTGAAACACACACAGAGGGCATTCAGTGCACTTATTCCAGTAAGTGACAAAATCAGTTCATACATTTGGTGAAATTATCAAGATAAAAACCACCATTTGTCAACATATTACTTCTATGTAAGACTTCTGCTCCTCTATTTTAATCCAAAAGCCACCAAGAAGAGTTGAGAAGGTAAGGTAGCCAGTGAGGAAAAATGTGTCATAAACAATAATATTCTATATTCCCTGGGAAGAAGCAGTATATTAGTTTAGTAATTAGGATTCAACAGCACTGTGCAAGTAAATAAACTGTGTACGCGTATTGATTTTATTTTCAAATATTTCAACCTGAAGAAAAGTTTACCACAGCATTTAGCCCAAATAAGGGAGCAGGTGGGACGTCAGAATTTAATGAATTTTTATTTTTGATATTTCAAGAAGAACAAAGCACCCATATGTTTCTGCTTTGAGAAGCAGAAATATTCTAAAATGTATTCCCTTGGTAACCTCTGAAAGCAGCCAGTGTAATTTTCCCACACAACTTGGAGAACTGAGTCTCTGATAGGTTCATGTTTTCTGCAAAGCAAACTACTGTATGAACTAACTTTACTGCTACATTACACTCAGTAATCTCTGGAATATTCTCCAAAACAACATTCCTGTGTGGATTTTCAGACTTGTAGAAAAAACCACACTTTTCCTAAAGGTGAGGAACTGATCACAGGCAATATTTCAAAATAAAATGCATTTCAAAATAAAATGCACAAAGGAGATACTCTGTATATGTGCATCCAGAGTGATGGGTAGATGGATCCTAAAATATGAATAAGCTAATATTTTTTAAAGTATGAGTGAAAATTTAAAGTTCAGTTCTAAAAGTTGAAACAGAACTTTGCATGTACCTCAAGGTGCAAATATATTGCAGAGTGGCTCTTCTGCTCATAAATTCAAATCACTAAGTATTTTATAGAAGTTTGTACTTTACTTCCCAACATCCTAATACCAATTGGCTATACATAATCCAAAGAAAACAATCCTCCCCTCAGGATTAGCAATATAAAATTTCAGTAAATTTCTAAATATACTAGTAAATGGATGCATTTTGCAGGCAGGAAAGCAAATTGGATTTAAAAAAGAAAACAGAAACTAAAGTTCTCCTCCTTGACAACAGCAAGAAAAATTAGTATATTTCAATGACTCTTTTGTCTGTTGCAATTTTACTCTTCATTCTTGTCTACACAAGTTACAGAAAACCCCCAAATTCTTGGTAATTTAACTAAAATCCCTGATAAATATACTTTTTAAAATAGGCCATCCACTAGAAAGAAGTATGGACTTTGAGGCCAGATCATTCTGAATTTGAGTCTGAATCCTATATATGTAATTTCCTAGCTACATTATGTTCCTCAAGTTACTTAACCTGCATTTTATAAAATATAAAATGGGAAGACATAGAACTTTGGGAACAAACCTATGAGAAATATTCCATTTAATTGCTATATAATGAATTTTGTGCAAAAGTTTAATACACTCACATGATAAAAAGCAGGTTTCTATCCCATGAGACACAGAATATATTTTTAAAATACTCAATTAGGTCTTAATATGGAGATACTCTGAGGATGATGTCGTATTCACAGATTGTAAGTATGTTTTGAATTTGTTATTACCATATTTTCTGGTGTATAAGATGACTGGGCGTATAGAAGATTTTCCTGGGTTAAAAAGTCGTCTTATATGCTG
The DNA here is from genome assembly GCF_951640355.1 of Cnephaeus nilssonii. Taxonomy (NCBI): domain Eukaryota; kingdom Metazoa; phylum Chordata; class Mammalia; order Chiroptera; family Vespertilionidae; genus Cnephaeus; species Cnephaeus nilssonii. The sequence continues at coordinate 16,401,817 of NC_137071.1, read as the reverse complement.
AAAAATAAGGTATTTTTCTCAATGGAGCCCACTATCTACCAATGTATGTCTAATATGGTTAGAACCACATGAGGTTAATATCACATGCATGACTTTCATGTATCTATAGAATCAATATAAGCATTTCATTTTTCAATTGCTACCAATTTTCATAAAATAAATGGATACCTTTTTAAAATGCAAATAATTACTCCTTAGGCAAAGAGAGAAATGTTACTCAAACTCAACTGTTGATTGGCATTCAGAACCTTCATAGAATAATCTGAGGTATTCATTTCATATTTATTCTAAAAGTCAGACTGTGGGTTTACCAAAGGCCATATATGAATGGCAATGTATACTAAAATGATAGATTATACCAAAGACAAGTATACAACACACTAAGGAAAATCTCTGTGCATACGTGTTACTCTGTATTTTATGGAGGACGTATTTTCTAATGGCCATGCATTAGTATAACATCCCTATCCTGCTACACTCTATCATTCAATACCATTCATACCTCCATCACAGTGATCACAATTGGAAATTCTATATTTACTAGTGGCCCAGTGCATGGATTTGTGCACATTGAAAGGAAATTAATTGGAAGAAATATTTTAATATTGCTATTTGCCCTTTCTCTATAATAGAAGTGTCAACCAAATTCACGATCCACGATGACAGATTGAAACACATGTGTGTGACTGACGCCAGCGAGAGCCTTATATATATCAGTGATGGCAAACCTATGACACGCGTGTCAGCACTGACACGCGTAGCCATTTTTGATGACACGCGGCTGGCCGCATGGGGAGGATGAAACATTTGCTGCTCCTGAGGATGAAACATTTGCAAACTAATGTTTTTTCCTCAAAGTGACACACTACCCGAGTTATGCTCAGTTTTTTGGCGAAGTTTGACACACCAAGCTCAAAAGGTTGCCCATCACTGATATATATAGATAAACTTGCTTAATTAGGCCTGCTTTCTGATTTAGCTAAACTTTTTCCAGCCCAGTGAAGCACCCCAACTTCTCTTTCAGGTAATTGCCAGCAACACAGCAGTAAATATCAACATGAAGCAGATTATTATTGTAGATCATGCAGGGAGAACAAGGGTAAAATATTTAACTATAGCAGTGTTTGAATATATTCTGTGCAGTGAGAAAACCTGAAGTCATTTTCAAGGTCCACCATTTCTTACTTCTTTTCAGTCGGGTCAAGTTTCTAAACTTTCTAAATCTCCATTTTCCAGCTAATGTAAAGAAAATAGTATTCTACCGAGTCTCCTATCTACCTACTCCAGGATTTCTGTGAGGGTCAAATGAGATGAGGCACGGGAAAACCCTTCACAGATATTTGGTTAAAGTGTGAAATGTTTGCACCTGGCTATAAAGCAAGTCGTGTTCCTGGGCTGAAGAAACTCCAAGGAGGCTAGTTGCTAGGGAGAGGAAGCCGGCCCTTGTTATGTGATGTCATTACCCAGTGCCCACAGTGACTGTTTCCAGGCTGGGCTGGTCTGTGGGCCAAGGGCTTGGCAGCGTAAGCTGCAATTTGGTGGTCTGTTGCTATAGGGTGGTGGCAGAGCCTGTGTCCCACTTGGGGGAAGCCGAGTGTTGCTTTGTGTGTGCCAGGTCCGTGGTGACATTTCTCTGTAAATGACCAGTGTGCTTCATGGCAGGTCCCACATTGAGCGTCTGCCCCTGGGTGGTCAGTGCGCATCATAGCAATTGATCAAACAGTTGGACACTTAGCACATTAGCCTTTTATATATATAGAATATTATAGGTTTTACTGTTTTCTCTCTGCCTCCCTTACACCTTCCAGGCTTTATGTGGGCAAGAACCACTTTCATTTATTTATTAGCAATGCATGTAAATTATTTTAAAAACAGTGCCTTACACATAGTCAAGGATCAACAAACATTTGTTGAATTAATCCCAAATGAATAAAACCTAAATTCTAAAGGACTGTCAATTCAGGGAAGATGGAGAGCATCTGTTTGTGTGTGTGTGTGTGGGGGGGGGGATTGGTCCTTATACCTGCTAATTGCTTTTACTTACAAAGTAATGTGCACATAGATTTCAAACATATCTAGTGCATTTATCACGCCATTTCCACCAGATCAAAGAGGTGGAAGTGACCTTGAGATGTTATTCTTGCCTTGGGGTACTGCTACTACTCAAAGCATTCAGTAAACGCTAGCTTTTCTTAAAACTCTAGAGGCCTCATGAAATTCAGATGAGAAATAATCTTGCCTAGAGGGTAGAAAAGGGGTGACATCTACAAATGATTCTAATATATAACCCAAAGCAAGACCTTACAAATATTTATTGTTATGGCAGATAGCAAACTTTGAACTTGCAATTACAGCCTACCCCATCCTCTCTCTGGGGATAAGGACTTTGTGCTTAATGTTCTAGCTCAGGGGCCTGTTGATGTGTTGGCTGAGATAATGGTTACAGAGACGGAACTGAACTAGAGAGGAGGTGGAAAGAGGGAGCCAGTGAGAGAGGGGAAGATGCATGATATGAAAGTATTGGTTTGGGGGAGTGTTCGGAAGGGAAGGGAGAAGAAAGCACTGAAGCATGGTGAGAGGTCTTTAAGGGGAGGGATGAAGAAAGGGGATCCTTAAATATTTTGACCACTTTTCCAAAAATTAATAAATATCAAAATTGTCTTTCAATGTTTGTTTTGATTGTATATTTCTTGGTTGTGTTAAATATAAGATTTGTGTTTACACTGGTCTAAGAATGACAAGGTGGCCTACCCTTGTGTGAGTTACCAACTTAAGGGTGGTTTGGAAATCTCTACAGTCTCACTGCTCTGACCCATATGGTAGCTGATATCCACAAGCAGCTACATACAATTAAATTAATAACATTTAAATAAAATTAAAAATTCAGTCTCAGGTCACTTGTACTAACTAACCACATTTCAAGTGTTCAACAGCCATATGTGGCTAGTGATAGTGACTTCAATATCGGAAAGCACAGATTCAGAAAATTTCCATTATGACAGAAAAATCTATTGGACAGCACTATTCTAGAACCTTTGGCTTATGTCACACATAGGCTATTCAAATGGTTCAGTCGTATTAGTAGCATAGAGAAGCTATTTTATCATTATCAATTCTATTTCAAGTAGTAAATGTGAAATATTGACAATGATGACATTTTTATGCCTTCAGTAGACTAATGTTCAGAAACCTCAGAGTTGTTTCTACTTCTGTTGTTGAAACTTTTATCGCACAGATTTTGTGCCATATCCTTATTCCGTCTCTATATTAATTAGCTACTTTATTCACTCAAGATTATAATTTTAATCTGTTAAATCATTTGGATACATTTGTAAAAACTATAGTCAAAGTTACTCAGTAGATACGATAACTAGAAAATAATAACAATGTTTTACGTCATGATTTTTGTTTATATCAGAATAATTTGATATGGAAGTAAAATGCAGTCCCAATTAATATATGAAAAATAGTTTTCTTTTTATCCACTCTTCTGCTGATGGACACTTGAGCTGTTTCCAAATCTTAGCTATTGCAAATTGTGCTGCTAACAATATGAGGGTGCATATACTCTTTCGTGGTGTTTCAGGTTTCTTAGAATATATTCCCAGATGTGAGCAGATGAGTGGATAAAAAAGCTATGGTACATTTACACAATGAAATAGTACATGGGTGTAAAAAAGAAGGAACTCTTACCATTTGTAATAGCATGGAGAGTACTATGCTAAGCAAAATAAGCCGTCAGAGAAAGATAAATATCACATGAGCTCACTCATATGTGGAATCTAACGAACAAAATAAACTGATGAACAAAATAGATACAGCGACACACAAGCATGGAACTGACTAATGAATCTCAGAGGGGAGGGGGGTGAGAAGATAGATTACCCAGGATTTTACATGCATATATGCAGAGCCCATGGACAAAGGCAATAAAGTGGTAAAGGCCTGGGAAGGGCAAGTGTGGGGTGGAGGGAGACAATGGGAAAACAAACAAACAAACAAACAAACAAACGGGAATCAGTAACACTTTCAACAAAGACAGATTTTTAAAAAGATTGTTTCTCCAGCTACAATCCCTGGCAGATGTAAACCTAAGGAAGGAATGGATACACAGCACCTACGCTGGACCTGATGTCTGGCACAGTGACGCTGAAAGAACAACCAAACACTCAGCAACCCCATCAGATTTTAACTGCTCAGTTCTGGAGAAAAATTAAAATACAGCCCTCAAGTTAAGGGGCTAGCTGCTTTATCTCTCAGTTCTTATAAAAGAATCTGAAGTATTGTAAGCTTTTAATATATCTTTAATGCATATGCATAGACAGGATGGGATGGGACAGGGACAGGAGCCAGGTGGAAACCTAAAAGCAGTCACAGAGTGGAGCTGGGGGATGGAGGCAGGCAAAGTGAGATGGAGGGCTATATGAAGGACACAGCACTACTGCTGGGCCTTGAATTATTAGCAGGGTTTGAAAAGCTGGGGAAATTAGAAGTTGGTTTGGGACACTTTAAGGCTAGTGAAGAACAGGCACCAACGGGACGAAGGCCAGGCTTCTCTTCAGTCCTTTCTCTAAACTGCAGTGAACACTGACTCTGGGCCAGGCCGTATTCCACCACTAGAAAGCACGGCAGACCTACGTTTCCATCACATTCAGGAAGTAAATAGGAAGCAAAAGCTGGAAAGAGAAGGGAATGCATCACAACATGGACCATCATGCAAAGTGGATATGCTGCTAAGGAGTGTGGGAGTGGCATAAACAGTTTGCGTTATCTTGCCAACTAGATGTTAAGTGCCTTGACAGAGGAACTTAATTTTTGAACAGTTTAAAAATGCCTTAATATGTTTTTTGTTGTTTTGTTTTTTTTTTTTTTTTGCATATAGCTAGTAGCAAATAATTATTTTCGAAGCAGTATGGTATAACAAAACAAGTATTGGTTTAGGAGTCTTGAAGTATAACTGTCTCAATTCCCTTGTCTGTAAAAACCAAACAGATCAAAAGAGACTGTCAGATCATTTTATGTTTCTTTTCAGATGTAGTCATTAAAAATCCATTTTAAAATCCATGATTAGGATTGCCAATTATTTAGCATCACTGTTAATAAGGAGTTCTCCTTTGAGGGGCAAGGCATGATGACTGAGAAAGCACACCTGGCCTCTTGTCAAGTCAGCCTCTGAGAAACCCAGCTCACTGTACCTGCAACACTGGGTTAAGCACAGACTTTTATCAGATTTCAGATACCTGATCCCTGGGTCTTAGTAGCTTTGTTTGTGGAGTGGCTGGAAATAAGGAATATGTATGTTGTAAAAATAAATAAATAAAAAGATCAAGAAAAAAAAAGAAACTACCCAGGCAACTCAGATGTATTTGTCCTCAACCCAACTGCATATACCCCCTTAACAGAAAACTCTTGTTCTATGTTGTTTCAGTTGAAAAGTCAAATTGCCTGGCCAGTGTGGCTCAGTGGTTGAGTGTCGACCTATGAACCAGGAGGTGATGGTTCAATTCCAGGTCAGGGCACATGCCCAGGTTGCAGGCAGCAGCCAATTGATGATTCTCTCTCATCATTGATGTTTCTATCTCTCTCTCCCTTTCCCTTCCTCTCTGAAATCAATAAAAATATATTTTAAAAAAGAAAAATCAAATCTACAAATCAATTGCAATAATAATATGTGGGCAGTGTAGCAGATGGTGCTCAGGATCTATACTAGGGGCCACTTAACTCCAGGTTTCAGCTATTGGATCAAGTGCTTCTGTGGGAGAGTCATATCATAAATGTATTGTTAATACATGAAGAAAAAATTAAACAGGAAACACAGAACCAAATTAATATGATGAACTTCACATATGTTAACAAACTTTTGACTTGCCATATGATTGCCTAAGACTGGTCAGAAACATTTAGTGGAGTGGGAGTATGCTCTACATTAATCTGTAGTGATGTGCTAGAAGAGACAGCATCAGTTGAAGTGGTGAAAAAATTGGAGTGGCAGAGAAATTGGTCTGTTCACATGAATAGCCTGTGTAAAGGATTGGAGATAGGAGAAGAAAACTCCCTTCCATTGACAGAGCCATTCCCTCTCAATGAATCAGCCATGGCTCTCCTGAGAGTCACAACAATTTGCATATTTAGTGATTGATGTGCAGTGAGATTGTAAATCACATTGAGTCTTACTTAGCTCAAAGGCTCTGTCTGCTATCTCAGACGTAGAGAGATGAACATTTGTACTCCATACCTCAAGAATTCACATTGTTCAAATGCACTATAATTTCAGGAATGATCTGAAAATACCCATCAATCTGCACTGCTGAACTTGGAACACAGAGAACTCTATCATTGGGAAGCATTTACCACTTGATGGGGTAGATTGAGGGCTTCAGGTAACTTGTGAAATACTTAATAGGCTTTTTTCTTATCAACATGCTCCATTTTCCCCATAGCAAGTTCCCTTAACCAAGGGGAAAACAAAAATAAGCGCCACCACAACAAACTTGTTACCCAGGAGATAGGAATTCAGTGTGCTGGCAATTTTTCTGACTCTCCATTTACAGAAATATAATTATTTTCTTTTTGCTTTAGGATTGCTGATTTTGCTTACAGATTAAGGCTAATGTTAGAAGTGAGATCACGAGAAACAAAATGTATTCTCCATGGAGAATAATTCTATTACTATTGCTGGCCCAATCTTATAGCTAAGAGGTATTTTCTTTCAAGAAGAAAAATTGCCACTATCCAAATACTGACTTCATATTCTATCTTTAAGTGTGGAAAGCAATGATGACACAATTAACCTTACAAACTAGTGAATTACTAAAAGCCAGTATAAAAAGGGCAAAAAGAAGGCTGCTAATAACTGGCTACATGTGAAAGTATCCTAAATAAAGTACACGAAAATGCATATTGTTGCATTGTTTAAAATGTTCTAAAGAGGAAATAGTTTCTGTGAAAGTAGACTAAAAAGCTGTCCAAATGAGGTCATGATGCCCCCTCATTCCCAAAGATTTCAGCTCCTGCCTCATCGTCACACTCTTCAATATATGACTCATCATAATTTATGGGATTTAAATAACCACTGAAAACAATTTTCTCACTATATTGGCCTACTAATTCATTGAAATCCTTGATTCCAGAGATCTTGTCCTCTGCTCTGTGTTGGCCACTTGTTCCCATGGTTATAATCTAGATTTTTGTCATAAAATCAGCTTTAAGCATCACATTTTCTAACCTCCACCTCTTTTGTTACCAGATTACCTTATCTAGTAACCCTCTTCAAACAATTCCTTGATATCACCATGCTTCACAATTCATTCATTCCACTGATTTTCCAACATCCATCAAACCCTTGGTACCCTCACTTTTCTTCTTATCAAGCATAAACTTCATAGTTTTTCATTATAAACACTTTCATGCATGTACTCTCATATTCCTTTGCCCCCTCTCATTTCTGGACATCATATGATAAATCTCAAACCCCACTACACCCAACTGCCCATTCATTCCTTGCTCACTCTCTTGTTGTTAAATCTTCCATAAGAAAACAAATACTCATTCTGAGTTGTCTCATTTTAAATTCATGATCACTAACTTCAAGTTGGCTCTTAGCAAGGCCCAGCAGTCTTGCTATAGTTCTTAGTTGACACCTTCCCCTGTACTTCTAGATCAGTTCTCAAATTTACTGGCATTTGGAGAAAAATTTTTAAATTCCTATAAACAGCCATCACTCCAAGATTCTGAGTTAATTGGCCATGGTTGCAGTCCAGACATTGGAATTTTTATAGTCCTGAAGTAATTCTAATGTGCAGCAACGTTCAAGAACTCCCTGTCCTGATGACTATTTTATTTTCTTCTTCTTCAAACCTCCAAGACCTCCTTCCCCATTCTCAGTTGATGCCACTGGTTTTCATATATCTGAGAAAATTGAAGCTATCAGTACAGAATTGCTCCCCAGCCTCCAGTCACTGCATCTGCCCACAGGTTTAAACTAATGCCCAATACTGTGGATCACCAGTGTGTGTTCCTGTTACAGGCCCCATCTCAGGTATTCTAGATTCCATCTATCCCCACAAGGACATGGCTCCAGCAATCAACGCCCCCGCCCCCACTCTCTCCTGCATCACCAACTTTTCCCTCACTTCTAGATCATTCCCAAGAGTACCCTATGCTATCTTAAAAACAACCTCTTTTTCCTACCCATGGTTAAGTTCTCATTTTTTAGTTCCCCTAAAAGTGACACTAAACTTTTTTTAGCAGTTGTTACTTCCTCCAGTTCTTCTCCTCAATTCTCTCTTGACCCAAATATTTATTTCAATTATGTTTTCACTCCCAACATTCCTTGAAACTGCTCTTGTCAAGATCACTAAAAGCTGCCAAGTTGGTAAATCTAATGGTCAATTCTTAGTCTCATTTCTTTTGACAAATCAGCAGCATTTGATACAATCAGTAACTACTTCATCCTTGAAACAGTTTATTTATTTGGGTACTTGAATCGAGATCTGCAAACTACAGCATGTGGAACAAATCAAGTCTGATCCTACTTTGGTAAATAAAGCTTTAGTGGAACACAGATACGCTCATTTTGTTTACCTTTTACCTAATGCTGCTAAAAGAGCAAAGTTGTATAGTTGCAAGAGTCCTTTTGGCTGGTGAAGCTTAAAATATTTACTATCTGGCCCTTTACAGAATAATTTTGCCAATGATCCCTTTCCTTAGATCTGCTCTTCCTGAAGTATTTCCAATCTCAGTAAATGACAAATCTATACTCCCAAATGCTCCAGCCAAAAATCCTGGATTGTTCCTTTAACTCTTTGCCTTCTTTCACACCATCCATTTAACTCCTCAGCAACTTCTGCCTTTCTATCTTCTAAATATATTCACTTTCCAATCACTTCTCTCCACCTCCACTGCTACCATTTGGGGCCAAGCCATTAATATTTCTTGCCTTAACTATTTAATGGATTTATAACTGGTGTCCCTTTCCTTTTCTGTGTCCCTCACCTCAACAACTGCACACCCCCAGCTGGGGATCGAGCCTGCTACCCGGGCTTGTACCCTGACCAGGAATCGAACTGTCACCTCCTGGTTCATGGGTCGATGCTCAACCATTGAGTCACACAAGCCAGGCTAACTAATACTCTTTTAACCTAAAAGATCTTACATGGTTTTTAAAACTTATTTTCTATTCCTCTTTCATCTTTCACTTTTCCCCAGACATTCATATCTCCTAGCTCTTTCTTGAACATGCCAGGCATCTTCATTCCTCGTGGCCTTAGCATTGCTGTTACCTTTGCCTGGGATGCTCTTCCCTGAGACTTCCTCATGTCTTGATCCCTTATCACCGCCTTTCTCAAATATCACCTACTCAGATGTCCATCCTACTTAAAACTGCAAGCCCTTTCGTAGCCAATATCCCACCTTCCTGCTTTATCTTTCACTAATGTATTTATCACCATGTAGAATATTTTATATTTTACATATTCATTTTAATTATTGTATCTCTACACATTGAAATATGGTCACCATGAGAGTAAGATGGCTATATATCCTGTTTATTGCTGAATCCCTGATGTCAAGAAGGTATGTAGGAGATGCTTGTGACCGTGTATTGATAGAATAAACACTTGGAGTTGAAAGAAGACAATTAATTGGAAAGATGCTCATTTTTTCTTTGTTGTCTTTCAACTTTCCCTTAATAAACTCCAAAACAAAAAACACTTGTATCCTAATTCTTTTGAGCTCATTATTTTGAACTATTTACTAAACTCATTTTTGTGCCAAAATAACTTAGATCAATGCCATTTAATGTACTAGGACCGTGGTTGGCAAACTGCGGCTTGCAAGCCACATGCGGCTCTTTGGCCCCTTGAGTGTAGCTCTTCCACAAAATACCACGGCCTGGGCGAGTCTATTTTGAAGAAGTGGCGTTAGAAGAAGTTTACGTTTAAAAAATTTGGCTCTCAAAAGAAATTTCAATCGTTGTACTGTTGATATTTGGCTCTGTTGACTAACGAGTTTGCCTACCACTGCCCTAGGACAACTAAAATACTATGATATCCAGGGAGTGTTCCATCTAGAGAGCTCAAAAGAGGCTCCACAGAGGGGGCAACCTATGAACTGTCTTCAAAGATCACTCAGCATTTCCCAGGACAATCCTCAGCTGACAGAAGGGCAGAGTGAATATCACAGGAAAATAAGTTGAGGTATGAAACAATTACTAAGCACAATACTTCTATACAACTAAATCATACAACATGTTTGGAAAGAAGAGAAAATGGCAGGGCACAAAACTGAAGAAATTACCACTGACCAGATGACAAAAGACCTTATCTTAAAGATTTGAGGGATGGAAATTTAATTTTCTTGAATGCAAATTAACTTGACATTTATGGTTAAATATCTCTAAATAAACATATTTTGAGATGATATAGAAAACATTTGTGTTCAAACGTACATACATTTAAAATGTGCATGCACGTTCCATGTGTGTTTTTTAGCTACCTTTATATCTACACAAACACTTGTGACCAGTACTTCCATCTCCATCTCCTTATACGCCTCTCCATATAAATATTCTATCCATATTATACTACATAAAGGAGCTGATCATTTTCCAATTTTAAATTTGCCAACATTTAGGGAAAAGAGGCAGAAAGTACAATAGTAAATATACTTAAGTCCCATGACTGGGCCTGCCATTTAAAAGCTAAATGGCACAGATCAAGTCTATTAATCCTCTGTGTATTAGTCTCTTCATTTATAAAACAAGGGAAATATCAACTGTCCTCACAGAAATTGCTCTAAGGATGAAATAAGTTAATGGAATAAATATATTAAAATGTAAATGCTATAAAAATGATAGTTTTTGTAGCAGTAGTACTAAAGAAAACACTACTTCAGGATTTGCATATATTAAATCTTGAAAGAAGTTTTTTCTAGTTACAACTCAAAGTAGAGTTCAATTTTTACAAAATTACAGAGAACCATTCAATGTACAAGTTAGATGTTTATAAAAATAAAATTTCAATAAAAGGGATATACATGTAAAGCATTACATAACATCTGTGTTTATTTTTCATTCATTAATTAATTTGACAAATATGTTTTGAAAATCACCCTTAATAATAAAACAGCCAAAATTTAATGTTTATCAAATACCACATACTACTCTATGTTTACAGTAATTATCTGATTTAGTCACCTCAAAGTCCCTCTGTGATAAACAGTACTTTTATTTACATTTTACATATGTTGTAAAAGAGTCTCTGGTTTTCAGTAACTTGCAGGCATCACACAGCAGACCTATGAAAATGCGAGGAGTCACAGCCAAATTTGATTCTAACACAAGCATCTATAACAGTGGTTCTCAACCTTTCTAATGTCGCGACACTTTAATAAAGTTCCTCATGTTGTGGTGACCCCCAAACATAAAATTATTTTTGTTGCTACTTCATAACTGTAATTTTGCTACTGTTATGAATCGTAATGTAAATATCTGTGTTTTCCGAAGGTCTTAGGCTCTACAGCAGCAGCAGCCCACAGGTTGAGAACTGCTAGCAGGGTCACCTAAGACCATCAGAAAACACAGATATTTACATTACGATTCATAACAATAGCAAAATTACAGTTATGAAGTAGCAACGAAAATAATTTTATGGTCGGGGTCACCACAACATGAGGAACTGTATTAAAGGGTCGCGGCATTAGAAAGGTTGAGAACCACTGATCTATAAGGACTACACAAATTTTTCTAAGCACATAACTTCTTCTGAAAGCTCATGGTATTCCCTCAAAATTTTTGCAGTTAAATGAAATTATATGGTTAACTCACTGATCACAGTACAACAATAAATCAAATATGAATTATCTCCATAGGAGTATCATTCAACTTTTCAAAATTAATGTTTTCCTTGTGCTCTGTGCCAGACCTTAAGTGAAAGGATACACTGTGAGTTTCTCAAAAATTTGGTTCATCTTAGCTAAATAGTTTTCATAAAATACACACACAAAATTCAGCATGTCTTGATTAAATAAACCAGAGGTTGGCATAACCCATGGATATGAGTTTTTAAAACAGTCATCTACACTAATAAAAGAGAAACATGCAAATTGACCATACCTCTGCTATGCCCACAAGCCACACCCACCAGCCAATCAGGAGCGAGTATGCAAATTAACCCAACCAAGATGGCTCAGCCACAGAGTGAGCAGAAGGCTTGGGTTTCCCTGGCAATGGAGGAAGCCAAGCTTCCTGCCCGCTCTGGCTGGCCCTGGCCTCCGCTCAAGGCTACAAAGTGTCAATTATAGAAAACAAATAAATCCCAACAAAAATGGCGGTTGCCACAGAGCTGGAGTGAGCAGGAGGCTTGGGTTGCCCCCAGCAATGCCTCTCAAGGCTACAAAGTTTCAATTATAGAAAATAAATAAATCTCAGATACCAGGGCCTCCACTTGGGTCACCGGGGGGCATGGCCAGCCTGCAAACTACCACAGGCCCCTCGCTCAGGCCTCCGCATGCCCCAGGGGAACCCCGACCCTGATCTGGGATACCCTGCAGGGCAAACCAGCCGGCACCACCCATGCACCAAGCCTCTATCCTATCTAATAAAAGAGTAATATGCAAATTGACTATCACTCCAACACACAAGATGGCTGCCCCCATGTGGTCAAAGATGGCTGCCCCCAGGTGGACACAAGAGGGCCACCACAAGATGGCCAGCAGGGAAGGGCAGTTGGGAGGGACCAGGCCTGCAAGGGAGAGCAGTTGGAGGTGATCAAGCCTGCAGGGGAGGGCAGTTAGGGGTGACCAGGCCAGCAGAGGAGGGAAGTTGGGGGCAACCAGGCCTGCAGGGAAGGGCAGTTGGGGGGTACCCAGGCCTGCAGAGGAGGGCAGTTAGGGGTGAGCAGGCCTACAGGGGAGGGCAGTTAGGGGCAATCAGGCTGGCAGGGGAGCAGTTAGTCAACAATCAGGATGGCAGGGGAGTGGTTAGGGGGTGATCAGGCTGGCAGGCAGAAGCAGTTAGGGGCAATCAGGAAGGCAGGCAGGTGAGCAGTTGGGAGCCAGCATTCCTGGATTGTGAGAGGGATGTCCAACTGCCTGTTTAGGCCCTATCCCGGTAGGGCAGTCAGACATCACTCGAGGGGTCCCAGATTGGAGAGGGTGCAGGATGGGCTGAGGGACACCCCCCTGTGCACGAATTTCATGCACCGGGCCTCTAGTCCTATATAATAAAAGGCTAATATGCAAATAAACCGAACAGTGGAACCACTGGTCACTATGACACGCACTGACCATGAAGGGGCAGATGCTCCATACATGGGGAGTGCCACTCAGCCAGAAGCTGGGCTCAAGGCTTGCGAGTGCAGCGCTAAGGAGGTCCGACTGGAAGCAGGCCTATGCTGGCAGTCAGACATCCCTTGAGGGGTCCTGGACTGCAAGAGGTTGCAGGCTAGGCTGAGGGACCCCTCCCCACAGAGTGCATGAATTTCATGCATTGGGCCTCTAGTAATTACTATAATCAGTATGTAGAAATAAACTCTGGCTAGTGGGTTCTGCAAAATTACAGAGAATCATTCAGTGTACAAGTTAAATATTTATAAAATATAAAATAAAATAAAAACTTGAGCCAAAGACAGAAATAGTATCAACAGTGTTGAATAGAAGAAAACTAATTAAGAAATGTGAGTCCAGTCCAGCCGCCATGACTCAGTGATTGAGCATCGACCCATGAACCAGGAGGTCATGGTTCAATTCCCAGTCAGGGCATGTGTCTGGGTCGTGGGCTCGATCCCAAGTGGGAAGCATGCAGGAGGCAGCCTATAGATGATTTTCTCTCATTGATATTTCAATCTCTCTCTCCCTTACCCTTCCTCTCTGGGATCAATAAAAAATATATTTTTAAAAAAGAAATGTGATTCCAGCTCCAACCCTGTTTACCTGATCAGGCAGAGAAGGTAGAATCAATCACATCCACTCTACTCAAGGCGAGAATTAAAGGTTCTTTGCAAAAAAGATGATGAGTTAGGGAGTTGTGGCATTTGGGCAGAAAATAAATCTTAGGAATAACCAACTCTCAACTATTCTAGCACATGCAAAATTACACTATTAATTAACATGATGATAATTTTGGTTTAATTTTCTAAAATGACTTGCAAAAACAAAAAGTGGTATATACATTTTAATGCCATTGCCACAATGAATTGAGTTGAGATGGACAGAAAATTCACTCATTCAAGAAATATTTATGAGCAGGTGCAATGGGACAGTCACTGGGTTGTGAAAGAGAAAGTAAGACAAGTGCTCTATTCTTAAAAAGCCATGGTACCTTTCGAATACATAAATGAATAAGTATAATAAAATGGGATGGGTACAATAATCTAAGTATGAACCATGTGCTCTGAAACATTGCAACAGTAGAGGACAAACTCAATACGGTGAAAGAGACTTTAAGAGGAAGAGACATTTACATAGAACCTTGATGAATGAGTAGATGAAATCTAAATAAGCAATGACTACAGACAAAGGAAATGCCAAGAGAGGAAAGGACATAACCAATGAAAAAAATAGTGTGACAGATTTAAACCATAGTGGGTAGGTTTGAATGTGTATAAGATGTGCAAGAAGATGAAAGTGGTAGGAGATGAATCTATAAAGGTGGGATGGGTCAAATTTAAACAGAACTATTTTGTAATGAAAACATATCTGAGGTCTGAATTTACAGGACATGATTTTTTTTTTTTTTTACATAGAGGAGGGAAGAGGGATAGAGAGTTAGAAACAAATGAGAGAGAAACATTGATCATCTCCTTCCTGCACACTCCCTACTGGGGATGTGCCTGCAACCAAGGTACATGCCCTTAACTGGAATCAAAACTGGGACCCTTCAGTCTGCAGGTCGACGTTCTATCCACTGAGCCAAACAGGTTAGAGCAGGAGATGACGTTTTTTATTGTTGAGAGTACCACAGACCTTACCTAAAGGTCTGTTATTTTCCCCACAATTTGTCCCTCTCCTCCCAGCCCCCACTCTACCCTAGGCCTTCACCACACTATTGTGTATGCCTATGGACTATGTATATATGCATACAAGTTCTTTGGTTGTAGTTTGATTTCTAGTTCTGTTCCTTACATCTGTTCTTGGAACTTGCAAATAAATTTAACACCTCTATGTATATCAAATGCCTATTTAGCAAAACAAGAGATAACAATATCCCATCTCCAAAGTTTAGCTTAATAAACAATAACAATGGCTATTAAGTGCATCAAATCATGCTAAAAGTTTTGGGTTTCATTAGATAGACAACAGAGAGCTCTGAACTATTTTTTAATGTTATAAATAGAATGAAATACAGTAGATCCTTTATTTTTATAAGATCTTAGACATAGAGAGATCACATTTGCATTAAATTTGTTCACAGAATGGTCATTAAGTGCATTTCTTTGAAATGCTTACCTACACTATTAAACAGTCTCTCTAAAATACACTCACAATAGAGAGCTCCATACAATTTTTAAACAAGGAAGTGACTGTTTAGGAAGATTTCCTGACACAATACTAATGATGGACTGAGGAAAATGACAGACAAGCCAATCAGCAGTTTATTAGAACAATTCAGAAAAATGACTTTGAAATAAGATGCCAGCAGTATGCATGGAAAGAGGGGTGTAGATGAGCTATAATTTGATGGTAGAATTAACAGGATGTGTGAACAAATAGCAGTGAGTTTAGAAAGTTGATTGATTATCATTCCTGGGAAAAAAGAAACTTTAAACTGTTACAGAATATAAAAATATAAAGAGAGAATTGTTTTCTGTCTATCCATATGTTCAAAGCCATGAGTACAACTCATCCTCAAATACAAATAGGTCCTATTTCCATCCTCATGCACAGATAGGTCCAATTAATTGATATGCTAAACTTGCAATTCTCTTTCTCTTCCTCTTCAAACTTACACACACCCTTTCACTTATGCCTCATTGATCGTTCTGCCAAGTCCTAGGTTATATTTTTCTTAGAAGCTGAAATGATTAATGAATTCTTCTATGACTAATGAGCTCAATATAAGAGAGATCTAGAGTTGCTCAGTAATTTGGTACTCTACCCATGTATTAGTAAGAAAACACAGCCACGCATTGATTATTGCTAATGATATCAGGTTGCCTGAGCACCTGCAGTCCTTGTCTTGTGCTTGTAGGTCATTGGAATTTATAGATTTCCTGCTAGAGATTACAAAGGAGAACCCTGAATGGCAATGGCAGCACACTCCCATTGACTCCAATGTATTGCTTTATTGAGAATTCTGAATGTGTTTCACCAAAAACATTCACCTCTTTTGGTTCATGTATTTTAACAATATGGAAAAAATCACTCAGAATTTTCTAATTGCTTGTACATTATGAAAACTTTATAAGTAACTTAGAGGTGAAGATAGGGCAGGAGGACAATATACTGGTTTCCACGATGGTTTGCTTTGGTAGAACAATATAGCTCTGCAGTTGATGGTTGCTAGTTACTGAGATAGTTGTGAAATAGGCAATCCATCACTTCAGCCAAGAAAGCAAGTTAAACCTGCATCTCAAGGGATTTTTCAAAATCAGGGAAAGCAGTGTGGCTTAACTATATTGAAAATTCTATGCTTTCCTTTTTGATTTGTTTTTATGGGACTAGATATGCAAGGTACTTGAATATGTATGTATATTCCTTTAGACTGGAATTACATTGCTGAAAAATAAATAGGATGCCTGGAAGGGATGAAAATGGTATATATATATAAATAGTTTTGATGAAATATGGCAGAATAAGTAGGGTATTTTTAAGGATAATTATTTGAAAATATTATCTTAAGGGCTTATAACTTCAATGCTACTGTTGCTGTTTAGGTCATATCCATAAGTTTATATAAACAAATAGTATTTTAATGATTATAATATTCAAATTTAATTAGATTTAAAAATTGATTAAGGAATTACACATTTATGAACCATAGAAGTTAAGATTAATAAGAATACCAATAGACAAAATAAGGACTTTTATCCCCTACACAATACACATTCACTGTTTGCTGAATGAATTAACTAGCTTTTCTTAGTGTACCAATTTGGTTAATTTCTAAATTCTTATGAAGGAGTGAAACTTGCTTACATGGTTTAGATCTCTATTTTGTTAAAACAGTTTTAAACAATTAATGGAAATAAAGTGAGCAAAATCACTGTCTATTCAAAGTCCCAAATATACAGTGCTACATAGATAATGTATACTCCTGATACCTGAGAATAAAAGTTCTAACTTTTATAAGGAAGTTAACACTGGAGAGAAAAACAGCTGATGCTACCACTGTGAGTCTAATAGCTATAATTTTTCCAACTGCCTTGCCAAGGGCATCCAAGATTATAAACGTAACAAACATCATCATAGAAATTAAAGCACATGAATAGGTGGGATTAAGAAATCAGAAAGTGTCTACTGAAGCATTATGTTCTAAATCTTCTAAAAACTGGACAAAAATGCCTACAGAGAATAAGAGTTTCTTATATAAAGGCAAGCCAGCTTGTAACAATGACTTTAAATTCAATATTTTGGCTGAATAACTCAATTTACATCTCTAAATCTCTTGTTATTGAGACTATGAAGCATGTAAATTTAAGAGGGATAATCAGGAAGCCAGTTTGAGAAACAGCTTGCTTTAATGGTATACAGAAAGTTCTACAATACTAAAATTAATTTCAAACATACATTTCCTGTGTAGGTTTTGGTAAGTAAACTAACCAGGTTTGGAAATCATTTTTTAATGAATAGATAGATAGATAGATAGATAGATCTATAAATACACCAGCATCACATCCAGAAAGATCCAGTTTAAGGCACGTTGGAAACTATATGTATTAAACTTTCTCCTTACTGAATCATATATTCTCAATTAGTTCGCTTGGCCATATAGTATATGGCCTTGATAAAAAAGGCCAAAGTATGTTGGATAGGTGGATGTATTAATGGTTAGATAGATAGCTTTTATTTAAAAAAAGTTACATTTCCATTTATAAAAATGACTTCTTTTTATTCAGTAGTCAATAAAAGTACATATAATACCTAATCAGTTTAACAGCCAATCCCTTCATAATACGCATATAAAGAAAAAATAAAAACCTGTATTTCCATCATTATTACTAGTTAGGTATTGCCTCCTGAAATTTGTTTCTTTCCATGTGTGTATGCATGTATATCAATTTTCTTAACATTGGTAGTATTTTTAAAAATATTTTTTGTTGAATTTTAAAGAGAGGGGAAGGAAAATGGAGAGAGAGATAGAAATATCAACATCAATTGGCTGCCTCCGGCACAACCGCCCTGCTGGGGATCAAACACACAACCCCAGGATGTGCCCTGACCAGGAATTGGAACCAGTGACTTCTTGGTTCATAAGTGGAAGCTCAACCACTGAGGCATACTGGCCGGGCCATTTGTAGACTTTTGATTCCTGCATTTTTCATATAAAATTGAATTTTGAGTATTACCTTCATAATTATTATATACTTGAATGTTATTGTCCTTCTACGTAACACTTCACTCATATTATGTTATATTGTAGAAATACTCTGATTTAATAACCATTTATCTTGCGTACTATAGAATCTTCTTAAAAATGTATTTTTGAATTTTATCTTCAAGTAGTCCTGTGAAGCAGACCTTATTATCCCCATTTTGCACTTCAGCTAAAAGAAGCTAGGGACAGAAATGCCTGCCTAGGGTCACAGAGTCAGGAAATGTCAAGATCAAACCTTCCATACAATGAGTTATAGAAATGAAGTAACTGAGGATTTGCACTTCTGAACTTTCATCAACTTGTTATACCTGGCATCCCTTTGTACTTGAACCCCCATATTAATAATAAACTACACATCATTACCTAACTAATACTTCTATACAATAATAATTAACTAATGATGTATGGATGTAATGGCTCCTAACTAATGGTTGTCAGTATTCTAAGTACATACAAAATAATCTATGGCCCCACTTCCCTTAGCAAAACCTGAGAAAAGAATTCGGAAAGCCACTTACAGTAACTAAGGGCAGACACACCACAGGGACCAAAGTTGCCTGCCACTCTCCCCAAAGCACATGATTTCTGTCTGTTTCACCAATATTTTTTTTTCACTCTTTAAAAATTAAGATGCAAGTAAAGATGATTTTTACTTGCCTTAGGGGTTATTTGAAGTAAGATTGTGAGTGAAGAATATTTTTGTCACTATAACAAAGATATATTGAATATATTTTCCTTGTTAGTTTTAGGCTGTGCATGCCTACATTGCAGGATTCTAAATTATACATTTCAATATCTAGCCAGACAACTGGCAGTGTTCAGTGAAGAGTTTGAAATTGGCTGTGGAACTCAGGAATGGTTTGAACTAGGTGTTTGGAAGTCAATTGCTCATAGTGAGGTTATGAAAATAAATTCCCCCAAACAGTATGCCTAGAAAGACAAGAAAGAATTTGGAGACAGAGGCTTGGGAGAAGGCCTTTAAGGGATAAGACAAATTATGTACCCATTACAAGTAGAAAGTTTTAAAAAATGGCTTTTCTCACTGGCCAAGGGAATTATATTAAAGAGTTTTGACCTAGCAAACAGATATAAGGAGAAAGAAGAAAAGAAACTTAGATATAAACCTAAATGCCATATTTGATATTGAACATTTGTGTGGCTGATGAAAGAAGAATATGAGACTTCAGATATTGATTCTGGCCATTATGCTGTCACGCTGTAGTGCATATATTATATGTCTTCAATGATGACTAGTTGGGCCAAGTCCAGTGGGATGGAGCTACCAACTGATCTGTGCAATGGAAGTCTGATCTTTGGTAGGGAAACCCCAAATATTTTGAGTGGTTGAAATCAGAAACTATCCAAGCACTCAGGGAATTTGCCCAAATAAATCATTTTTTGGGTCATTGTTTTGGCCTCGTTTTTACCCATTGGTGGTTGTGCTATTTCATAGCAACAATAAATTTACAAGCCAAATGGTGAAACTTGCAACCAAAATAATACTGGTAAAAATTAGATACCTCCTAATTGAGTTGGCCACCTCTTGGGGAAACCATTCAGAAAACTTCCAGAAAGCTATAATCACTATACTATAATTACAACGGTTTTGTTGTGATGCCATGAATTACAGGTAAAGCAAGAAGAAATCATAATTATAACTAGGAAATATTACTAATCTCAGGGGAGAAAATGAAAGTGTTCCCCTCAATCAGCTATAATTGTTCCAGCAAAACTTTTATGTATATGGACACATTAAGATTTAGATGATGATACTAGAACCAAATACTTGATGAAAGTCATTTAGTATTCAATATCTGCAGTTATATCAATACTAGAGGCTCGGTACATTAAATTTGTGCACAGGTGGGGTCCTTAGGCCTGCCCGGAGATCAGGGCCAATCAGGGCCGGGCCAGAGAGGAGGTGATGGTCGCCGAGCCAGGTGTGGAAGGAACAAACACCAACATCGTCAGTGCTCCACCACCATGCAGTTCCCTGCCCCTCCCCCTCCTCCTTTCCTCGCCACTGCACCACCACCGCAGTGGGCAGGCAGCAGGCTGATTGGGAACAGCCAGCCGGGGGGGAAGGGACCACGGGAGGTTGGCCAGCCAGGGGCGGAGGGAGGGACCAAGGGGGGTTAGCCGGTCAGGGGAGGTTGGCTGTGGGAGAGCTCTGACCACCAGAGGACAGCTCCTGTGTTAAGTGTCTGCCCCCTGGTGGTCCGTGTGTGTCATAGCAACTGGTTGTTCTGGTTGCTTAGGCTTTTATATATACTAGCATTCCCGTTGCAGGAAAAATCCTGCAATAGGGTTTCCTGCTGCACTCTACCCCACCCTGCCTGCTCTCTTCCCTTGTCCCCTGCCCCGAGATCTCCGCCAGCCCCCCTGTTTTTCTAACTTCTCCGCCAGCCCGCTCTCCTTCCTTCTCCCCCGGCCCCGCCTAGGCTCCTCCCTTCTCCCCCGGCCCGCCTTCTCTGCCAGCCCGCCTGCTGTTCCCTTCTCCCCCGGCCCCGCCTCCGCTCCTCCCTTCTCCCCCGGCCCGCCTTCTCTGCCAGCCCGCCTGCTGTTCCCTTCTCCCCCGGCCCCGCCTCCACTCCTCCCTTCTCCCCCGCCCCGCCTTCTCCGCCAGCCCGCACTCCTTCCTTCTCCCCCGGCCCCGCCTCCGCTCCTTCCTTCTCCCCTGACCCCGCCTCTGCTCCTCCCTTCTCCCCCGGCCCCGCCTCCGCTCCTCCCTTCTCCCCTGGCCCCGCCTCCACTCCTCCTTTCTCCCCCGGCCCCGCCCCTTCTCCCCCGGCCCCGCCTGCTCAACTTCCTTCTCCTCCGGCCCCGCCTCCGCTCCTCCCTTCTCCTCCCCCCGGCTTGCTTGCTTCTCTGCAGCTTTGCTCCCTTCTGCAGCTCTTGGCTTCATTCTACTCTGTCGTGATATGCAAATTAGCCGCCATCTTTGTTGGGATAATTTGCATATTCATCCTGATTGGTTGATGGGCGTGGCTTGGCTGGTGGGCGTGGTTTGGTCGTAGCGAAGGTGCGGTCAATTTGCATATTTGTCTATTATAAGGTAAGATAGACTATAGGCTTGGTGCACAAAATTCGTGCACAGGGGTGGGGTCCCCTCAGCCCAGCCTGCACCCTCTCCAATCCGGGACCCCCTCAGGGTATGCCCAACTGCCAGTTTAGGCCCCGATCTGGCAGTCGGACATCTCTCTCACAATCTGGGATTGCTGGCTCCTAACTGCTCAATTGCCTGCCTGCCTGATGTCCCCTAACTGCCCCCCTTGCCAGGCTGATCACCCCTAACCACCTCTGCCTACCGGCCTGATCACACCCAACTTCACCTCTGCCGGCCTGGTCAACCCAAACTGCACCCCTCGCCAGTCTAGTTGCCCCTAACTGCCCCCCCACTGTCCTGGTTGCCCCTAACTGCCCCCTGCCGGCCTGTTCACCCCCAACTGCCCCCCGCTTGTCTGGTCACCCCTAACTGCACCCCCTGCTGGCCTGGTCACCCATTACTGCCCCCCCTGCTGGCCTGGTTGCCCCTAACTATCCCCCCTGCCGGCCTGGTCACCCATTACTGCCCCCCTGCTGACCCGTTTGGTCGTCCCTCACTAAACCCCTGCCAGCCTGGTCGTCCCACACAACCTGCTGTTCGGTCGTTACTGTTACTGTGACGGCATCCCAGACAATTTGCATATTCCTTTATTATTAGTATAGATAACTTTGGGGTTTGCTAAATTAACCTTTTGCTCTCGGATGTCGAGTGAGACTCGACACAGTTAGCATCGGTAGCAGTAATTCAAAATTACTCTTTGAATGTATCAATAATTTGAAATATAAAAAAATCCAAATAAATAAGTTTGTATGAAAAGAAACTCCAGTTTTTTATTCTACTGCCACGCTTTGTAAAATCTGGGGTATTTAAAAAATTAAATCCTGAGTAGAATAAAGGAATCAAGAAAAAAGCAAACGAGTGCAAAGGATTAATATATTACACCATGATATTTATTTAACATACTGACCAAGATCTTAAAATAGTACTGTGTCATACAGACCTAAACTTACAATGGGAGGAGGGGCGGGGGAGAAAAAACTGGTACAGAATTTCCATACTGAAAGGCCACATAAGGAAGCCAAAGCATTAATTGTTATAGTAAACATGAATTATTCAAGAAATAACAATGTTCTGCCTTCCATAGTTTGGCATGCTCTCAGACACTCCCCTTCCCAGTTGTAGATGGCATCTGAATAACTCAATATATTTTCTTTGTTGGAATTCTCATTCTCTAAGCTAACTGGAGAAGAAATAAGAAGAACGAGATCAAAAGGCAACTGATTAATGCAATCTAATCAGTAAGTGAAGTTAAAGAGACTGGCTAGTGTGTCTCAGTGGTTGAGCATCGACCTATGAATTAGGAGGTCAGGGTTCAATTCCCTGTAGGGTACATGCCTGGGTTACAGGCTCAATCCCCAGTTTGGGGCATGCAGGAGGCAGCTGATCAATGATTCTCTCTCATCATTGATATATCTATCTATCTCTCCCTCCTCATTCCTCTCTGAAATCAATAAAAATATATTAAAAAATAAAGTTAAAGAAAAGAAGAGCAAGAGTAGTAACTTCTATTTATAAGCAGCTAATAAAGAATATCAAATTATGTTTTAAAAAAAGCATAATCATTCATTATTCCAAAAAAATAAGAGAAACACAATTTGGTCATTGAAATGCTAAGAATTCCGTTAGTTATACTAAACATTACAAGTTTCTTTGGAAGCCTAATTATAAAATAGCTGGTTTTGCTCTAAATTGGGATGAATGTGTACATATGCTTGGAAACCAAGATAACTTATCTTAATCACCTTAATGTTTATTTACCATCTATGCCATAGTGTGGCCCCACCCCTTATCCCATTCCAAAGAATTACATGGGTTATGCAGGTCTTTTTGTACATGCTTAACATAGTGCCCCAAGAATAAAAGGATCAAAATAAATGTTTATCAAGAGAATGAATTGTTACCAAAGAGGTTGTTTTTACATCATTCATCAAGAGAAAATTGTATTCGAACAGGACTCTTTATGATATATGACTTTACTAAACAACTTCATGGTATGAAGGTAAATGAAATCTTACAAAAACACAACAGCTGAGAGCACATAGACTGCTTTTTTTTTTTTTTTACTGTGTTAGCACTTGCATTCCTGATAGGCTGATATTACTACCCAGGCCCATATGAAAGTTACACTGAAATCAATGTGAATCCTACAGGCAAAGAACTATAGGATTTAAAATGAAATCAAGTGCAGGCCTCTCCACTGTTATGCCAGTTCAACGACTTGTGAAGTTTTGAAGCTGTCCTTAGAGACTATAAATTAATTCCTAAGGATTATCTTCTCTGTTGTATAAAAGGCAGAACTGAAATTGAGGGGGGAGGGTGTAGAAAGCTTTTTTCAATTAAGTAAATTGCTTTATGCAAAAGGATAGTTTCCCCAGGCCTTCAGAGTTGTTGCCTAGCTTCTGAGAGGGAAAAAGCTGACTTTCATTCCATAAGCTCAACATGTTCTCAAATAAATGATCCAACTGGAATCTACCTAAAATTCTGTTTTTCAAAATGCAGGTGCAGATTTCAGGGTATTAAACAGCAAAGGAAAAAAATATGTACTGATATGTACATTAACAGCTATATCACAAAGTCAAATTAAATTATACTTCTTTCCCAACTCGAATTATCAGGAATGAAAGTTCTGTAGTTACAAACCTAAAAAAATTGTTGTTTAATACTCCTTTGCTTATTACTTAATGGACTTTGAATTCTCAGCTTATGTAAAAACATGAGCCTGAGTTTTAATGGCTAGACTTTTTCTTAACATTCTCTTATAATTCTACACAAGTGGACAGTGCACATTGCCAAGAACAAGACAAACAAGCTGTCTTGTGATGAGCACCAAGCCAAGGTATACATACTAGGAATAGTGAAAAGAAACACACACACACTATTTAAAAAAAAACTACTGCAAAACAATAGAATGGAGCCCTTATTGCAAAACTTAGAGGAAAAGCAGAGCTGTGGAAATTATTTCAAAAGTACTTGGCTAACGTAATAGAATGTGAAAGAAGACCTCGACCCCACAAAAGGGGAAAGTTTGAGATGCTACAATCAAAACATTAAAATTCACACTGTCAGATCAAACAAACATATTTGTAGTATATAAATTAGTGCTCTGTCTTGAGAAATTTGGCAATATTTAGAAACATAAAATGCATATACCCTTTGTCCAAGAAAACTCATTATTATAAATTTATCTCACAGTTAAATCCCCATGAATAAGCAAAAGTATGTGTAAGTGTATGGACACCAGAGCATGCTTCATAATGACAAAAAGTATACACAAAACAACCATTCATGAGGAAATGAATGGCTAATATGGCCAGTAAATGAAAAATATATCTATTCACTGTGTAGCACATAAAGAAAAATATATATATATGAATGTATCATAACCCACAGACGCAGACTACAGTGTAGTGAATTCCAGAGGGAAAGCGGGGGCGGAGGGGGGGGAGTGAGGACTGGGTGGAGGTGGGCAAAATGGGGAGGGAAATGGGAACATCTGTAATAATGTCAACAATAAAAAATAAGTCTTTATATGCAGAGATAAATTTATCTTATTATGTAAAAAAGAAGTGAATTGCAGGACAATGTTGTGCAAATAAATAAGAACATATGTCTGCATATGGCTAGATAATTTATGGGAGAATAGACAGGCAAGTCTCAACTCTTTATTCCTGGGCAAAAAAATGGTGGCAGTAAATGGGGGTGGAAGGTTAGGATGGCTTTTTCTTACTTCACACCATTCAGTTCTGATGAATTTTTTAACCACTAGCATTTTTTTATAAAGTTAAAAGAAGTATTAAAATACTATCAAAGTTTTCTTTATGTGATGTTATATTTTTTTAAATATATTTTTATTGATTTTAGAGAGGACGGGAGAGGGAGAGAGAGTTAGAAACATCAATGATAAGAGAGAATCATTGATCAGCTGCCTCCTGCATGCCCCCCCCCCCCACTGGGGATCAAGCACTCAACCAGGCATGTGCCCTGACCAGTAATTGAACCATGACCTCCTGAGGTTCACAGGTTGAAGCTCAACCACGGAGCCATGCCAGCCGGGCTAAGTGATGTTATATTTAAACATACAGCCATGAAAAGTTTTCCTAGGTATATAATTATGTCACAGCAAGACAGAAAGATATGTAGAGTATAATTATATAAAACATGTGTGTACATATTTATGCACAAATACACAGAGAAAACTGTTCAGAATTGTACATACAAAATGTCATAAATTGTGATAGAAATAACATTGTGCCAGAATATGGAGTAGTGTGGGTGGAGTAAGGTAAAGCAGGCTATGACTCATGTTTTATTCTCCTATACTTCCATATTTTGATTTTTTTTATTTATAAGGGGCATAAAGTACTGCACTGTTTCTGTAATTTTGAAAGTTAAAGAAAGCACTGATAGGAAGGAATGCTTTGATTAAGCTTCTAAATCACAGGGGTGGCAAAAACTGTCAAAAAAATCAGCCCAGCTGCTATGGCTCAGTGGTTGAGCATCCACCCAAGAACTAAGAGGTCACTGGT
Organism: Cnephaeus nilssonii; assembly: GCF_951640355.1. Classification (NCBI taxonomy): domain Eukaryota; kingdom Metazoa; phylum Chordata; class Mammalia; order Chiroptera; family Vespertilionidae; genus Cnephaeus; species Cnephaeus nilssonii. The sequence goes on along the minus strand of NC_137071.1, from coordinate 16,375,653 downwards.
CGATTCCTGGTCAGGACACATGCTGGGTTGCAGCTTGATCCCCAGTATGGGGTCTATGGTGTGGGAGGCAGATGATCTATGATTCTCTCTCATCATTGATGTTTCTCTCTCTCCCTCTCCCTTCCTCGTTCTCTAAATATTAATTTTTAAAAGCATATTTTAAAAAAGAAATCAGAGAGATGCAACAATGTGAATACACCCCACATCACGGAACTGTACACTTAAAAAAAGTGTTAAGATAAGCACAATCAATGGACACAAGACACTGGGGGGGGGTGGGATGAGGGCTTGCGATAGGGGTTAGGGGAGGTTGGGGGAAGGTCAATGGGGGGAAAAAAGGAGATATATGTACTACTATATGTAATACTTCAAATAATAAAATAGTAAAAAAGATGGTAAATTTTAGGTTATATGTATTTTTACACAATTAAACTATTTTTAAAAGACAGGAATGAGAAATAAGAGAAGATGATAGAAGTGGTTGTACACAAAAATGAAACAACCTAATGATTACAGATTTTTTTCATTTGAGGCAACAACATACAACTGAAAACTCTCCAGGAAAAAAAAATGAGCTGAACATGTGTATGTCTTTTTTGTCTTTTATCCAGAACAGTGGTCTCCAAAAGGGGATGAGTAGATTCCTAGGGGTATTATTGATCAGTTGCTTGCATGATAGAAAGGACATATTAGAAGTTTTATTTTCATTAATTTTAATCATTAATGATATGATTTATAGATATATTATAAGAACAAAACATGCACATAATTCATAAATATACATATACTGAGGGCATGATGAGAGGAGTATATAATGTAAAATATTTGAAGATCACCATTTTTAGGCCACATTTATGATAGGCAACTACAAATGGACATATTCTGGCTGGATATTTAAGAGAAAAAAAAGACAAAAACAAAAGACTTCTGAGCACAAAATCAAGTTACATATAAAAGAATAAAAATCCAAATTGTCCTCATTTTCCTCTGAAACATTAAAAGTCAAATAATTTTGAAGCTCTACCTGCATTTTTTTCAGAGAGAACTGTTGTGATTCAATAATTGTATTTCCAGCCAAGAAATTACAGAAGAGAAATATATGTTCCAATTACAGCATCTTAGAAATTATATTGACCATGTATTTTTTTTCTTGAACAAAATACTTGAAATAGTACTCCAACTAACTGAGGTAATTATCAGAATTATCGATCAAAAATGCAACATTATAAAAAGTTGACAGCAGCTAATAAAAGCAAGGATCAATATGTATAAAATTAAAATCAAATGTAGTCGTTGGGAGAAAAAAATTAACAAAAAGTCTCAATTACAGAATCTGAGTCTTAAATGCCAAATTCTACTAACTAAAACTTAGAAATGGGAAACTGAGGAGAAAGCAAAATCTAAAAATATACTGGTACTGCCAGGAAATGAAGCTAAAGCTAACAAAAAAAGAATTTTTTGTTTGTAAAATCTATGAACAGTAAAATTATGAATGATTTTATTTAATGATTTGTCCTGACTTTTCTGTTTCAAAAATTATATTGCATTCATTTATAGTACAATAAGCTGGCTGTTATATTTTTGTGTAAATACCAAAGAGAAAAATATAGATTAATTTTATAAAAGCTGAAAATATTTACCTTCAGATTTTTTCTCTGTAACAAAAATGACATATGATAGTAAACAACATTTATGTTCCCACCTTATTACCAGATAGACTTCTTCTAAATCACTTTAACCATATTCCTTCATCGTCCTTAAAACAGATGTTGGCCTCTTCTACTACTCATCACTTCTTTCCCCTTTATTTATAAGGCACAAAGTACTGGCACTATGTAGCTTACCTTTCTCACTATAGATGTGCAAGCAGTGTGCCCATAGAGTTTTGCAAGGAAAGGTTACCACCCAAGCATTTATATACATTCAGACTTTTAATCACACCCATAGGAAGTGAAAAGACAACTATAATGAAATGTGCACAGCCTCATAAAATTTACAAGACAATAGGGTGGTGAAGGCCTGGGGTGAGGTGTGTGAGGAGGCTGGAAGAAGTCAATAGGGGAAAAGGAGGACATATGTAATACTTTCAACAATATTTTTTCAAAATAATATTCTATAAGTAGAGATCAGCAATAAACTCAATCAGTGATATACTAACACATTGTGGATGGATCACGAGAATTCTCACTTTATATTACACAGTGTTTTACAAAGTATACTTTAAAAAGATAGTAGCTTGTAAGAACATGTAATAAATAACTTCAAAATGCAATGGGTATTTAATTTTAAAGTGTGCCTTTAACATTTATATAAAATGTTTTTTGCACTCGTTCAATAGAAACTCATCTGGCCACTGGGTAAAGCTAGCAATAAAACTACTGGTCCGCAACGTGTTAACAATATAAACAAAATGAACTAACAAGCAAAATATTGACAGATTCATAGATAAAGAGTAGACTGACAGCTGTCTGGTAGGGGGAGAGGAGGGGCTGGTTCAGTAGTGGGGGGATTGACCAAAATAGACAAAAAAGGAAAAAAACCTCATGGACACAGGGGGAGGGGAGAGTAGAAGGAGGTGGAGGAGGGTAAAGGAAGGATAAATGGTGATAGACAGAGACCTGACTTGGAGAGGTGAACACCCAATAGTTTACAGATGATCTACTGTAGAATTGTACACCTGAAACCTGTATAATTTTGTTAACCAGTGTTACCCCAATAAATTCAATAAAAAGGAAAAAAGAATGAATTCAAGATGGTTTTGTAGAAAAAAAATGAGCAAAAGATTGAGGAATAGGTAAAATGCATGCAAATAATGGTTACATATTTAATAAGGATCTATAATAAAATTATAAAATGAAACTTAATGATATCTTAAGAGAAAGAATAGATTAAAATAAAAAGGTACTTAATCTCAGTTATAGTTAATGAAGACTAAAATGAAATGTCAGGTGGGAAATACCAATAATCAATTTAATACTAGGTTACATTATATGAAATTTTCACTCTAATAGATCAAAATCAATTGAATGTTAGCAATTTCAAATGATTCAAACTATTATTTTAAAGAGCTAGATTAGACAAATGTCTAAGATATGTGAAGTGCTTTAATAAAAATCCACAGTGACTGTAAAACAAGTTGACAACTCTCCAAACTATCACAAAAGAAAGAAGAAAAAACAATTTTCAAGGGGAAAAAATGTACAAAGTTGGAAGTTGTGGTTTAATATCCTGATTTCATTGTTAAAACCACTCTATGGTCATACATGAAGATATCACTTCAATTACAGACATCTTTCATTATCTCAATTTAACCCATTTTGATCATATGTTGGATGAAAATGTTTGGTTACTGGGAGTCTGTATTTCATTGTTTAAATGATGAAAACAATAATGCCTATACAGGGAGTCCTAGCATCTACATAACAATCTACCAAGGTTTCTTCATAATATAGAATATTTAAAAATCAATTACATTTAACATTAATAATAAGCTAATATGTTTTGTTAATGCATTCATTTATATTTTTATATTTTTGTATGGTATACAATGAGGTTTCATTGCAATGACCATATATTCTACTGTAAATACACCAAGAAAATACATGAATGTAGGGTAAATGAGGACATGTGAATTGACATGCTTACACCTTAACTGCACTTCTTTCCACTTGTTATACAAAGTCAGTTTTAGATTTCTTAGGCACACTTCCTTTCTTCATCATAATGTTTTCCATTTTCTTTGAGGATGTGTTCTCTTAATAATGTGGAAATTTTACAATGAGATTGTACATATTTAAATAATATGAGCATGACACGTTAACTTATTGTCAAACAGCTGAGATATTGCTGTAGACACAGTATAATCTTTCTTCTGAAATAGCCAGCAACCTAAATAATTCTGCTGGAAGGTGGGTGAGAATGTATTACATATATAGTTGATTACTGATTCATGTTTAGGGTAAACATTATTTATAGTTAATAATCAGAAACTGAGAATTCAGGTATCAATGGATTTCTTTAAAAAAATAAAAATGTAATATATGCAAAAAAGAATATAATGTAAGCATTCTGTAAATATGTGAATATGTAAATTCGTTATATAGTCACAGAAACTTCACATGATTTAGCAGACCTACTCTTTGTGAAAGATATAATACTTTAGAAAAAAAAGGGAGAGCAATTCAGTCACACACTGTACCATAAAATCTCAGTTGGAGAAAAAAATTAGAAATTATACAGGTCTCTCTCCCTATAATAACAGCATTTCACTTGACATAATTCAATTTCACCCTTATGATTCATTAGGTACTTTCAAATCCTGAGATAATCTAATGCCAATTATTTTAAATATTGGTTTCTTTAATCTATAAATGTGCGGAAACTGTAAGTTGACAGGCAGTTTTCTTGGATGAATTAAAAATGCATACATTTTCTGAAGATGTACTTTTCATAGTAACTGTCTTTAAATGGTCTAGTAGCATTAAAAATAAACTTTCTTGCCCTAGCCCAGCAAACCGTGGCTCGCGAGCCACATGCGGCTCTTTGGCCCCTTGAGTGTAGCTCTTCAACAAAATACCAGGTGCGGGCACGCACATACAGTGTGATTGAAACTTCGTGGCCCATGCACAGAAGTCGGTTTTCGGCCTGGGCGAGTCTATTTTGAAGAAGTGGTTCTAACGCCGAGCCACACTCAAGGGGCCAAAGAGCCGCATGTGGCTCACGAGCCCCGGTTTGCCGACCACTGCCCTAGCCGGTTTGGCTCAGTGGATAGAGCGTCAGACTGAGGAATGAAGGGTTCTGGGTTCCATACCCAGTCAAGGACACATACCTAGGTTGCAGGCTGGATCCCTGGACCCGATCAGGGTACATGTGGGAGGCAACCAATAGATGTGTCTCTCTCACATTGATGTTTCTCTCTCCCTTCCACTCTCTCTAAAATTCAATGGAAAAATATCCTTGGGTGAGGGTAAATAAATAAATAAACTTTACTTCTAGAATGGAAGATTTGAGCTCCATATGTAGCAAAAACAACATCGGTTCTAATTCAGGAAGGTGGAATGCTGTTAGTATAGTGCTTTTGTAATGGGTACTAAATAGCTCAGGACAACTTCACTTCTGAATCAGCTTTTTTTTTCCAAAACCTGTTCCCAAACCCTCATTTGTTTATTCTTCCCTTGTACTGTGTGGATTTTTGTTAAGAACCTAACATCCATTCAGGAGCAAGGCAGATGTATGAATAAAAAGTCAAGCAAGTAGTAAAAAACCATAAAGAATGCAAATTTTCTTTGGCCTTCATAAGTTCAGAAATATCTACTACTCTAAAGTGATATTATTCCCAATAGAATAAAACATCGGTTTGGTCATCCCAATGTTAGTGTAATTGTATGCCATACAGATTAATAAGCTTAAATTCCATTTCTTCTCCCAGGGAAATCTATTAAAAAATGATTGGGTATCTGATTAGCCCAAATGGTTGTAATACAAATTATTATAAGATTTTTCTTGAATATGGCTAAAATGTTGCACATAAAAGTTTAATTGAATAGATTTGAACTTTCCTTGTATTATTCATAATATGTAAACATCATCAATTACACATAACTGGCTGTTATATTCCATATTCAAGAGTCCACACTGAATAAGAATGAGCTTTACTGAACAATTTAATATGCCCACACTACATTTTTTTAAGTAACAAAATAGTACTTCCAATTTTTTTGTAAGAAAAATTGAAACTCACCAAATGGACCAAGTTTTCAACAAACTAAATCAGTGATGGCGAACCTATGACACACGTAGCCATTTCTGATGACACGCGGCCGCGTGCCGAGGATGAAACATTTGCTGCTCCTGAGGATGAAACATTTGCGACTAGAGTCTTGGAGTTAGTTTTTTCCTCAAAGTGACACACTACCCGAGTTATGCTCAGTTTTTTGGCGAAGTTTGACACACCAAGCTCAAAAGGTTGCCGTCACTGAACTAAATCATAGTATTGGCCTTTCATTGTTGTATACAATTATTTATAATTCTAGCAAAAGTATACCAAATTTATTATGACCCTTGCTTTATCCTGCTGCAAACACATCTATGCATAGATTCCTGTTAACACCAAGTTAAGGGCAAAAACAAAATAAAGAGAGATGTAAATATATTGAAGATTTGCCTTTATCCTTTTTTTAAAATAACACCAAATATATTTTATCCTAAAACTGTGAACCCTGACATGTTTCCATGAATAGAGTTTTCCTTTTTTATTCAAAGATGGTAGTAGTAAAAATATTTGTGTTTTCTTCAAATCGAGTATGTCAATATTAGTCTCCTTGTTTTCAGTGATACTATTAGCAGATTGTATTCCTTAATATGTAACCTGTATTTTCTCTAACTGGAAAAGTTTACAAAAATAATAATTTTCTTTAAAAAGTGGGTTAGCCCGGCCAGTGTGCTCAGTGGTTGAACATCATCCTAAGAACCATGATGTCATGGTTATTCCTTGTCAGGGCACATGCCTGGGTTGCAGACTAGATCCCCAGTAGGGGGCATGCAGGAGGCAGCTGATCAATGATTATCTCTCATCATTGATGTTTCTCTTTCTTCTTTTCCATTCCTCTCTGAAATCGATATATATATAAAAGAAGAAAGAGAAACATCAATGATGAGAGATAATCATTGATCAGCTGCCTCCTGCATGCCCCCTACTGGGGATCGAGTCTGCAACCCAGGCATGTGCCCTGACAAGGAATAACCATGACATCATGGTTCTTAGAATATATATATATATATATATATATATATATATATATATATATATATATACATTTAATTGGGTTATAAATTGGGTTAGATGAGAACATTTGTATTCTGTATTTCCAATTATTTTCTTACTTGTGAATGGTACAAGACTACCCAACATATCTAAAGAAAGAACATTTCTGAGTGTTTTAAGTGGGTTAGAAATGTTGAGAAATAATATTTCAGATTGTTTGTATGCATGTTATATATTTTTATGTGTACATATAACACTACAATACCTAAATGTGAAATTTGAAGCTGCCTGTTAAGTAGTCTAAAATTTCAGTTTTTTACTTTTGAAGATACATCAAAATCTAGGATATTCACCAAATTTAAATAAAAATAGAATATTTTAGGTTTAAATAATCATTTAATGCAATAATATTCATATGGATGTTTTCAGTTTTTGTAGGCTGTCTCAATATAAAGGGAGAACTCTCTATGATTTTTTCTTGTAGCTATATCATAGCCATTATATGCAGGTGCTCCTGAATTGGATCTCTTCCAGGAGGCAGCTGATCAATGATTCTCATCATTGATGTTTCTATCTCTCCCTCTCCCTTCCTCTCTGAAATCAATACAAATATTAAAAATATATATTACAAGTTTGAGGAAAGATAACTAAACACACTAAAAACCACATTGGCCAAAATTTATGGGCTGTATTAATTCTCAAGAGTTTCTGATGGGCAGTTTAAACACCACTACAATATAAAAGTGACCATGCTGTATGCGTGAGGATGTTATATACAACCTTTCATACTTTCCTCACAATAATTCTTGACATAACTGATATTATGAGAGGATAAATAAGTCCCCACAGACAGAATAAGTAGTATAACTGGGATCCAGTCTCAGATCTTCCTGACACTGATTTTATCCTTCTGAACACTTGCCATATACTGCCTCACAGCAGCTCATATAATAAATGTCATTAAAGGCACCGGAATAAGCTCTACTTAATTGCAGCAATTGGTATACTTTCTATTCATTCATGATAAAAATTATTTCACTTATTTCTCCTTTACCATGTAGCCTGCCAAAGTTCAGATGCTCAAAAATAGTGAACTACTATTGTCCTTATCAACTATAATTTTATACTTTTTCAATTGCCCTAAAAAGTAAGGCAAGACAACTTAATTGAGACCATGGAGCAAGTGATAAAATAAACTTAGAATCTTGATTTCTGAAAACAAACTTAGAATCTTGATTTCTGAAACCTACCATGATATTCACTCTAATGAGACTAATTATGTACCAACTGTGTCCCTTAAATATTCAAGTGCATTAAATTTAAGTAAAATTGTATTTAACTTAGCAGTGATAATATTCAATATTCACAATTATCAGCAGTAGTCATAATACATTGATATTCTATAAGAGACTAACTTTTTAAAATTTATTTATTTAATTTTTTATTGGAGTGACATTGGTTAATAAATTCAAATAGATTTCAACTGTACAATTCTATGATACATGATCTGTATATTGCATTGTATGCCCACCACCCAAAGTCAAATCATCTTCCGACACCAGACACTAACTTTTAGAACACTGATTTTTTTTTAACAAGGTGATTGCAAAAACGTTTGTTAGTAGTGGCAAACTTTTTCTGCAAAGAAGCAGAGTAAGTATTTGCTAGTCATACAGTCTCTGTCAACTCTATTGTAGCCTGGATGCAGCCACAAACAATATATTAACCAATGAGCAAGGCTGTGTCCCAACAAAACTTTAATTACAAAAACAGGCAGTGAGCTAGATTAGACTTCAGGCCCTAGTTTTCCAGTCGCTGGCATATTCCACTAATACTGTATTGGCTGTCTAAATACGTTCACATAGACTCAGCAAATTAAAACATACAAGGCTATTTCATGTTAAGCAAAGAAAAATATTCTTTTCTGATTAATTTTTTCAGCTGTTATCTCTGAAGAAGCTTCATAAAGGTGGATACAAAAAAATAGTCCAAATAGAGTTGATTTGTTTTTTTTTCTTTTTATTAAGTTTATTGGGGTGACATTGGTTAATAATATTATGTGGGTTTCAAGTATACATTTCTATGATACATGATCTTTATATTGTATTATGTTTTTAAGGCCATCTTAGAGATTATCTGTCATAATGTTGTTGTGTTCATTTGTAACCCTGACCATTCTGGTATTCAATAAAGATCTATTAACTAAAGCCTATTAGAGACTAATTATTTCACGAATTGGTAGTAGTAGCAATAATAACAATAGCACCTTCCCTTTAGATATGTGTTGAATGTTCAGCACAGTATTGTTAAGAGTGCTTAATGTTAGAACTGCTACACATGTACTATCGTGAATTCCGCTAAGAGTTGAAATAGATTCATTCGTATTCCATCATTTCTAAATGAGGAAATTAAACATACATCAATACCATGACCAATGCCACCCAGCAAGTAAGTGCCAGAGTTCAATTTCACATCTCAATCATATTTTTACAAAATATATGAATTAATGATCTACTATTTTGTATTCATTCAAACCATTTGTGGATTAGAATAAGTATATTCCTCAAATTTTATCAAATCATAAGTGGTATGCCATCTATGTCTGTATCATACTCCATCAGTTAGAATGTCCTTCTACCCCATTTTCTATTTCCAGAGCCTATCAATTATTCATAAACACTCTTCATTTAAAAGTACTTTAGATATTAAAATTTATTTTTCTACTTACTAGACAAATATATGCATTTAAATACCTGAAAGTAGTATGTATGTGTGAGAGTGAACACACACACACACACACACACACACACACACATATAATTAGTATTCAATACTTCCAAAAATTTAGATCTTGGATGCTAATACAGCTTATATTAACAACTTACTATGTTCAGTCAAAAGCCATTGATAAGCAAGGGGGCTTTATAAACATATACATATATCAATGCCACATACAAATGTAGTGAAAATGCCAATCACATACTTTGAATATGACTGGATAATTAATAATAATTTTTAAAAACCTGCTGTGAATTCTATAATTGAATATATTAAAAACTACAGTCAGATTAAAAAATGGTCTGCTTTTGTCTTGTCTTAAAAAATAAATCCTTCTATCCCAACATTAAAAGTATTTTTTCCACTTGAAGGTTTTAAACAAAAATCCCATGGAATTTGCTTTTAGTTTTTATTTTACCTTCAAATAAAATTCCAAACATGCTAAATGTTAGATGTAGACATAGACATCTTTTCTGTTGGATAAATTTACACTTTTAGCTACAATAATCATTTTTTACACAATTGGAAACAAAATAAAATCAAAGAAGTTCCAAAAACTTCTACTTTATCGCTGACATCATAAAAAAACAATTTTCAATTATATTCAAACTATTTCTTGCTATTTGTCATCTGAACACATAATGCACTGACTAGAAGCTAAAAAACAAAGTGCATTGTAAAGTCATTTAACTTCAATTGTGTTCCCAGTGGACATAAGGCATACTCATAAAAAATGGTGCAGGGGGGCAGGCATAATTAGATTTTCTTAGAAAGTTTGAAACAGAATGTAAAGATGACATAAAAGAGAACTTTCAAACCACTATCCTAATGTCTCATTATTTGTGACACCAGACACCACGTTTAAGAAAGTATCATAAATCATCACATAGAATTTACCAAATCTTAACTTATCTGAGCAGTCTGCTATTTTTTGTCTTGTCAATGATTATTTCAAAATAATATTATGAACTTCTGCTACCATACAAAAAAAAACCACAAACACACAACTAAGTTAGCCATGATTTAGAAATAATAAAATTCTGAACTTCTCTTGCCATACTTAAAAATAAAAACAACTAAATTGACTTTTATTTACAATATATGTCCACACAAGTTATCTCCCTCCTTTTAATTGTTTCTGTATATTACTGATTAATTAATCTTACTTTTTAACCTTACTGTCCTGATCAATAGCTCATAATACTGTCAATTACCACATTCAAATTCTTCAAAATGGCACTCATACTATTTCTTAAATGACCTCACCTTTATCTTATTTCTGTCTCCCTATTCCCCTGCCAAGGTCTCACTTTCAATCAGTTGAACTACCAAGGCAGATTCCCTTTGCTATAATGAGTCAAAAACTGTTATAATTATCAATTCTTCCACTGTCAAATATATATTATGTATGTAACATATCTGAACAATACAGAGAGAAACAGATTCAACCAAGAAATGAAAGGTAGTTCTTCCATTTTTTGAATTCTAAGTCAATGCTATAATACAAGTTAAACCTTATGTATGTGAAGTTATCACAAAATGTAGTGATCTATAGAAGTAAATTTTAAGAAGCTTGAATATTTAAAGAGAAAAAACTAAAAATTTTACATAGCTTCCTGTGTATTTTACTCACTTCCTTGACTTATTAAATGGCATACACTACTCAATTTAGTTTTGTATTTTTTACTACGCTGAAAATCATAAGAATTTATAGATTACTTTTCCTAACGTCTCAAAATATTTTTGGATGTGTTCTACAATGTCTTTATTACATGTTTTTTTTCATTTTTTGAAAAATATCTGGTAAGGGGAAACTATTTGAAGGAAAAATATATTTTCTAAGAAAACACAAATGTTAAAAATATTTTTCATATATTCAATAGAAAATTGTATCTTGTTCAGCTTTAAACCCATTATTCCTAATTCTTCCACCACACAGAACAAGTTTTATCAAACATCTGATGTCTCTCTGTCATTGTAAATCTTTAATTTTCTTTAATTTTGAATATTTTTGCTATCTAATGTCTCATATTACTACTATATGGCCTAGTTGCCAATAAACTTTATTATGGTCAACTTTTTAGTTTATTCAGACATGAAAAATAGATAACCATGCATGTATAAATTATATGTAAAATAAGTAAAAAAAACTGAATACATAATTGAGGGCTACGAATGAGAAATTAAAATTGGGCTTCATATGTGTTTATTTTCAAGATCTTAGCTCAAAAATATTAAAATTGTTATGACTAAAATGACTTGGAATATTTAAAAGCCATGAAGACTACAGTATAAAATTTTCAAAAGCCTCCTAATATTTAAATCAAGAAAGAGGGGGATAGTAGAAGAATATCATGTAAGGAAAAATAACCTGTAAGTAAATTGCATCTAGAAAATTAATACTTTAGAAAATTAATTGTAAGGCTAAAAGCAAGACACCCATGAAAAACACACAAGGTGTCAAAACAAGCCAGAGGAAAATCATTTGGGCAAAAAATGAAATAGGATCCCAAGTCAAATTTATAGAAAATATTCCTTTATTAACTTTTGGTTGAGAATATGATTATATATTTTCAGAAAACAACTCCGAGACCATGTGGATTCCAGCAACAGAGAGGAATTGACAGGACTACTCCAGCCATGAAGACAGAAGAGAAGCAGTCCAGAGATGGAAGACGCTGACTTCGCCTTGCCATACTAGCAGTTAGCAGCTGTGCGTCACTGCAGGTTGCCCAGGACCAAACCAGAGAGAGTCGGACCTGCATTACCACCATTTGTCCACCATCCAGAACTGAAATGTCATGGCTGACATATACACATAAGGAACTGTTTGACATTGAAATTGGGTCTCAAAAGAACTGTTGGCCCAGAAAGAAACTCACTACAGACTGATTCATTTGCCTGTCAGCATAACCATTATTGCTTTTCTCATTTTCGGTTCTTATAAGTGTATTTCTAATAGCACATGATCTCACTCATCTAGGGGAAATAATGAACAACATAGACTGATGAACAAGAACAGACCCAGAAACAAGGGGGCTTGGATCAGACTGTCGGGCCTCAGAGGGAGGGTAGGGGAGGGTGGGGGTAAAGGGGAGAGATCAATCAAAGGACTTGTGTGCATGCATATGAGCCTAACCAGTGGTTAAGGACAACAGGGGGTGGGGGTATGCGTGGGGAGGGGGGTGGGATGGGAATGGGGATGAGGACAAATATGTGATACCTTAATCTATAAAGAAATTAAAAAATAAATAAAAATAAAGTAAGTAAAATAAAATAAAATAAAATGACTTGGAATAAAATGTTACATATATTTTCTATATATGCTTTTATGTTTATAACATATATTCATACATGCATAAAACTGTTATAATACAGGGTATGGCAAAAGTAGTATAGTTGTTTGTGTGGAAAATAATACAATAATAAATAAATAATAATACAAGAATACAATGTTTCTTGTACTCACAACTATAAACCTATGTTTGCCCAAACCTATGCTTACAATAGAAATTATGTTATTATATTTAATTTCTTTATAATCAAACATCAAGTATATCACATTTCAATTAGATGATTAAATCCTCTCTAGAAAAGTCCTCTGAAATACTTGTCCAGGCTGACTGAACACAGCATGCCAACACTTCCCATGACAATTCATTATGTCTTTGAGCACATTAGAATTCATCTCAGCATAAGAATCCTCATCTATCATCCGATTCTCTTCCCCATCCTCTGTTGTATTTTACTCTGAATCTTTAGAGAATTTTTTCTCTTTTACTATATAACAGTCCTTCAAATTTTGCAGACTCGAGTATTTAGCCTCTGGGACAACCAGGAACAGAAGTTAGTAGTACTCTTAATTAGATTTATTAAAAACCTATTGTTTGCAAGTTGAGAGAGTAGTTACTCTCTAAAAACTAAAAATTTATAAAGCATGGTATTTCCCTAAGTAATTTTTAATATAGTAGAGAGAAAGGGAGTTTTATGCAAATAATATAACCATACTCTTAAGCAAGAGGAGGAAACATGTGATATATATCTGAAAGGTTAAATGGACTCAAACTAAATATTTTGGTTACTTCCAAAAATTGTAATAAACTTTAATCTTTAAAATATAAAACTTAAAAAATTTTGAAGCACCATCCTTAAAAATTTTAGTCATTTATGCCCCTTCTTAATAGTGCTTATGTTGAGGTACAGATGTGTTTGCTCAGTATAGAGTATGGAGCTTTACTACAGTCAATAGGATGGAGGCCAGTTGAGATGAAACTAAATTAGATGGGAGTGTCAAAAAAGTGGTACCAATAGGTGAAGTAAGAAGATTCCAAATCATCTCCTCCCTAATATATTTCTTTAAATCTTCCACTTTCATCCAAATCTAAGTAATCATCATGCAGGGAGTTTGTAACAAGAGAGATAGTCAAAAACAAAAAGCACTTACCCCTACCCTTTCAAAATGCTAAGCATTCCCCAGGGCTTTGTACAGCTATGTATACAAATATAAATATTTGTTGAGTAGAAAGAAATAATACCCTATCCATGGCTAAGGCTAGCATACATCTAAGATTGTTCATTGGAAGATAAAACTCACTGATGTCATATTTTCATATTAGGATGGTATTCCTAATATTTTTATATTTAAAGCTATTCAAACTATTAATACTTGAAATATTGCCCTGGCTGGTATTTCTCAGTGGATAGAGCATTGGCTTGCAGACTGAGGTGTCCCACATTCAACTCTGGTTGGGGTGTATGCAAGAGGCAGCCAATCGATGTGTCTCTCTCACATTCATGTTTCTCTCTGTCTCTCCCTCTCCTTTCACTCACTCTAAAAATCAATGGGAAAATATCCTCTGGTGAGGATTAACAACAAGAACAAATACTTTAAATATCTGCTTGAATCAGTACCTTAAATAACCTTGAAGTAATACTATGAAGGAAAAGAAAAATAGAAAAAAAATAAAAACAAAGAAAAAAATTATAATGGCTGATCTTTCACAAAGTGGGGAAATTCAGTTCTCACTTCTGCTCAAATCAATTATCCATTCATCAATTAAGGCATTTATGGAAAACCTCTGGTATAATGATTGACCATGTCATGTCAATTTTCATCACCTACAGATTTATCCAAAAAGCAGTGGGTAGGTTTAATATGACATAGTGCTGATATTTATCTGCTCCTTCAAATGGCAGAGCAAGGGCCAAAGGCGAGCACACCACACAATCAAACGTGAATGACAGAAACAGCATTATCCCTAAGCAGGGCATAATATAATCAACAGGTTACTTTTTTTCCTTAGATATTTCTAAAACATTTAAATCACATCTTCATCTAGAATGACACATAATGACATATTCTAAAACTTCTAGAAAGAAAACCATTTCTGATATTGCAACAGTTTTATGAGATAAGAAGACCATATTCCAAACTGTTCATAAAAAAGGAAACAGTAAAAATAGGAAAAAGTATCTTAGAAATAGGCTTTTATCAATAAATCATTTTTATTTACAGTGGTTAAAAGAAATCAATTCAAATGAGTATTGCAATCCTTTGGCCAAATGCTACTCCATATTTTTACTGTCATAAATATATGCCTTCTTTGCTCTTATTACTAAACTTCACAATAATTTACTGTTTCTCATTTTACCCTTATGAGAACAGTACCTTGAGAGTCACATAAAATGAACATTTCAACTGGTTTCATCTTTTCTGCAGAGCTGAGGAGAAGGTAATAAGGGGTATTTATATGAATGTAATTTTCTTTGCATTTGCTGAGCATATTTATCTTTTTCTGTTATTTCTGTATCCACATATTAAATATAAAAATATTATCTTTTAAAGTGATTCTTTACCATGTGTATTGAATACATGCTGTGCAGCTGACCCTGCTTTAAAGAGGAAGACAGACGTCAAAATGCATGTATATGTATAGTCAAACCTCAATCATTATGGGTTGATTAATCAGTGTAATTTAGAGAACTATATTGCTATTCAATGAACCTAAGACATAGTCTGAAATTTCAGCTCTGTTATTCCCTGTGTAAATATGCCTTTGGACATAGAAATTTGTCTGAAGCCCAGACACTTCAATGACATAAGTCAATGTCATTTCACATTCAAGTTAAGCAAGAAAAACATTGATAATCCTATATAATAAAAGGCTAATATGCAAATAGACCAAATGGCAGAACAACTGGTCACTATGATGCATACTGACCACCAGGGGGCAAATGGTAAACACAAGAGCTGCCCCCTGATGGTCAGTGCGCTCCCACAGGGGGAGTGCTGCTCGGCCAGAAGCCAGGTCACGGCTGGCGAGCACAGCAGCAGTGCTAAGGACGACTTAGTCCCACTTGCAGGAAGCAGGCCTAAGCTGGAAGGCAGACATCACCAGAGAGATCCTGGACTGGGAGAGGGCGCAGGCCAGGCTGAGGGATCCTCCCACCTGAGTGCATGAATTTCGTGCACTGGGCCTCTAGTTTATTATGAAATAAGATATATCCCAATTTCAAAGATGTTAAAATATGAGGGAGAAAGTACATCTTAGAATCCATGATATACATTGTGTCTTCTTTAGCCTGAGGAATGTGTGTGATGGTCCTAATCATGCGTTTATAGCAGATTGCAAGATAGCATTTATTTTTTTGTTTGTTTTTCTGTTGTTATTTTAAATATGTTCTTAATTGATTTTAAGAGAGAGGAAAGGAGAGGGATGGAGAGGTAGAAACATCAATGAGAGAGAAATATCATGCCTGAGTGGGTTCCAGCCCCTCCTCACTGCGCTGGCCAGGGAGAGGGTATGTGGGAAGTTGGCCAGCAGGCCCCGCCCCCAATCAGGGTAGGGGAGCGATCGGGGCTGGGCCAGCTGGGGGGAGGGGCCACAGGAGGTATACTAGAGGCCAGGTCCCCTCAGCCCAGCCTGCACCCTCTCCAATCTGGGATCAGGCCTAAACCAGCAGTTGGATAACCCTCTCACAATCCTGGACTGCTGGCTCCTAATTGCTCACCTGCCTACCTGCCTGCCTGCCTGGTTGCCCCTAACTGGTCCCTGTGGCGGCCTTACCACCCTTCACAGCCTCTGCGTGCCAGCCTAATTACCCCTAACTGCCCCTCTCTGCCATCCTGGTCGCCCCCAACTGCCCCCCGGCAGCTTAGTCACCTCTCACTGCCCCCCCCATCAGCCTTATCACCCCCAACTGCCCTGCCTGCTGGCCTGGTCGCCCCTCATGGCCCGCCACTGGCCTGGTCGACCCACGCAACCTGCTGTTCAGTCATTTGTCATCCCTCACTAACCCCCCTGCTGTCCTGGTTGCCCCACACAACTGCTTGTTCAGTCGTTTGGTTGTACCTCACTAACCCCTGGGCTGGCCAGGTTGTATGCAGCCATCTTGTGAGGGTGTGAGGGTTAATTTGCATATTACCTCTTTATTATATAGGACTTGAGGGCTGTTGCAGGAAGATTCCTGCAAGAATAGAGCTTCCTGTGGCTGGAGCAAAGCAGAGAAGGGAGCGAAGCCCTCTGTGGTGGACTCTGCTCCCATCTCCACTGCCGTGGCTCCCTCCCATCTCTGCTGCCTCAGCTCGCTCCCTTCTGCAGCTCTTGGCTTCCTACTATGCTGTCTTCAGTCTTCCCTCTGCGCCTGTATATGCAAATTAACTACCATTTTTGGGGGGTTAATTTGCATACTTGCTCTGATTGGCTGGTGGGCGTAGAGGAGGAATGGTCAATTTGCATGTTCTCTTTTATTAATGTAGATTGTTATCCATAAAAAAATGCAGTATCCATACCAGTAGTTCCTACTTGTGAGTGCTCTTATTTTTTAAATATCAATAGAATATTTTGAGGAAAAACAACTAAAATATAACATGGATTGTTCTTGCAGATAATTTGAATCTCAAATAGTTTTGTAATTCTCAAAACAGCATGTTATGTTTTGAGAAGTTTAATCTTTAACAAAATGGAGAAAATCCTGGGAGAATTGCTAGCACTTGAGAACAAGGTTGTTTAATAGAACTTTTGTCAATAATGGAATTGTCTTTCTGTGCTATTCAGTACAATAACCACTAGGCACATAGGGCTATTGAGCACTTGAACGTGGCTAATATGCAAATGAATTTTCTATTTTATTTAATTATACATTACATTTAAATGGCCACAGGTGGCTAATGGCTACCACACTGAACAGCTCAGCTACAAAATCAACTATCCATCACCCATCTACCACTAGGTGTTTGCTAATTATTTGAAAAGTAAAGAGTTTAATTGTTCAAATAGCTGCAACAGCACCGATGGCATGGCTCAGTGGTTGAGCTTTGAGCTATGAACCAAGAGGTCAGGGTTCGATTCCAGATCGGGCACCAGGTCGGGCTCATGCCCAGGTTGTGGGCTTGATCCCCAGTGGGGGGAACGCAGGATACAGCCGATCAATGATCCTCTCTCATCACTGATGTTTCTATCTCTCTTTCCCTCTTCCTCCCACTCTGAGATTAATAAAAATATATTTCATAAAACAAATAGCTGCAAGATAGATTTATTTTGGTTCATTAGTTTAGATTTGTAGTTCTAAAACTTCAGTTGACTTAATAATTACTGTATGGGGTTGTATATATAGAAACCATAGCTACTCAAACAGGCAATTTATAAGATTTTCTTTGTTAGTTTTAACTACTGGAAATTTTCATATTATAAATTCTAAATTGACATTAACATCTGGTTCTCCACTCCCTTATTGATAATACTATAAAATCATGCTGGGAATTGACAGAAATATTTGGCAAAAAGATATGAATCAGGTGGACAGTGCTGTCTTGTACCAAGAATGACTTAGACCTACAAATTATAAATACATAGCTAATTGTATATAATTATCTTCTCATTAGGGAATTTTAAATATTCATTCAATGTATTAATATGCTTTATCTTTTGTATTAAATTTTATATTTAAATATTAATGCTTCCTTTCACCTATTAAATTATGTGGAAATTTTAAAACACCATAATAACACTTAAAAGTACAACAAAAAATTCAAGCATTTGGTGGACCTGCAAGTTATGTTTCTTTTTTTAAAATATATTTTTATATATTTTTATTGATTTTGGAGAAGAAGAGAGGGGAAGAGAGATAGAAACATCAATGATGAAAGAGAATCACTGATTGGCTGCCTCCTGCACACTCACACTGGGGATCGAGCCCACCACCCAGATATATGCCCTGAGCAGGAATCAAACTGGTGACCACTGAGCCACATCTGCTGGGCACAAGTTATTTTTCTTGCTCACACTGATTGTGTAAATTTTTCCATAATGTAAATAATAAAATTAAAAAGTCAACACTCAACATGTGGTCTACTAAAAGTCAAAATAACAGAAGTAATGTGTAGCAATATTTGTAATGATAGAAAAAAGAAGGCCAACTAATTTCACTATGAAGAAAACAAAAAAAAATGCAATTACCTGGAAAAAATTTCACATGCCTTTGCTTGTTTTAGCATAAAAGTAATCAATTTCCCTCATTTGAATATTCCAATAAAATAAATAAAAATTACTTTTCCATTTATGTTTTCAGGTTCTTCCTGTAAAATCACTGTATTCCCAATATGTATCTAATCTCTTGCCAGAGGGTGTTTCACATATAAAGGCTGTATGAATTTTGCCCTTATACTAGTAGATGTAGAAGATCCTGTTTGTTTTCTAGAATCCCGATTTGGACTTGTTTGGAAACTTTCTAGAAAAGGTCTCTGTATAAGGCAAACTACCAAAATTGTGCTTATCAACTTGGTAGCCTGGGGCCTCTAGATACCTTTGGGCAAACTTCATGATTCCCACAATTCCATATGTCATTCAGTATTCATAGAGAAAATAAAAATATGGTTCACCTGTACTTGTTTTCACAGGTACCCTTCCTCAGATGTGTTAATCAGTACTGTAATTAGTGACATTCAAATTAGTTTTAAGTGGTACAGAATTTCCTTCTTTACGGATTCCCTCCATTAATGGATATTAAAATTTAACCTACTAATATGTATAATATTTTTAAAAATTACTATTAAAATCGAATCATTAAATTTTTAAAAATTGGTAAACCAAATGATGTACCACCAATTTATTTTCAAATGTTGGCACAGAAAATGGATTAATGCCAACATGTAGCATATCTATTTTATCTAATAAAGAGGGGGTATGCAAATTGACCATCACATCATAACAAGATGGCTGCACCCACAGTGGAGGCAAGGATTCCGTAACACAAGATGGCTGCGCCTACAGCGGAGGCTGAGTTCCCATAATGAGCCTTATTGAGCAATCAGTAGTGACCTGAGGCTGCATGGCGTTCGGCCAGGGACCTGAGGCCATGCCCCCCGCCATGTGGGGCTTGATGGGGGACCTCAGGCCACGCCCCCTGCCCCAGCACCAGGCCAGGAGATCTGAGGCTATGCCCCCCCACCCAGTGGGGCTTGACAGGGGTAGGGCCGGCCGGGTCTGGGTCTGGGTCTCACGCGATTTTAAGGCACACGTGGGTGGGCAGGGACTTAACTCTGGTTCCCGTGGTGCACCCCAGACTCTGATAGAAGATTTCCATATATATTTCACTAATTTTCTTTCATCTATGCCACTTCTATATAGAGAAAGGGCAAAGAGCAATATTAAAATATTTCCTCTAATTAATTCCCTTTTAATGTGCACGAATTTCATGCACCGGGTAACTAGTATATATATATATATATATATATATATATATATATATATATATATATATATGAAAGGCTAAGTGCAAAGTGTACCCTTGAGAGTTCGACCAGGAGACCGGGAGTTTGATCACTCACTATGACATGCACTGACCACCAGGGGGTGACGCAGAACAAAGGAAGGCCCCAGCCAGCAGCCAGGAAAGGAAAGCCCTTGCCAGCACCTGGAAGGCCCCAATCGGCCCAATCACCAGCCAGGCCTAGAGACCTATCCGTTCATGAATTTCATGCACCGGGCCTCTAGTGTAGTATAACTCCATTTTACCAGGATTTCAAAGAAAATGGTTATGCTTTTGTTGTTATTTTTAGTGAGGAGCAACAAATTGAAGTCTTGTATCTATGAGTAATTGGAAGAAGACCAATAATATGAACAGTGCCCAGTGTTAACTTCACTTGTTGGACTATTACATAACCTATTAACTGTACCTTCCAATTCTCTAGTGGCTGTGAAGTGACCATATCATTTAGAAATTTAAGTCAATTATCCTCAAAATATAAATGTAAAGCAAATTCATAAACATCACCATTTTACTGACAACCTTTCCACTGCTTAATTATCTCCTAAAATTCAATGGAAATCTTATGAATCTAAAGATAAAGCTGCTTCTTTACAACTTATTGAAAATTGTATTGAAAATATCCAAGGATGTCTAAAACATTAAAGAAAATATTCAGTAACAAGTGACAGGTCCATTAATAGCAGAAACTAAAGAACAATATATCTTGCCCTAGCTGATTTGGCTCAGTGGATAGAGTGTTGGACTGCAGACTGAAGGGTATCAGGTTCAATTCAGGTCAAGGGCACATGCCAGGGTTGAGGGCTCAATCTCCAGTAGGGGGCGTGCAGGAGGCAGCTGATCAATTATTCTCTCTCATCACTGATGTTTTTATCTCTGTCGCTCCCTCTCCCTTCCTCTCTGAAATCAATAAAAATATATATATATTTTTAAAAAGAACAATGTATCTTTAAAATTTAACATATTGCATATCTTAAACATAAGTGTTTAACAGTATTTTTTGTACTTACTTAAAAAGGAATGGGGGGATGAGAACAAATATGTGATACCTTAATCAATAAAGAAATTTAAAAAAATAAAAAAATAAAATAAAATCTGAAAAAAAAATTTAAAAAAGATAATTATTACATGCTTTACAGACAGCAAAACCAATAACTTTTGTGAATGTAAGGAACTTTTATGAAGCATGGATACTTACATTACTTTAATAGTTTTTATAGAATTACTAGAGGTCTGGTACATGAAAATTGTGCATCTAGGGGGGGTCCCTCAGCCCAGCCTGCACACTCTGCCAGTCCGGGAGCCCTCGGGGGATGTCCGATTGATGGCTTAGGCCCACTCCCTGCTGCGCTCACCAGCTGTGAGCCCAGCTCGGGGGTTCTGGCTGACCACCAGGGGGCAGCTCCAGCATTGAGCAACTATTCCCTGGTTGTCAGTGCACTTCATAGCCACTGGTAGTTCCACTGTTTGGTTGATTTGTATATTAGCCTTTTATTATATAGGATAATTAAAGGATGTTTTAAGCGTTTCCTCACATTTAATTAGGGAACTTTTCAAAGATATATACAATTTGGAAGATTTATAAAGTAAACACCTGTATATCCACCATCTAGATCAGGGGTCCTCAAACTTTTTAAACAGGGGCCAGTTCACTGTCCATCAGACTGTTGGAGGGCCCGACTATAGTTTAAAAAAAAACTATGAACAAATTCCTATACATACTGCACATATCTTATTTTGAGATAAAAAAACAAAACGGCAAAAACACCCGCATGTGGCCCGCGGGCCATAGTTTGAGGACGCCTGATCTAGATTATACAATTAAGTGTATTATACTTGCCTTATCACAGATAAGTATATCCACCTATTCATCCCTCTATCCAGTGCAAGTTTCAGACATCAGGGTGGAACTCATCACCCTTAAACACTTCAGCATGCATACCATTATCTAGAGTTCGATATTCATGCTTTTTAACTACAAACTTTACATAAGACCAAATACATAAATCCTAAATGAATCAATCATTCCACAAATTTTGACAATCCAGTATAACTTTTATTCATTGGCATTTGGATGGCATATAATTCAAAGTAAAAGTTAAAAGTAAATAATATTATGTTATTAATCTGTTATTTTTACTCCTTGGGTGATCCAAATGTTCCCACAGAAACTGAAAGTAAATTTACTCTCAACCATTTAATTTAACAGATTTATAGGTCACATTTACCATGGAATACTTAAGAAATATATAATAACCACAAGAAGTTCTCTCAATGTTTAATTACAATTATATTTTTCAAAGGTCATGAATTTAAATTCTAACAAAATTCACTAGACTAAACTTTCCAGGTACAGATTTCAGGGTTAATTGAATCTTTTTATTTAAGTACTAGATAATATCAATTTTCTCATTTTTCTCATTCAAAAGGGGACTGTCATTCTTTGAAAATGGTCTTTTCTGGGTTTCCAACTCTTAAGAACTGATCCGACTGAGAATGTTACTGAAACTTTGAGACCTAAGGGCCGAGATAGTTGGAAATGATCAATTCCTGGCCAAGTACTTTATTTTTTCAATTCCAATGGAATATAAAAAAGATAGCCCATTTCTGAATTGAATAAAGAGAGAATTTTTACCTGGAAAAGGAAGTAGGACTTTGTAATTGAAAACTGTGAGAAATATTTTAAATTACAACCAAAATTAAGACTTCAAGTTCTTTACATTCTTGGCAATGTGCTTAGGATGGAAGCTTCCTATTTTGCTTCATTTTAAGGAGCCTCCATACTGTCATGCATAGTGGGTTCTACCAGTTTACAGTCCCACCAGCAGTGAATGAAGGTTCCTTTTTCTCCACAACCTCTCCAACACTTATTACTTGTTGATAGTAACCATTCTAATGGGTGTGAAGTAATATCTCATTGTAGTTTTGAATTGCATTTCCCTGATAGCTAGTGAGGTTGAGCATCTTATATCTGTTGGCCAGATTATTATGATCTCTGAACGCATAATGATCTGGCCACTCAGTGTATATCCTATATAATAAAAGGCTAACATGCAAATTGTCCCCTTGACCAGGAGTTCGACGAGCAGGCAGGCCAGCCAACCACCCATGTCCCCTCCCCCTGCCCCCCCCACACACACACTCACACTAAGTGGCCAGATTATTATGAGTTCAGAGATCATAATAATCTGGCCACTCAGTGTATATATATTCTTGGAAGAGATGTCTGTTCAGTTCCTCTGCCCATTTTTCAATTGGTTTGTCAGTTTGTTTGATGTTGAGTTTGATGAGTTCTTTATTACCCCAATAAATTAAATTTAAAATATTTAAAAATAATAAATAAACATAGTGGGTTAAATAAGATGTATTTTTTAAAAAGAAGAAACACACACAGTAATTTTACATTAAATGACTACACCAACACAAATGAAAATCATTGAGTTTTTCACCTTTGTAGACTTCTGACCATTTTTCTATTGAACTTGACACTAGCTTTCTGAAATGTGTAAATGACATCATTGGTTTTGATTCTCTGGATTCCACCATGTTAGAATGAAACTTGACAACCTGGTTTCAAAATACTTGTTATACAAGAAACTGAGGTTGTGAGGGCATAGTTACTCAACAGGGTAACTCCTCAGGTAAGAAAACAGTGGTTTCCAATCACACCAGACTTTTTGAGAGTCTTTTAGTTCTGTTATGATGCTAAAAAAAAAAAGATAGTAGGGTCTTATATTTTAAAAACAGCAAAGGCATAAATACCATATGTGAGACTTTTTGCTTACAAATTAAATATGTACAGAATAGCTGTCATGTACAGGTATTTTGCTAAGCAGGAAAGGAGATATAAAAATGTTTAGTTGCCATATTTAGGTGGGATCAAATGCATGCATTAAAATGCAAGGAAGTATATATAAATATAACAATAGAAAAAGTATAAAGGAATGAAGATTAAATGCCTTCACAGAGGATTTAGGGATTTCACATTCTATTTTATAAACAAGTAGTACTTAAACTTGAACACAATTTACATCCAATGTAATCTTAAGAAGGGTGTAGACTTAATCAAATTTGAAAATCTAGGCACATTTAAAATAACAAGTCTTTAATAAATGCAGTGTTTTAAAAAGCTTCTTTAAAATATAACAGATTAAGACAGTTTTATTTTTAAAAACTTTACATATTCTGGGATAAACCACTCTCTTAACAAAAGTGCTATATTTAACCTAACATTACATTCTTTCCCATATTAAACATGGAAGTAGGAGGAAAGTAGAGATGGAGAAAAAAGCAACTCCTAGTTTCTTTGTCATTGACCATTACATTAAAATATAAGGCAAGTTTTCTTCACCAAAAATCAACTAGCATGATCACAAAATAAAATGTCATAAGTGCAGTAAGTCCTCCCTTATTATCAGCACATTCTGTGACTTAAAGCAAAATGACTTATAATGAAACCATGGACTGATATAAACAAGAGTTAAGTTCCTATGGCCTCTCATCAATGTTATAATGAAACTAGTGGCCCGGTGCACGAAATTCATGCACATTAAAAGGGGACCCAGAGTCAAGCCCCCACCCACCCACATGTGCCTCAAAATTGCGTGAGACCCAGACCCGGCTGCACCCCCCTATTGGGCTAGATCCAGACCGGGCCATTCCCACCCTTGTCAAGCCCCACCAGGCAGGGGGTGTAGCCTCAGGTCCCCTTGCCCAGAGCCAGGATGGAGGGTGTGGCCTGAGGTCTCCCAGATGGGGCGGGGGGCGTGCCTTGAGGTCCCCCGTCAAGCCAGGTGGGGGACATGGCCTGAGATCCCCTGTCAAGCCCCACTGGGTGGGAGGCATGGCCTGAGGTACCCCGTCAAGCCCCACCAGGCGGGGGGAGGGGCACAGCCTCAGGTCCCTCGTCAAGCCACTCTGGGCAGGGGGCATGGCCTGAGTTCCCCCAACCCAGCACTGGGGGTGCACCTTGAGGTTCCCCTTCAAGCCCCGCTGGGTGGGGAGCCCTGCCTGAGGTCCCCAGTCAAGCCCTGCCAGGCAGGGGGGCGCAGTCTCAGGTCCCCTGGCCCAGTGCTGGAGTGAGGGGTGTGGCCTGAGGTCCCCCGGCCTGGTGCCGGGATTGGGGGCGGGGCCTGAAGTCCCCTATCAAGCCTCACCTAGTGCAGGGCATGGCCAGAGGTCCCCTGGCCTGGCACTGGGGCGGGGGTTAGCAGCCTGAGGTCCCCTAGCTCAGCACCAGGACAGGAAGGGCACCTTGATGTCCCCCGTCAAGCCCTGCTGGGCAGGGTATGTGGCCTCAGGTCCCCTGGCTTGGCGCCGGGGCGGGAGTCGCGGCCTGAGGTCCCCTAACCTGGCCCTGGAGCAGGGGGTGAGGCCCGAGGTCCCGGTCAAGCCCCGCCAGGTGGGGGGTGTGGCCTGAGGCCCCCCAGCCTGGTGCCAAGGCAGGAGGCGCAGCCTGAGGTTCCCCATCCTGACACCAGGGCGGGGGGCATGATCTGAGGTCCCCTGTCAAGCCCCATGGGGGCGGGGGAGGGCGTAGCATCAGGTCCCTAATGATTGCTCATTAAGGCTCCTTAAGGAAACTTGGCCTCAGCTGTGGGTGCAGCCATCTTTGTGATGGAGTGATGGTCAATTAGCATAGCCCCTCTTTATTAGATAGGATGGCTTTATTTGAGAACCTGCTGTATAAGGACTTATTCACTCCAGACCAAGACTTTTGCCTTAGGAAAATTGTTAACTTGTTCTAATTGAGCCTAATTTGATATATAATTTAGGTATTGAAATGCCACAAATTCCAGACAAACCAGTTGCCTCTTTTCAGCAGAGCCAACAGTGTTTATTTGTGACTTTATAAAGTCAATCAAAGGGTTAAATGAAAAGAATTAAACCCACAGAGTGAATCCAAATATGCTGTTGGCAGAATACTTGGCCAGGAGTAGGCAGGATAATGTTCTTACTTAATGTGAAAACCCCATTTTTGTCCCTCCCATTAACATGCTTCTCCATACTTGGAATGGAATGTTAGCTTATTCCTAAGGCAGCTGATTTCCTTAAACTAGATGACCACAGCAAGATGGTTTTTAGTGAGAGATGGGAAGAGGAGAGTACAGGGAGGAAGAGGGAATGTGGCTCCCACCAGACAGAGCATATACTTCCTAGTAATTTTAGAAATCTTTAACTTTAACCTTGCAATATCTTAAAATTCCCTTATTCTAAGAATCATTTTTATTATTTTCCCATAATTACATTTTGAAAACAAGGTTGCATCTTATAATTAACTAGAGGCCCAGTGCACAAAATTCGTGCATGGAGCAGGGTTGTCCCTCAGCCCAGCCTGTACCCTCTCCAATATGGGACCACTCGAGAGATGTCCGACTGCCCTTTTAGGCCCAGATGTCTGACTGTCCGTTTAGGCCCGATCCCCAACGGGATCGGGCCTAAACGGGGATGGGGATCGGGCCTAAACCGGCAGTCGGACATCCCTCTCACAATCCAGGACTGCTGGCTCCCAACTGCTTGCCTGCCTGCCTGCCTTCCTGATTACCCCTAACCGCTTCTGCCTGCCAGCCTGATCACCCCCTAACCACTCTGCTGCCAGCCTGTTTGCCCCCAACTTCCCTCCTCTGCCGGCCTGGTCACCCCTAACTGCCCTCTCCTGCAGGGTTGATCACCTCCAACTGCCCTCCCTTGCAGGCCTGGTCCTTCTCAACTGCCCTCCTTTGCAGGCAGGGTGCCTCCCAACTGCCCTCTCCTGCTGGCCATCTTGTGGTGGCCATCTTGTGTCCACATGGGGGCAGGATCTTTGACCACATGGGGGCAGCTATATTGTGTGTTGCAGTGATGATCAATCTGCATATTACTCTTTTATTAGATAGGATAGAGGCCTGGTACAGGGGTGGGGGCCAGCTGGTTTGCCCTGAAGGGCGTCCCGGATCAGGTGGGGTTTCCCTTGGGGTGTGGGGCGGCCTGAGCGAGGGGCCTGTGGTGGTTTGCAGGCTGGCCACGCCCCCTGGCAACCCAAGCAGAGGCCCTGGTATTTGGAATTTATTTTCCTTCTACAATTGAAACTTTGTAGCCTGGAGTGGAGCCAAGCCTGGGGCTCCCTACGAGGCCAGCAGCCATTTCTGTTGGGGTTATAATTGAAACTTTGTTGCCTTAAGCGGGTGGGCCCGGCCAGGGTGTGCGGAAAGCTTTGCTTCCCCTGTTGCCAGCGGCAACCCTGGCCTGCTCTCTCAAGCTCCATTCTGCCGCCATTTGTTTGAATTTGTTTACCTTCTATAATTGAAACTTTGTAGCTTGAGTGGAGGCTTAGGCCTGGCAAGGGCAGGCAGAAAGCTTGGCTTCCTCTGTTACCTAGGAAACCTTGCTCTCTGTGGCTGTAGCCATCTTGGTTTGGGTTAATTTGCATGCTTGCTCTGATTGGATGGTGGGCATGGCTTGTGGGTGTGGCTTGTGGTGTGTCGGAGGTATGGTCAATTTGCATATTTGTCTATTATTAGGTAGGATATCTGCTATCTAATGTAATGATTATTTCCCTTAAAACTATGAATTACACGATGGTGTGATCTAGTTAAAGAATTGTGGGAATTCAAATTTAGTGTTTAGGTTACAGTATGTCTCAACTCCATAGCATTTTAGAAACTGTAGTTCTTTTGTTCTATTTTTTGAATATTTTTTTATTGATTTTTAAAGAGAAACGATGGGAGAGGGAGAGAAAAAGAGAAACATTAACGTGAGAATGGAACATCGATAGGCTGCCTCCTGCATGCCCCATAATGGGGATGGATCTGGCAATCAGGAGTCGAATCAGCAACCTTTTGGTGCATGGGATGATGCCCAACCAACTGAGCCACACCAGCCCAGGCTATTGCTCTATTTTTTACTCCAGTTTCTAGATTAAGCCACATAACCTTTAGTTGAGTGGATAGGAAACTTTCTGCTCCTCTCTTCACATCCTAGTCTCAGTCCCACCC
Source organism: Cnephaeus nilssonii (assembly GCF_951640355.1). Taxonomy (NCBI): domain Eukaryota; kingdom Metazoa; phylum Chordata; class Mammalia; order Chiroptera; family Vespertilionidae; genus Cnephaeus; species Cnephaeus nilssonii. Next base: position 16,347,372 of record NC_137071.1, on the reverse strand, counting down.
TCAAACAGGATACTTTGGCTCCATTCCACCTCTACCGTCTCGCCTGCCCAGAGAGGCAACATACCTATTCTTATCAGAATATGACCAATAAGGCAACATACCTATTCTTATTGATCAGAATATGACATGCAAGGAACAATAAAAGGCAACATACCTATTCTTATTGGTCAGAATAAGACATGCAAGGGACAATAATTTATTACTGTACTGGGTTAGTTTTTCTTAAAGTAAGAACCAAGCCAGGGGATTTCTCTTTCTGAAACACATGCAAGGAAGTGCCCCTGTGTGTAAAAAAAATTGGAGATCTCCTCATTCATGTTTGTGTTTTATCATCAGCCACTGCTAGCCCATTTTCTTCAATTATTGGACAGGCAGCAGAAGGCCATATTTTAGGCTTATGCAGACCAGACTGCTCTTGATCCAGCTATTGTTAAGAGAGAGTCTTGCATTCTGGTTGGTGTTAAATGACTGGACACATTAATAAATCAAGTGTTTTGGTCACCATTTACCTATTTGCTTTTTGTATATAAGTTCTGAAGGAAGAATAGGTAAATCTCTGCCTGGAACCACAACACCAAAAATTATAAATGATGCAAGTTTATTAGAACTTTTTTTTTCTGCTGCTGCTACCAGAAGAAAGAATTTTATAGACATTTACAGCTCTGGTTGAGAAAAATAGTACTTTTTAGGCTGAATGATGTCTGAAAGACAATAGGGTTTCTGCCTTATTAGGAGCAACTCTAATGCAAACACCCACATCATTAAAACTGTCATCACTGGGGCAACCTAGGAAGACCTAGAGAAGAAATATAGGTCAAATGACACATTCAAAGCAACCCTCAACTATATAGAAAAAAAGCTGGTTTTCCAGTTTAATAGAGTACCATATTTTAATCCCACTTAAGCATGATTTATATTTTAAAATATGGGTGTTTAGAAATCTGTTGAAATTTATAACAAAAAGTTTTTTGTTTATTAAATTTATTGGGGTGACATGGTTTAATAAAATTATACAGGTTTCAAGTGTACAATTAAATGATATATCATCTGTATATTGTGTCGTGTGTTTACCACCCAAAGTAAAGTCTCCTTCAGTCACCAGATATGACCCCCTTTATAGGTTGATTCGAAAAGAAATGACAGATCTATTAGGTGCACAAAATCAGAGAAGGCAAAAGAATTGTCTGATATTTTGCACTGAATCTCCAAAAAGAACAGGCATTAGAATCAAATTATCTTTTTTTTCTTCTTCACATTTTATGTCTAATAATATGCTTGACAGTTCATTAATACAATAAGATAAATTTAAATAAATGTACATACAAATATGTAAAGCTAACCAAAGAAAGAGAAATACATTTAAAGTTAATATATTTTCTTAAGCCTGAAAATTTAATAGCCATGCTTGTTCCTAGTATACTTATATGATAATTTAGATATATTTTATAAAAATTGCCGAAACCGGTTTGGCTCAGTAGATATATTTTATAAAAATAACTTGCATTATAGACTTTAAGCATATTTGGGCATCTCTCATTTATTAAATGTTTTATGTGTCACTCACTAGTCTAAGCTTTCTTTTAAAAATATTTGTATTGATTTCAGAAAGAGGAAGGAAGATGGAGATGGAAACATCAATAATGAGAATCATTCATTGGCTGCCTCCTGCACGCCCCACACTGGGGATCCAACCTGCAACTCGGGCATATGCCCTTACCAGGAATCCAACCATGACCTCTTGGTTCAACCATTGAGCAACACCGGCTGGGCTAAGATTTTTTTTACTGGTGGCTTTAAATGAACAACTTTACAAGGTAAATGTTTTTATCCCCATTTCCAGATGAGAAAACTTGGGTTTAGAAAAGATAAATACTTTATTTAAGTTCAAATGACTAGTAGGTGGCAGAGACAGAATTCAAACACAAGTATGATTCAAAAGCTTCTTATCTATTTTCAGAGATAAGATAAATGTTTTAATTTTTGCATTTGTAAACTATGACTACAGAGAGCAGCTGGGTGTTCCACGCTCACACAAAGAGCATGGTAGCACTGAGTGAAGGGCTCACAGTCAGATATATAATGCCTTATAAGATAAGTTAATAAGGGTTGAAACACTGTACACTTGATGAAATAAATTTCCTAAGGGCAACAGACATTAACACCTGTTCAAGTATTGTTAATGTCCCTGTAGGCCAGTATATCACTCTGTCAGTTACTGAACACACGTGGTGTTCCTGTAGTATCTTTCATCTCATTTACACCAAGAGAGAGTAAATAAGTATTCCTTCACTTCTGCAAGAACTGTCTCATTTTATTTATTTATTTATTTTTTTTAAAAAATATATTTTATTGATTTTTCACAGAGAGGAAGAGAGAGGGATAGAGAGTTAGAAACATTGATGAGAGAGAAACATCGATCAGCTGCCTCCTGCACACCCCCCCCACTGGGGATGTGCCCGCAACCAAGGTACATGCCCTTGACCAGAATCGAACCCGGAACCCTTCAGTCCTTAGGCCGATGCTCTATCCACTGAGCCAAACTGGTATCAGCAAGAACTGTCTAACTTTAGCTGTATAAACATTCTTACTTCATATTCATAATTTAGTAGCAAAAGTTACTTTTCTAAAAATAGAAATTAAAATAGGTTCGTTTCATGCTTAAAATATTTCAGTGGTGCCTGGCCAGTGTGACTCAGTGGTTGAGCATCGGCCTGTAATGGTTTGATTTCCTGGGCTGCGGGATGGATCCCCAGTGTGGGGCGTGCAGGAGGCAGCTGATCCATGATTCTCTCTCATTATTGATGTTTCTACCTCTCTCTCCCTCTCCCTTCCTCTCTGAGATCAATAAAAAATATTTTAAAAAAACTTTCAGTGGCTTCCCCTTGTACCTACAGATCCAAAAAGTTTAAAGCCCTCTACAAGATTTTACATGATCTACCACCTATGTACCACAGACCACTTTCTCCTTCCTGAGCCAGCCTTCTGCCCTACTTACTAGCCTTCTGTTGTCTTCCTGACTCAGGGCTTTGGATCAGGCCTTCTGCTTTACCAAGAAGGCTTCACCCTTAGCCTTTACTTAGCAAACATATATTTAGCATCAAGTCTCGGTTCTAAAATTCAGGGAAGTTTCCTTAACCTTTGACAATTTGCTGGAAGCCATGATGAAAGGTGACTCACCCATTTTCATTTTCCTAGCATCCTATATGTTCCCTTCCCAGAGCCTACACAAACCATAGTTGAAGAGGAAGTATTCAGCCCTTCAACTAATTGAAAGAGTTCCTTCACTAAATTAACAAATACTTTAATTTCCTTACTCTGTAATTTTTTTGGGGGGAATCTTAACTTGCATGGGGGTATTGATCCAGTCTCTTTAAGTTCCCACAATTTTATTGGTAGGATCCATTCCAGATGAAAACGTAGTCATTTTATTTAATTTTCAATTTATTTAATTGGTTTGGCCATTGTCATTATCAAGGAAAAAGAAAGGGTTCCTTTCTGAGTAAATGCCTTTAGTCCTCTAATTTTTTATTCAATATGATTTTTGTGGAAATTATTAGTCAAAGAATTTTACATTATTAGTGTTAAAAGGAGATATTCAATATAATAAGATATGATGACTAATACTATTTGTACAAAGAAGAAAATTACTCATGGAAAAGTTGGCATTTGCCAAAAGTGACAGCTTGTCAAATTGAATGTCAATGTGTTGAAAGAAAATATTCCTATAAAGTGGAAGTCACGAAGAACAACAATAGCAACACAAGAATCATATTTTTGAAAGTCAAATTTTTTTCAGTGCTCTCAGACAAATAGATCTCAAGTCTACCATTTAAAAAGCAGTCTCAAATTTATAATATGTATACATTTCACTGAAAATGGGTAACAAACTCCAGAAACAAAGAATCTAACTGGAAAAAAAAAGGTTTAAAAACAGTTGTCAGTTCTGGAGATGGATGGTGGTGATGATTTCACAATACCATCAGTGTACTTAATGCCATAGAACTGTACACTTAAAATGGTAAAAATGGTAAATGTCATTATGTATATCATACCACAATTTTAAAAATACAGTAACTCTATAATTCTTTATTATCACATAACCATTTGGAAAAACATAGAGATTTCTAACCAAGATGCTATTTATCTGAAATACAGGGTTGGTGAGGTAACCTTAAGGTTAAGGTTAGGGTTAGGGCTAGATCACAAGTATTGCTTTCACCTTTGAAAAATCTCCAGAGATTATCTGTGCCTCCTTTTCACCCCTACTAAGAATCATTGTACTTGAACCTCATTATAACAGACATGTATTGCAATCAAAGAGTTACTTGGTCTCAATAAATTTCAAGTAGACACTAGGTCTACACTGAACTAAAATTAGAAACTTAAAATGTTGTTGCCCCAAATCGTTACAAATCATGTATCATATCACAAATGAGGGATTTAATCTGATTCCAAGATAAAATAAGTTGGAATCCAAAATTATGATTTATATTGAAAAAATTTAAAAAACTGTAAATAAGCCCTAGCTGGTTTGGCTCAGTGGAAAGAGCGTTGGCCTGCAGACTGAAGGGTCCCAGATTTGATTCTGGTCGAGGGCATGTACCTTGGTTGCAGGCACATCCCAGTGGGGGTGTGCAGGAGGCAGCTGATCAATGTTTCTCTCTCATTGATGTTTCTAACTCTCTATCCCTCTCCCTCTCTGTAAAAAATCAATAAAATGTATTTTTAAAAAACTGTAAATAAGTTGTGTTACAATTTTTCTTTGCAACAATATTATTTTAAAGAGTTGGCTTGTGTGAAACTGATTTTATATTAATGATACAGTGCAAAAACAACTTTTTATTATCTTTTCTGTATCAAGAAACAAAGTGCAGAATACTATGCAGCAGTAAAGAAGAAGGATCTTTTGCCCTTTGTGATAGCATTGAGGGATCAACAGAGTATTATGCTAAGCCAGTGGTCGCAAACTCATTAGTCAACAGAGCCAAATATCATCAGTACAATGATTGAAATTTCTTTTGAGAGCCAAATTTTTTAAACTTAAACTTCTTCTAACGCCACTTCTTCAAAATAGACTAACCCAGGCCGAGGTATTTTGTGGAAGAGCCACATGTGGCTCGCGAGGGGCCAAAGAGGCACATGTGGCTCGCGAGCCGCAGTTTGCTGACCATGGTGCTAAGCGAAATAAGTCAGTCAGAGAAAGATAAGTATCACATGATCTCACTTATATGTGGAATCCAATGAACAAAATAAGCTGATCAACAAAATAGATACAGAAACATAGAAGCACAGAACAGACTGTGGAACCTCAGAAGGAAGGTGGAGGTGGGTGAGTGGGTGGGAAGACATTGGCCAGAGAATGTATATGCATATATGCATAACCCATGGACACAGACAATAGTGTGGTGAAGGCTTGCAGGGATTTGGGGTGGGGTACAGGAGAGGGGTCAATGGAGGGAAAAGGGGGACATATGTAATACTCTCAACAATAAAGCTAAATTTTAAAAATGAAACAAAGTACATGACACTAATAGTGCATCCTCCCTCAGGCAATGAGGAGAGTCTTGTTAAAGTTAAAATACATTCTGAGGAAGTTACGATCTTGGACTCATGCTTCAATATTTAAGTACTATCATTCCATAGTGGGAAAAAGTAATGGTGTTTATCAGAGAGGACTCAAGAGAAAGGAGTTTTTCAGTAGAGAAAACAAACTCCAAATTCTATTATTTATACTCTGTGATTTCAACTATAATGATGAACATGGTTGATGGACCTGAGAATGCCAATATATACACTATGAACCATTTTAGGAAAACATTTTCCATATCTCAATTAACATAAACTAGAGGCCCGGTGCAAAAAATTCTGCATGGGTCCCCTCAACCCAGCCTGCACCCTCTCCAATCCAGGACCCGTTCGGGGGATCGGGCCTAAACCGGCAGTTGGACATCCCTCTCACAATCCTGGACCGCTGGTTCCTAACCACTCAGCTGCCTGCCTGCCTGATCACCCCCAACTGCCACCCCTGCCAGCCTGGTCACAGCACGCAGCCTGCTGTTCAGTCGTTTGGTCATCCCTCACTAACACCCTGCCAGCCTGGTCAACCCACGCAGCCTGTCCGGTTGTCCATCCAGTTGTTTCGGTCGTGAGGGCCCCTGGCTTGTTCTATATATGGATAAAAGATCCCTGAAATAGAAATTATAACTTAAAAAAAAACTGAACAACACACATTAAAAATATAGTGTCCAGACTCTGAGAATTAAGACCAGAATAATCTTGGAAACTCCTTATGGATATGTGAAACCCATCTAAGAAATGCATCATCTGGCTTTAAAGCTTGCTATTTGAAGCATCGTCTGGTGACAAGCTGCATGGACATTATCTGGTAATTCGTTGAAATGCAGAGGGCATTGTCCCCACCACAGGCCATCTGATTCACATCCTCATAACAAGCTCCCCAGATGCTTCCTATACAAATTAAAGTTTGAAGAGTACATCTCTAGCACAGCTCCAAAGAACACACACAGAGTATACATTAATAGACTGTTAGAGCTTGAGAATGAAGGGCTGTCCTTTAGAGTGCTGGAGGTAGTCTCTATCTCCAGATTTGGGGCACAATGGCTCCTGATCATGTTGAACCCAGATGAAGAAGTGGCCCTAGCTAATTCTGAGTTTGTTACCATTCTCTTTAAGCACACATTCATACATTGTTAATTTACAACTTCCTGAGTGGTGACATAAGCCCTGATAATAAAAATCCATTGGGCTCACAAGAATTCAGCTAAGAATGGAGACAGTATGCCTTGGAGCTATTTGTCCTCATTAGGGATTCTGGGGGCCAAAGTGTATGCTACATCTGCTCCTGCTCTCTGTGGTTATTCTAGATTTTATATTCTTGATTTACTGAAATTAGAAACTTCATCTAATTTAACACTGTTAGTAAGGAAGAAATATAGTGTCTTCCACACTAACAATCAGCCCATCAAAAACACTATATGTTTTTAAGTTCTAATTTGTTGAATGTTTTCGTTCTACTGATAAGTAACTGATTTCATATTTATTAATTACTTGAAACTAGCAACTACTATAATCTTTTTTTCTTGCACTGTTCCGAAGTTACGCTAGTTTTATCACTACAAAAGTTGAAAAAATATATATCTTGACCAAATAGAAGTTTGGAATATATCACTGTAATCATATTGTTGAGTGCTTATAGGATGCTGTTGCATTGCTATTTATTCATCACCTATTGTCTTATTTAATTCTTAAAAACTTATAAAATAGACATATAAGATTTATTTTGTGGATGGAAAACTGAGAGGAATGGTGTAATGGTAAGAGCACAGGCCCTGGTAAACACTGTTGGGGTCAAATCTTGTCTCTACCCATTTTTAGCTGAGTTATCTCATCTATCAAATAGGGACATCAGTAGTAATTCAGTTCTAACATTTCTGGGAAAATTAAATGACCCAGATATGTAGGGCATTTGTAACAGTGCCTGGGATATATTATTGGCATTCAAAGACTACTATCTTTAAGCTACTCCTCTAAGGAAGCATTGTTAATACTGGGGCCAGGATGCAACTGGAAGTCTGTTGCACTTTGGAGCCTCAAGGCTTAAAATGATATTGTATCACCTACATTTCCCTATCTCTTCGTAAAACACAATACCAGAGAGCTAAAAGAAAGGAACAAGAATATACATTTACTGTACACCTGGATTGACATATGCCTTTTGTTCATATACCTAAATTTATGACAAATGAGATAGAAGAAAGAAGAAACAAACAATCGACTCCTTGTTAAGTGATTAATATTTTTCAAATTTATCTTTATTGTTGGAAGTATTACATATGCCCCCTTTTTCTCTCTCATTGCCCTCTTACACCCCACTCCCTGTCCCCCAGACCCTCACCTCACTATTGTCCTTGTCCATGTATGAATATATGCATGTAAGTTCTTTAGTTAATTTTTATTAATGGAAAATTCATGTTGTGAATATTTAAAGAATATATCTTACACATATTTTCTTGGCAGGCACCTACACTGAAAACATCCATATTGACGTTTGGTTGGCTAAACTTAAATAATATCCAGTATTTGCATAGTGTTTTATAGTTTCAGAGTGTTCAAGTAACAACGTGATATAGGTGATGTAAATACTTTTATCCCTATTAAGTAGATGAATACATGAAGGCTCAAATGTTGAAGATAACTTAAAAGTTTCAAATAACATAGTGAGAATCAGAAGCAATTCCTTTCAAATTTTATTTACAGCATGTCCCCTATTGCATAAGAAATAATAAGATATCAAGTTGGTGGAATTATTTAAGGCAATTTGGGAAATAAAGTAACTTAACAATAATAAGACTTGAGACCATATAAAATTAGTGTATGGGAGATGGCTGTACAATGGACATTTTTCCTTTTTCAAATTATTTATGACTATATTAGTGTTGCATTTTGCTATGTTCATTCTGTTTTATTAGGGTAGGGACCATGTTTACTTCACTCACTTTTGTGTACTGATACAGAACAATACCTAAGTATTGACTGACAGTTCATTGAGTTTCCCAAGTATTCATTCAGTATATAAAAAATTTCAAAATACTGCAATTTTTAATAGCCTCATCACTGGAAATCACTTCATTCAAATTACACTCCTAGTTATTTTTCTATTCTACAATTTTCTGGGTTTAAAAATGCAAAATAGTATTTGCCAACTTCTCATTAGTATGTATCACAGTATAGTATTAGGAAAAATAAAAATAGTGATAACATTATAAATGCTTACAAAAGTATCTAAAGTTCACTTTCTCATAACACACAACTGGTAAACTGTATGACTGTCACTATTTTATAGGTGAGGAAACTGAAGTTAAATGCTTGACCAGAACTTCAACTAGACTATGCCATTTCATCAGATTTTCCCCCTGTGTTTGATGGGAACAAATATCCCCATCTTTCTATGCCACTAGAGATGCTGCCCTTACCAAATTTCCTAAGAATTATTTTTTATTCTGTATTCAGCTTATCATTAAGCATTGTATAGTGTGTAAATATTTGCAGAAAATGCATATAGGCCATCAAGGAGGAGTTTGCCATCAATTTGAAGAAATAAGCCATGCTTACATTGAAACTGAAATATCTTTTGAAGGCAACACATTATTAGGCATGAGACTATTAGGTACGATATAAAAATATATATATAATTGAAAATAGAAACATTCAGCATACATTGTTCCTAGTCAATGTTCTAGAGCTGCAGTTCAAGAATTTAAAAGGATGCATAAAATCATTATACATGTTCCCTTCTAGTACTTTCATTTTCACCATTCTAAAGTGAAATAATCACCTACAAAATACTCAGTGATTTATGATTTTTATACACTATCCTTACAGTCAATTTTCATTCATTAACTCCCTTTTCTTCTCTTCCTATATAATTACATTGCTCATTAGGACCTGTCATTAGAAGAGGATAAAAAAAAAAACAGTGTCAGAATTGGCTATTTTTAAAGACTTTAAGTTATCTGTCACCACAAAAAGAATCTGATAAAATATATAATATGTACTAAATAAAAAGTTTATTTTTAATATTACGTAAATAAAATAATAAAATTCCCTTTTAATGGAAACATTCTGGATGATAAAACAACCATAATATTTTACTAATGATTCTTATTTTTTCAACCTTATCTATGAAACAAAATTCAGGAGGCTGTGGTGGTAATTTCCTTTACATGCTCTCATATGGCTATGACAATTCTAATAGAATTAAAATTTAGCAATATAAATTTTTATACACATTCAGATTTATTTTAAATACTAGTGGCCCAGTGCACAGATTCGTGCACATTGAAAGGAAATGAATTAGAAGAAATATTTTAATATCGCTATTCGCCCTTTCTCTATAATAGAAGTGTCAACCAAATTCAAGATCAATAATGACAGATCGAAACATGCATGTGATAGGTGCCAGTGAGAGCTTTATATGTATCGTGCATGTGCCAATTAATGTTTATTTTTTAAATTGCCAGTGCGTATCATATGTAGCAGCCCATTGGTCGGATGGACAGACAGTCACTTAGGCTTTTTATATATAGATAAGAACTTTATATGGGAATCAATTATCTATTTCCAACTTCAATATCACACTAAAACCTTGTCACAAAATTTCAATCACCTGCTGAAGATCCATATATAAATATTTTCACTTGTTAAATGCAACAACATATACCTACATATATACACACACACATATAGATACACATATGACTGTAATACTATATAGTGTATATATTGTGGTATGCATTTTTCTCATGTATTTTAGTATCTTAGCCTCTCTAATATGGCATTACAGAGCCAACAGAAAATCCAAAATGAAATCCAAATTGTGACACTTTGTAACTGTGGGACTTTAGACAGATTTCTTAATCTCTGAGAGCCTTATCCTATATAATAAAGAGGTAATATGCAAATTGACCATCACTCCAACACACAAGATGGCTTCCCCCATATGGTCAAAGATGGCCACCACAAGATGGCCAGCAGGGGAGGGCAGTTGTGGGCAATCAGGCCAGCAGGGGAGGGTAGTTGGGGGGACCAGGCCTGCAGAGGAGGGCAGTTAGGGGTGACCAGGCTGGCAGGTGAGGGCAGTTAGGGGCAATCGGGCTGGCAGGGGAGCAGTTAGGCATCAAACAGGCTGGCAGGGGAATGGTTAGGGGGTGATCAGTCTGGCAGGCAGAAGCGGTTAGGGGCAATCAGGCAGGCAGGCAGGTGAGCGGTTGGGAGCCAGAATTCCTGGATTGTGAGAGGCATCGGGCCTAAATGGGCAGTCGGACATCCCTTGATGGGTTCCAGATTGTAGAGGGTGCAGGCTGGGCTGAGGGACACACACACACACACACACACACACACACACAGACACACCCCATAAGGCCTCTAGTCTTCCATAATGCTAAAATGTATGAGTAATACTGATTTACTGCACAAATATCATAAAGGCATTCCCAATGCCAATACCTCTTGTGTCGTGGTTGCCACATCATCTTCAAAGTGAATTGCCTTAAGTATTCTAACAGGTTACTTCCCTCAAGTCTTGCTATCCTCTAAGTTTCTTACACATACAATATAACAAGTTCTGCTTTCCTTTTGTCAATCTACTGCTACAAATTCTTGGCTCCCCAATTGAGTAAAGAAGAAAAAAGTTGTGTGTTTTTTTTAATCTTAAGTTCGTGATGATTTGAATACAATATACTTTCCAATCTCATTTTTTTCATCTCCTCTCTCATGCATCCAAATATTTATTGAGCTTTATGTTTAAAGCACTGTTTCTGACCATACAATGTATTCATGGCCCATGCCCATGGGAAGCTTTCCTTTGAGTGATAATTAACAAAATTAAATAACTAATCTTTAATTGTATGCATGATAAGTACTAGATAGAAGTGGTAGAAGTATTGTTTAGGCCCTGACCTCATATGAGAGTCTGAGAATGCTTCCCTGAGGAAGTGATATTTGAACTAAAATTTAAAGATGAATGAAGGGAGAAAAAATGGGGGAAGAGCTTTTATAGCAACAAAAATGGCACAGCATGTGAGACTCACAAACCTTACACTTCAAGCCAAATAAATTACTGATATATGCAAAATCTGTATTTCTCTGCTCCTCAAATTTGTGCACATGGATTGTTAACCATACTGAAGACACTCATATATGACCCAAATCACTTTCAAAAACATTGATTTATTTTTACTGAAAAATACTTTTTAACCACATAAGCAAATGATGATTTGATAATATGTGCTACTGTGCTAAACTGAAAATCAACTTGTTCTATAGTAGAAATATTAATGATTCATAGGATTGTTCCGCTAAGGACCTTCTACTTCATTTCAAATATTAATCATCTAGTGTTAGTATAACATTCATTGAATTCAGAAACCATCTGCATTTTTTTTACTAAAAAATAATCACCCATTAGTATTCTGTACTGCCTTTAAGAAATCGTTTGTGTATGGCTGTGTCAAGTGATTGAGCATCAGTAAGAAATGTTGATACCTGAAATTGCTTTGAGAAAGACATTTTGAGTACTATCAGATACCCTTTCCCAATCAATTGTATAACCTTTATCAAAACTAAATTATATTATCCATTGCCAACATGCCAAAAACAAGACAGACTGTGTATTTTAAAAGTGTGCACATCGTTTTTTAATGTAGCCACATTAAAGCTATTAACCATTGGACAGTGATGAATTAGGGTTACACATAAGCACACTTAAGCAGCAACCATTATCTATATTACTCATCTAAGGATTTCCAGGGTAAAGAAGTTTTTCAAAGACAAGTATAGTATAGTAAGACTCATTCCACAAGCTTTTAGAAATATGTTCACTTTTTAAATGAAAATGTTTTTAATGAAAAAATAGTGCTTAACTTAACAATGATGATTAATTCTACCTTTTTGAAACTCTCATCTCCTAACTCTCTGCCAATGTATTTGGAGCCTTAGTATATAAAGAGCATTATCCTTTTTCTATACAGTAGGAATTTAATAAATATTTCTTGCCCTATAAAATAAAAAGAATGCAACAGATCATAAGATTCCATATATTACGAACATCAAATGAGATTTTCTGGTTGAAATCATGACAAAAACCCTAAGGGATATGTGTTCAGACTAGGTTGACAAAGGCAAAGATGTCAGTGATTCTCAGATCAAAAGAAGAAAATCCCTTGAAGAAGGTAAAATTTAGTTTTGCAAAGAAAGTCTCCTTTTCAGGTCAGAGGGCCAAGAGAATTATGCTGAAATAGCATTCTGAATAGTCTTTCTAAATGATTACTCTCTGACCTACACATTCTCAAACTTTAAAGAATGGAGATAATTAAATGTATTTTATTTATTAGTTTTTTTAAAAAATAAAGATAATTTCCTGTAATTGATGCAGAGTTGACAGAATTGATTACATTAGCAGGGTTAAAATACAATAGTTCAATTTTTTAGGTAATCACGTGAGTAAAGAATAATTTTAAAATACAGTAACATAAAAGAAATCCAGATGAAGTTAATACACATTTCTCAAAAACAATCATTCTTTTAAGAATTCAACAGCAAAGTTTTGTTACATCTTTGTGGTAAAACAGATTGAGGACTTTTGGTGAATTTGCAAATCTGTGAAGAAAAATGAACCAGATTTCTTTATAAACAAAGAAAATTTCCCTAAAACAAAAAAAGCTGTTACTGATATACATCTCAGTACTTTAGAAAAATCCTTTAAACTCAAAATATGAATAATTATATTTTATAAAATAAAAACATTAAAAAACAGTATCATTCATCACTTCAAATAAGTATTATTGGGTAGTAACATTTTTCAAAAATTGATTATCTTCCTAAAAGGTTTGATTAGCCTTTTAAAGAAATTCAGAAGTAAGTTAAATGCTATGTTTAAAATATTAAAATTCTCATAAAATAAAAAAGCAAGGTTATAAAAACCCTCTAAGTTGAAAAAGTTTGGAACTGACAGAGATTGGCTAAAAATTGTCAGAAAGCAATGCTTTATAAATTATTTCCATGTTTCTGCATGGAGAGAGCTTTCTGAGAAAAGAAAACTGGAAGTTCAAGAAAGAAATGCATAAAGAGATCTTCATATATCTCCCCTGGAGCCATTAATTTATGTTCCAAGGAGCAATAAATCAAGGGACTTTCTCCTCCGCTCCCCAAAGAACAAGTGCAATGAATAGAAAATAGTTAAACATGATAGATATTAATCCAACTGTGTCAGTAATTACTTTAAATGTGAATGATCTAAGTATATCAATAAAAGACAGAAACTTAAATAGTAGAGCCAAAAAAAAAAACACAAAAGAAAACCTCAACCATATGCTGTCTACAATAAAACCACATTAAAGACTAGGTTAAAAGGAATGGAGAATGACATATCATTTTAGCATTAATTTTTTTTAAAAGCTGGACTAGCTATATTAATTTTACACAAAGCAGACTTCAGAACAGGAAAATTGTCTAGAATAAAAAAGGACACCACATAATGATAAAATAAATTCTCCATGACATAGTAATCCTAAATGCATATGCATATAATGAGTGTCAAAATACATGATATAATAACTGATAGACTTGAAAGAAGAAATAGACAAATCCACTAATAAAGTTGAATGGTTCACTTCAATAATTGTTAGATCAAGCAAGCAGAAAATCATTAAGAAAACAGTTGATCTGAATAGTACCATCAATTGATATTTGTGGAATATTCCATCAAACAAGAGAAGAATACACAATCTATTAATGTAGGAATGGTAGATATTCTTAACATAATTACACATTTTGGCAGTTATTGAAGAAATGCAAATCCATTCAAAATATTCTAATTCAGAAGTACATAGGGTAAAAAATAAAATACATTCTGAATCTACCCTTCCACTGCCATCCTCACTAAAGGAAAATCATTCCACAACATTTGGCAGATTTTCTTCTATCTAGTAAAACACACACACACACACGCACACACACACACAAAATCATCCTGTGATTTTGTTCTTTTGTTGTTGTTAAATTCTCTAGCAAAGGGAAAATAATATTTACATATTTTATGTTCATAATCCTATCTAATAATAGACAAATATGCAAATTGACCATACCGCCAACACCCCCACAAGCCACGCCCACCATCCAATCAGAGCGAGTATGCAAATTAACCCAAACCAAGATGGCTACAGCCACAGAGAGCAAGGTTTCCTAGGTAACAGAGGAAGCCAAGTTTTCCGCCTGCCCTGGCCAGGCCTAAGCCTCCACTCAAGCTACAAAGTTTCAATTATAGAAGGTAAACAAATTCAAACAAATGGCGGCAGAATGGAGCTAGAGAGAGCAGGCCAGGGTTGCCGCCGGCAACAGGGGAGGCAAAGCTTTCCGCACACCCTGGCCAGGCTCACCCACTTAAGGCAACGAAGTTTCAATTATAACCCCAGCAGAAATGGCTGCGGGCCTGGAGGGAGCCCCAGGCTTGGCTTGGCTCCACTCCAGGCTACAAAGTTTCAATTGTAGAAGAAAAATAAATACCAGTTACCAGGCCCTCCACTTGGGTTACCAGGGGGCGTGGCCGGCCTGCAAACCACCACAGGCCCCTCGCTCAGGCCGCCCCACACCCCAAGGGAAACCCCACCTGATCCGGGACGCCCTTCAGGGCAAACCAGCTGGCCCCACCCCTGTACCAGGCCTCTATCCTATCTAATAAAAGAGTAATATGCAGATTGATCATCACTGCAACACACAATATAGCTGCCCCCATGTGGTCAAAGATCCTGCCCCCATGGAGACACAAGATGGCCACCACAGATGGCCAGCAGGGGAGGGCAGTTGGGAGGCACCCGGCCTGCAAGGGAGGGAAGTTGGAGGTGATCAACCCTGCAGGAGAGGGCAGTTAGGGGTGACCAGGCCGGCAGAGGAGGGAAGTTGGGGGCAAACAGGCTGGCAGCAGAGTGGTTAGGGGGTGATCAGGCTGGCAGGCAGAAGCGGTTAGGGGCAATCAGGAAGGCAGGCAGGCAAGCAGTTGGGAGCCAGCAGTCCTGGATTGTGAGAGGGATGTCCGACTGCCCATTTAGGCCCCATCCCACTGGGATCAGGCCTAAACAGGCAGTCAGACATCCCTTGAGGGGTCCCAGATTGGAGAGGGTATAGGCTGGGCTGAGGGACAACCCCCCTCCATTCACAAATTTCGTGCACCGGGCCTCTAATCTATATAATAAAAGCCTAAGCGACCATTAAGGCAGAACAGCCAGAATGACCGGTCGCTATGATGTGCACTGACCACCGGGGGCAGATGCTCAATGCAGGAAGCCAGGTTCAGGGCTGGTGAGCACATCCACGGTGGTGGGAGCCTCTCCCACCTTCGTGGCAGCACTAAGGAGCAACGAGCCGAGCAGTAAGCAGCAGCGAGCTGGCAGGCGATAAGAAGCAAGGGGACCTGGACTGCGAGAGGGTACAGGCTGGGGTGAGGGATTCCCCTCACCCCCAGTGTACATATTTCATGCACCAGGCCTCTAAATAAATAATAATACTGAGATGAAGGCCCTCAGCAAAAATAAATAATTATATGATATTTTTTAATATTCACTTAACTAGAAGCCCTTTTTTCTCATCATTGTGTAGTATATGATCCACAAAATTAGAAAAATATAACTATAAACACTACTTTCAAATTACAGATTAGTGATGACAATTATAATATATAGAAAAATCATACTTTGTAACTTATTTTTCAAGATCTAATCTAGTGAAGCCTGTTACATTGCAGTAATAAATTAAAGTGTAATGGAAGAGAAATGATCTGAAACTAAATGTAAGAATAAACCAAACTTCAAAGAAGTAATGGATACTTCAAAGCAAATCAAAAGAAAATATGAAGGCAGCATACTATATTTGTTTAATTATTACATCATTTAGAAACAAATTTAATTCCCTAAGTAACAATCCATGATTTTACTTAAATGGCAAGTATTAAACATCTGAATTGAATGTATGCATACATGTTGAAATATTATGTGTAAAATTAGGTATTTCTCTATTGTGTAACATATAAACATATATTTATATGAATATGTGATATATAATATTTATTTTATATGATTATATAACGTTTAATAGTATATATTACTATGATATTATAGCTATACTAGAGGCCCAGTGCACAAAATTCGTACACAGAGGTGGAGGGCAGAGGGTCCCTCAGCCTAGCCTGCACCCTCTCATAATCCGGGATCCCTCGGGGGATGTCCAACTGCCAGATTGGGCTTAAACTGGCAGTCAGACATCCCTTTCACAATCTGCTCGCCTGCCTGCCTGCCTGATCACCCCTAACCACTCTGTGTGCCTGTCTGATTGTCCCTATCCATTCGCCTGCATGCCTGATCTCCCCTATCCACTTGCCTGCATGCCTGATCACCCCTAACCACTGGCCTACCTGCCTGATTGCTCCTAACTGCCTCTGTCTGCCTGCCTCATTGCCCCTAACCACTCTCCCAGCCTGCCTGATCACCCCTAACCGCCTCTGCATCAGCCCCCGCCCCCTGCAGCTTCATCCAGAATGACGTCCAGAAGATTATTCGGCTGTCCAGTCTAATTAGCATATTACACTTTTATTAATACAGGTAATATTAAATATTATAATTTATATAAATAAATACATATTTTCTATTTTTTTCTCTACAGGTCTTCTGGATTTAATGAAATTGAATAACCCACTGAATAAAAATCTTATAGAAATTTAATTTAGCGTTATATAAAACTAGAGGCCCGGTGCATGAAATTCGTGCACGGAGGGGGGTTGTCCCACAGCCCAGCCTGTACCCTCTCCAATATGGGAACCCTTGAGGGATGTCCGACTGCCCGTTTAGGCCCGTTCCCACTGGGATCGGGCCTAAACGGGCAGTCGGACATCCCTCTCACAATCCAGGACTGCTGGCTCCCAACTGCTTGCCTGCCTGCCTTCCTGATTGCCCCTAAACACTCTGCTGCCAGTCTGTTTGCCCCCAACTTCCCTCCTCTGCCAGCCTGGTCACCCCTAACTGCCCTCTCCTGCAGGGTTGATCACCTCCAACTGCCCTCCCTTGCAGGCTTGGTCCCTCTCAACTGCCCTCCCTTGCAGGCTTGGTCCCTCTCAACTGCCCTCCCTTGCAGGCCGGGTGCCTCCCAACTGCCCTCCCCTGCTGGCCATCTTGTGGTGGCCATCTTGTGTCCACATGGGGGCAGGATCTTTGACCACATGTGGGCAGCTATATTGTGTGTTGCACTGATGATCAATCTGCATATTACTCTTTTATTAGATAGGATAGAGGCCTGGTACAGGGGTGGGGCCAGCTGGTTTGCCCTGAAGGGCGTCCCGGATCAGGTGGGGATTCCCTTGGGGTGAGGGGCAGCCTGAGCGAGGGGCCTGTGGTGGTTTGCAGGCCGGCCATGCCCCCTGGCAACCCAAGCAAGGCCCTGGTATCTGGAATTTATTTCCCTTCTACAATTGAAACTTTGTAGCCTGGAGTGGAGCCAAGCCTGGGGCTCACTCCGAGGAAGGCAGCCATTTGTGTTGGGGTTATAATTGAAACTTTGTTGCCTTAAGCGGGTGGGCCCGGCCACGGTGTGCGGAAAGCTTTGCTTCCCCTGTTGCCGGCGACAACCCTGGCCTGCTCTCTCAAGCTCCATTCTGCCGCCATTTGTTTGAATTTGTTTACCTTCTATAATTGAAACTTTGTAGCTTGAGTGGAGGCTTAGGCCTGGCAAGGGCAGGCAGAAAGCTTGGCTTCCTCTGTTACCTAGGAAACCTTGCTCTCTGTGGCTGTAGCCATCTTGGTTTGGGTTAATTTGCATACTCGCTCTGATTGGATGGTGGGCGTGGCTTGTGGGTGTGGCTTGTGGGTATGTTGGAGGTATGGTCAATTTGCATATTTGTATATTAGATGGGCGTGGTTTGTGGGTGTGTCGGATGTATGGTCAATTTGCATATTTGTATATTATTAGATAGGATTAGGTTTGATTATGAAATGTTAAGTAGCCTGGCTCAGTGGCTGAGTGTTGAACGAACCAGGAGGTCACAGTTAGATTCCTGGTCAGAGCACATGCTCAGGTTTGGGCACGATCCCCAGTATAGGGCATGTAGGAGGCAGACAATCTGATTCTCTCTCATCATCAATGTATATATATCTCTTTCCCTCTCCCTTTCACTCTCTGAAATCAATAAAAACATTTTTTTTAAACACATGCTTAGGAAAGGAAGCAAGGAGAAGAATTTTCTCTAGACCTTCTTAAACACCACATGCAGAAAGAATAAAGGATTTGAGGATCTGTGTTAGTTAGGTGCCAATGACAATCTGTTTGTATTCCAAGTTTGTGACTGAAGCTGACCTCACTACTTGGATATTTCACCTAAAGCAGTGGTCGGCAAACTCATTAGTCAACAGAGCCAAATATCAACAGTACAACGATTGAAATTTCTTTTGAGAGCCAAATTTTTTAAACTTAAACTTCTTCTAATGCCACTTATTCAATATAGACTCGCCCAGGCCGTGATATTTTGTGAAAGAGCCACACTCAAGGGTCCAAAGAGATGCATGTGGCTCGCGAGCCACAGTTTGCCGACCACTGACATAAAGGAAGTATAGGTGACGGAGTTTATTTCATTCATTAAATAAATATATTTGGAAATTGCTAGAGGGTAAGCTATCCTACCTTATAATAGACAAATATGCAAATTTACCATACCTCTGCTACAGCCAAGGCACGCCCACCAGCCCAAGCCTCGCCCACCAGTCAATCAGGGCGAGTATGCAAATAAACCGAACCAAGATGGCTACAGCCACCGAGAGCAAGGTTTCCCAGGCAACATAGGGAAACAAGCTTTCCACCTGCCCTTGACAGGCCTAAGCCTCCACTCAAGCTACAAAGTTTCAATTATAGAAGGTAAACAAATTCAAACAGAATGGTGGCAGCCACGGAGCTGGAAAGACCAGGCCAGGGTTGCCCACGGTAACGGAGAAAGCAAAGCTTTTCGCACACCCAGGCCAGGCTCAGGCCTCTGCTTAAGGCTACAAAGTTTCAATTATAGAAGGTGAATTAACTCAAACAGAAATGGCTGCCGGTGGAGCATGCAGGAGGCTTGGCTCCGCTCCAGGCTACAAAGTTTCAATTGTAGAAGGTAAATAAATTCCAGATACCAGGGCCTCCGCTTGGGTCGCCAGGGGGCGTGGCTGGCCTGCAAACCACCACAGGCCCCTTGCTCAGGCTGCCCCATGCCCCAAGGGAACCCCCACCCTGATCAGGGACACCCTTCAGGGCAAACCAGCTGGCCCCCACTCCTGCACCAGGCCTCTATCCTATCTAATAAAAGAGTAATATGCAGATTGACCACCACTCCAACACACAATATGTCTGCCCCCATGTGGTCAAAGATCCTGCCCCCATGTGGACACAAGATGGCCACCACAAGATGGCCAGCAGGGGAGGGCAGTTGGGAGGCACCCGGCCTGCAAGGGAGGGAAGTTGGAGGTGATCAACCCTGCAGGAGAGGGCAGTTAGGGGTGACCAGGCCGGCAGAGGAGGGAATTTGGGGGCAAACAGGCTGGAAGCAGAGTGGTTAGGGGGTGATAAGGCTGGCAGGCAGAAGCAGTTAGGGGCAATCAGGAAGGCAGGCAGGCAAACAGTTGGGAGCCAGCAGTCCTGGATTGTGAGAGGGATAACCAACTGCCCATTTAGGCCCGATCCCACTGGGATATATTTTTTTCAAAAAGAACTGCTATCTAAATATTTACATTAATATTATATATTAATCCTATTTGAAGTGACAGGATGCTTTATTCATGAAGTTATATTTTAACTTTCCTAACTGAAAAAAGTAACAATAAAACAAGGCAACATTAAATTTAATTTTATTAAAGTATTATTTATGTTTACTTTAAACTTTTATTTCTATGGTGTAAAACCAATTGGTGTCTGTTAAACAAATCCTAAAAGGTGGCTATATGTTAGTGTTTGGACATGTAAATCAATGTTCTATCTTTCTTTAAATCCATTTGAAAACACAAACAAAGATTTCAAATATAAGCAAGCTATGGCCCGTTGTTTTATTACTCACTATAATTTCATTAAACTATTAAAGTAAATAACTTTTATTGAAACCAAGACAATTGTCACTGGCTTAATTCAGAGTTAGCAATGGTGACAGAAATTAAACCCCTATTCAGAAGTCATGTTAGTATATATCTGAGGTTAAGCATACTCACAGGTTATAGTGGTTGCTAACACAGGAGACTCAAGTACACAGATACCAAATCATTCTGCTGTTTAGACAGAAGAAATTTTAAGGAAAAGAACACTGCAATTTGCATATTTGCATTTAAGTCCTTTCTGCACTCAGAAACCAATTCCAATCTAATATTAGCATCTTAAGAGATCTGTGTGAGGTTTTTTTTTTTTGTTTGTTTTTTCTACAAATTTCAAGGCAACAGATTCTCACAGAAGGATTATCTGGCATTGATTTAATACAGGGATCCCATTTCTTTTTCCTTTAAGCTTCTACAAAGAATGGGCAAATGATTGTTCAAATTTAAAAGCACTGACAAATAGCAGAGAAATCAATTCAAATATTTTCTAAATAAATAACATACCAAACTCTAGGCCTAAACCATAACTCTGCCTTTAATGACAGGAAAACTGGGATGTATTTTTAAATAAATTAATCACAATAAAGAAAAACATTTTGAGTTAATTTCTAGGAACATTATCATTTAATGAAATGCCTGCCAGTCATGGCCAGTATGGCTTAGTTGGTTGAGCATTGTCTTAAGCAATGAAAGGTCACTGGTTCGATTCCCCTTCAGGGCACATACCGGGGTGGTTGGTTCAATCCCTGGTCGAGGCCTGAACAAGAAGCAATCCATCAATGTTTCTCAGTCACATCAATATTTCTCTCTCTCACTCTCCTTTCCTCTTTCTCTAAAACCAATCTGTATATATAAAAGGCTAATATACAAAGTATCCCCTCAGGAGTTCGATCACTCACTATGATGTGCACTGACCAACTGACCACTAGGGGGCGATATGGAACAAAGGAAGGCCCTGGCCTGCAGCCAGCAGCTGGGGAACGGGAGCCCCAGCCAGGAGCCAGAAGGCTCTGATCAGCCCTGATCACTGGCCAGGCTTAGGGACCCTACTGGTGCACCGGGCCTCTAGTAAAAACAAACTTTAAAAAAGAAATTACACCAAATTGTTGAATATTTTATTTATATTTGTGATATGTAAAGCCAAAATATATTAACTTAGGGGTATATTTTCTCTTTCCTTTAAAAAAAAGTTAATGATTATTATGCTGTCACCTGCAACTGAGAGAAATAAATTACTATGCTAATCTAGTATTGTTTTTCCCCCTTGGTTTGAAAACACTGACAAAATCTTTCAGTTGTATTAGACATTAAATTTTATTGTACTCCCAGAACCTACAACTTCCTCTTTCACTTTAATCAACATTTTAATCATTTTTATGTTACATATCCAACATTTATATTCTATACTCTGTAATTTTGAGTATTCCATACATTGTATGTAAATTAGCTTTAAGATTTTAAACTCTACAGCAAGGGCATGTACAGTCTTATTATTATGTGAAATTGATTTTGTATAGCAGCAAGTTGTATAAGTAAATCCATAAAGCCAGGAACATAAATTTTTATCACTAAACCATTGGTATTTGAAAGTAAATGTTTTCAGGCTTAGGATCCAACATAACTTACAAGTTTTTCATGTCTCTTTACCTCTAGTTTATAACAAGCAGATACCAGTTTTTTGAATCTCAGCTAATTTTCATTATCCTTGAATAAAAGTAACAACATAAAAATTTTAATGGGAAGAGTGAATAGCAAATTGAACAAAGACAAGCAGGTGATATGATTAATAATTTTGATAAAACTTTCCATAACTTCAAGCAAAAAAATGGCGACAAGCATAAAAATAAAAGTTAAGTAAAGAGACATGGAAAATAAATAAGGAGGTCCAGCACTTATCCAATAGTTATTCATGGAAACAAACAATAGAGGCAACACATGGCAGAAAATAATTACATAAATGATATTAAAAATTCCTGAAAGATTCGTGGCTCAGTGGTTGACCACTGACCTATGAACTAGAAGGTCACGGTTCGATTCCCATTCAGAGCACATACCCAGTTTGTGGACTTGATAGGGGGCATGCAAGAGGCAGCAGATCAATGTTTCTCTCACATCATTGATGTTTCTATCACTCTCTCTCACTCTCTCTTCCTCTCTGAGATCAATAAAAATATGTATTTTTTAAAAAGACAAAATATTCCTGAAAGAAAAGACCATGCTGACAAATAATTAACTTCATGGAGAATAAAGGAAAGCACTATGGATAAAGTAAGATCTTCAAGAGAAATAAATTTATCAGGGAAATATCAAGAATAATGAGTAACTATTTAAAAGAACCAGGGGAGAAAAATAAAAGTCTTGGTGAAGTAACAAGATTCAGATATCTCGTAATTAATCTTGGAATCTAGAAGACTGGGAAAGCCCTGAAGACTCTTGAAAGCATCAATAATTTTATACCCAGAGTTTTATCCAAAGTATCAATAAGTCATAAGGCCAAAATAATATTTGGACATAAAAGGAGTTAAAATGTTTAATGCCCACAGACACCTGAGGTTGATTTTTAGCAGATAACAATAACTGCAGTATTTAATACCGATTATATAAATTAATATAAAAAATAATATTTTATCTAGCATTTATAGAATATATTTTAAGATGCCAGTATTATACATTTTGTCAATAAAATATAATTTTGCTAAAGCAAAGCTATAAGCTGATTGAATATTGACCATATCACCAAAAAAAAAAAAAAAAAGCAGTTTAATTAGAATTTGGGAGCACAAAATCAGAAGCCATACTGTTAGACGACTGGATTCAAACAGCACCACTTATGAGCTGTATGACCTTAGGTAAGTTTCTCTTTGCCTCAATTTTCAATGCAATAAAAGGGGCCTGACTTATACTATCTATGTATATAAAAGGCTAAGTGTCCGTCTGTCTGACCAGTAGCTATGATGCACATTGACCACCAGGGAGCAGACACTGAACCCAGGAGCTGCCATGACGTGCACTGGCCATTTAAAAATAAATGACACCATGCACCTGGAGTCGACAAACCAACCCTTGGCTTCCCCCAAGTGGGACACAGGCCCCGCCACCTCTCTGGAGCAACAGCCCATCAAATCACAGCCAACGCTGCCAAGACACCAGGGCACAAAATGCGGCCCACAGCCCAGCCCAGCCCTAAAAGGGTTGCTGTGGGCGCCGGGTAATGATGTCATGTAGCAACACCCAGCTTCCTCTCTCTAGGGACTAGCCTCCTTGGAGTTTCTTCAGCCCAGGAACTTGGCTTGCTTTATAGCCAGGTGCAAACATTTTACAGTTTAACCAAAGGTTTGTGAGGCATTTTCATGTGCCTCACCTCATTTGATCCTCACAGAAGTCCTGGAGTAGGTAGATAGGAGACTCAGTGGAATCCTATTTTCTTTTCATTAGCTGGAAAATGGAGATTTTGAAAGTTTAGAAACTTGATCCGACTGAAAAGAAGAAATGGTACAACTTGAAAATGACTTCAGGTTTTCTCACTGTGCAGAATATAGTCAAACACTGCTACAGTTAAATATTTTACCCTTTGTTCTCCCTGCATGATCTACAATAATAATCTGCTTCATGTTGATATTTACTGCTGTGTTGCTGACAATTACCTGAAAGAGAAGTTGGGGTGCTTCACTGGGCTGGAAAAAGTTTAGGTAAATTAGAAAGTAGGTCTAATTAAGCAAGTTTATTCTATATCTATAAAAGGCTAAGTTTAATCACACATGCACAATAAAGCTCTCGCTGGTGCCAATCACACACGTGTGTTTTGACCTGTTATTGTCAATCGTGAATTTGGTTGACACTTCTATTATAGAGAAAGTGTAAATAGCGATATTAAAACATTTCTTCTAATTGATTTCCTTTCAATGTGCATGAATCTGTGCACCAGGACACTAGTATGATATATAAGTGTTTGTTGCCAGGGTGATTGTTATCACCATTATTTTTAACCTGACATGTTTGGGGCATTTTATAATAAACGAGAGGCCCAGTGCAAAGATTCGTGCACTGGTGGGGTCCCACGGCTTGGCCTTCATCCTCTTGCAATCCGTAACCCTCTTGGGGAATGCCGGACTGCTGGTTTTGGCCCATTCACCAGAGTCCAGGCCAAGGGACCCCACTGGTGTACGAATCCATGCACTTGGCCGGTTTTAGGACAGGCCGAGGGACCCCACCATTGCACCGGGCCTCTAGTATGCATATATAAGATCTTTGGTTCAACTCTACCTGCCCTCCACCCCTCTTCCCTCTGAGATTCATCCATCTGTTCCATATTTCCATGCCTTTGCATTGAGCATCTACCCCCTGGTGGTCAGTGCACATCATAGCTACCGAAAGTTTGAACGGTTGAATGGTCACTTAGTCTTTTAAATATATAGACTAGAGGCACGGTGCATGAAATTTGTGCACTGGGAGGGAGTGTCCCTCAGCCCAGCCTGCACCCTCTCCAATCTGGGAACCCTCGGGGGATGTCCGACTGCCAGCTCCTAACTACTCGCTTGCCTGCCTGTCTGATTGCCCCCTAACCACACCCCTGCTGGACCAATCGATGCCTAACTGCTACCCTGCCGGCCCAATCGCCCCCAACTGCCCTCCCATGCCGACTTGATCGTTCCCAACTGCCCTCCCCTGCAGGCCTGGTCATCCCAACTGCCCTCCCCTGCCGGCCCTGATCGCCTACAAATGCCCTCCCCTGCAGGCCTGGTTGCCTTCAACTGCCCTCCCCTGCCAACCTGATTAACCACAACTGCCCTCCCTTGCTGGCCTGATCGCCCACAATTGCCCTCCCCTGCCAGCCATCTTGTGGTGGCCATCTTGTGACAACGTGGGGGCGGCCATCTTGTGACAACATGGGGGTGGCTATCATGTGATAACGCGAGGGGATGAGGGCTACCTAAGCTTTTATTAGTATAGATTGTTTTAAATGAGACTATTTTTTAAAAGGGAAATAGAAATGTTTATATCATTTTAAGTTGAAAATAGATTTTTGTGTCAAAAAAAATTTAAAAATCTATTATGAACTTGTATTACTCTCTCCTCCCAACAAATCAATTTTCTTTTCATACCATGTGAGCTAAGCCTCACTACTGCATCTCTAATATTAGATGCTCAATAGATGAAGAGTGGATAAATGGATAAATCCTAGCAGCTTTTGATTAGCAAATGTATTTACATGCTTATTGGCACTGAAGCAACTTATTCATTGTACTGTAAAAGGGATGGGGCATAGTTGTTAATGTGATATATAAAAGTCAATATCCTTTCAAGAAGTTAGTATTTGTTTCCTCTTTTTCACTAAAAGACTACTGATTTACATTCATGAGAGAAAGAGAGGGAGAGTGCAAATATTAACATTAGATACATAAGGTAAAATTGGTTGTTCAAATGCTTCTAAATTAAAAATTTCAATCTTGCCTCATGTAATAGATATATACCTGAAGAGAAGACAAATTGAGACAACCATATTTAAAAGTGAAAATGGGGGCCAGCGTAAATATCCACTTCTCTCAAATCTCTTAATTCTTAGGGTATGTAAAAGTATAAAAAGCTATATATTTGGATTATATTAATTAAGCTCCTTACAGAAATGCCTTACACTATCAGAACTGAATATGATGAACATAAATCTTATTAAGGATTAGTATGATAAGTGGTCATTATGGCAGACAGAATAATGTACCCCCCAAAAAAAGAGGATCCCAAACTCTAATCTCTAAAAATCTGTGAATGTTACTTTACATGACAAAGGAGAATTAAGGTAGCAGATGGAATTAAGATTACCAACAAATTGAATTTAAAATAAGGAGATTAGCCGAAACCGGTTTGACTTGGTGGATAGAGCGTCGGTCTTCGGACTGAAAGGTCTCAGGTTCGATTCTGGTCAAGGGCATGTACATTGGTTGCAGGCACATCCCCGGTAGGGGGTGTGCAGGAGGCAGCTGGTCGATGTTTCTCTTTCATCGATGTTTCTAGCTCTCTATCCCTCTCCCTTCATCTCTGTAAAAAATCAATAAAATATATTAAAAAATAAAATAAGGAGATTATTCTGTAATGGCTGGGTTGCTCAGTTGGTTGGAGCATTGTTCTGTGCACCCAAAAGTAGTGGGTCCGATTCCCAGTCATGGCACATACCTAGGCTGCAGGTTTCATCCCCTGTTGAGGTGTGTACAGGAGGCAATCAATCAAGGTTTCTGTTGCACATCGATTTTTTTTCTCTCTCTCCCTTCCACTCTCTCTAAAAATAAACCAACAAATCCTTGGGTGAGGATTAATAATAATGATGAGATTATCCTGGATTCTGAAATTGGGACCAATGTAATCACAAGGGGCCATAAAAGGAGAAGATGAAGACAGAAGAGAACCAAGAACTAGGGCAGAGTGATAAAGGCTAGTCTGATATTGCAGGTTTTGAAGATGGAGGAAGGGAACCACAAGCCAGTGAATGCAGGCAGACTCTAGAAACCATAAAAGACAAGGAAATAAATCCCCGCTAGAGCTTGCAGAAAGAACTCAGCCTTCTGATACCTTGATTTTAGTCCAGTGAGACCCATTTTAGGTTTTGGATGTCCCAAACTATAAGATGATCAACTTCTGTTGTTTTAGGCCACAGTGTCTGAGATTTTTAGTTACAGCAACAATAGAAATTTAATAAATATTTTGTTAACTAACTAGAAGCAGAATGCTAATGGTACAAATACCTAAAAATTTGAAATTGGGCAGTGGGAAGAGGTTAGATGACTTTTATGAACCATTAAATATATTATCTATCATTTGATGCTTTTTAAACATTGCAAAGTAGGTCATTCTATTTTTCTTCTTAATCATCTTACCTAATAGACAAACATGTAAATTGACCATACCTCCACTACACCCACAGCCAATCAGAGTGAGTATGCAAATTAGAAGGCCAAAGATGGCGGCTGCCCAGCTGCTCCAGGTGCGGAGTGGCCAGGGCGGGCAGGACACCTGCTATAAGAGGAAGGGCTGGGATGGGTGGGGGGGGGGGGGGCGAAGGGATCTACAGGAGTGGAGTGCCGCAGCAAAGACAAGACTGCAGACTCCAGAGTCTGCAGCAAAGACGAAGATGGCAGACTCCGGCTGGATCGAAGGCCTGGGTCCCGGGTGCCGGAGGAAAACTGGTGCTGGAAGCCAAGGGAAGGAACAGGCCTCTAGTTTGTAATAATTAAACATAAATGTAATGCTAAGAAAAAATTTACCCTCCTAACCAACTAGTATGTCTTTTTATCTTTACATATTAAGAGTGTTTTAACTGATTTTGTTTCCCTTTATATTATGTTTGCCAAAAAGCTCATAGTTAAATTTTCAGCCAGAGTAACCAGTTTTAGCCTAGATTTTGTAGAAAAACTATGTTCTCTTTCCATTAGATGTCTCTTGTTGTATCCTTAATTTAATGGCCCTATTATACTTGGTTATTTATATGTAAATCAACAGAAAATCTTTTCTCTAAGTAGGAGGGGAGGAAAACTAATATAGATTCAGCACTTACACTCTATTCCAGAAACAAAGTAATTAAAATGTCTCTATAGAAGAGCTGTTATTCTCAGTCTATAAATGAGAAAGCATCCACAAAGACTCAGTACCTTACCAGTGACTGCCCACTCCAAGGTCTTTGTGATACCATTGTAATTAAGCTACTTATTAATAACAGGAAAGGGGCAAAGAGAATGCCAAATATTATAGGCATGTCATTTGGGCAGCTTCACCAGGAAGCTACAAGTTTACACTCCCCAGGGGTCCAACAAAGTGAAGATAGATACATGCCCAGTAAAGTCGGAGGACTAGCAAAGGTGCTTGATGTTAATCACACCTGGGAACAGGTCATTGGCCGGAATAGGCATGACCACTGCACGGGCACGAAATTTGAAACTTGGGATATTTAGTCCCCTAAACTAAGGAATTTGTTCTGTTAGCATGTTGAGCATGACTCCTGGCTTGCGGGGCTCTTTCACTCCTGTTTCCTGGCATTTGCCCACACACAATGGACTAATGGACTGCAACTAGCCTGATGCTGAATTGGACCCAGCTCCAACATAGAAAGGAAACTCTGGACACTGGCTTTGCTTCTAGCCCTACTGAAACCCCAGCTATACTTCTTCTATAACTGGACTAAGGGAAATGGGACTTTGGAAACCCAGATATGTAATTCCATGCAAATAAACAACACTCATCCTCCTGTGCAAGTCTCAGAAAATTCTTTTTCTCAAGATATCGCAAGGACCTCACCCCCAGCACCAGTGGGGAAGAGGACACCCCAATTTCCTGGATAACATTTGCATCAGGACTACCTGCATTCCAATAAGAGCCCATACTGAAATCACACAAGCTATTCATTATTGCTAAAGATAAAACATGAAGGAGAGATGGTATTCCAGGAAAATTCTACTTCCATTTATCAAACCAGAATTACTTATTAACTGTCATTTGAAGATTTTCTAATTCTTACTAATTGCCAGTTATAAATTCTCAAATTTAAATGTAAAAAAAAATCTCAGATGTCTCTGAAATTAGATTATTCATTCTCTGACTAGCTTAAGACCCTCTTCTCTGAGATCTGCCTCCAACACCCCTAGCCACAACTGATGGTTATAAGAGCTGAACACCTGGCTCCAATGTACCTAGCCAGATGATCTCTGCTGGTTAAAATGAAAAACTCAGACTTAGTGATGCTACTTGACAAATCTCAATTTATGGCTTGACAAAATAAAATATTATCTTGAAAGTAGTGGAAAAGTTATAGTCTCCCATATACTAGGACCAGTAAAGAAAGTCATTCCTCAGGTGAGATCAAAGCGGATGCACACTTAGAATTTATTTGCAATTCCTTGTTCAGTAGTTGTCTATTACCTTGCTATTCAAAATATAGTCCCAGGACCACATTCAATAGCGTCATCTGGAACCTTTCTATAAAGCAGATCCTCAGGGTCACTAATGAAGCAGAATCTGCATTTTAACAGGGACCCCAGGAGATTATTTTTTCACATCTTAAAAAATAACAAATAACATACACATATAACCCATAGACACAGACAACAGTGTGGTGATGGACAGAAGAAAGGGGGCTGGGGACTGGGTGGAGGGACACAGGCAAAGCAGGGGCAGTGTGGGGGGGGGACGTCTGTAACAGTGTCAACAATAAAAAGAAAGGAAAAAAAGCATGAAGGTGGGAAAACTGAATATCCACATGTAAATAAATGAAATTAGACCCTTTCCTCATATCAAACACAAAAATTATCTCAAAATGAATTACAGACTCAAATGTAAAAACTAAAACTCTTACAAAGAAATTTAAGATAATTTTTTATGATCTTGGGTTAGGCAGTCTTCTTAACGATAAACTAAAAGCACAAGAAAAAAACAAAAATGCATACATTGGACTTCATCATAATAAAGAACTCTTTTTTAAAAAATATATTTTATTGATTTTTTTACAGAGAGGAAAGGAGAGGGATAGAGAGTTAGAAACATTGATGAGAGAGAAACATCAATCAGCTGCCTCCTGTACACCCCCTACTGGGGATGTGCCTGCAACCAAGGTACATGCCCTTGACCGGAATCGTACCTGGGACCCTTGAGTCCGTAGGCCGACGCTCTATCTATTGAGCCAAACCGGTTAGGGCAATAATAAAAAAACTCTTGTGCTTTAAAGACCATCATCACTCAGACAGTGAAAAGACAACACAGAGAATGAGAAATATTTTTACATCATATATACAAAACACTCTTACAATGCAACAAGAACACAAATAACCCAATTTAAAAATGGCCAGAGCATATGAATTAACACTTCTCCAAAGAAGATACACAAATGGGCCAATCCTACCTAATATAAGGGAAGTATGCAAATAACCATTACTCCGCTACGCCCACGATTGGGTCAGTGGCAGGCTGGGGGCGGGACTTGGGGTGGCCAATTGGGCTGACAGGATGAGCAGGGGCGGGGACTCCCCCAACGGCCAGCACTGCGGGAGGACCAATGGAGCTGGCGGAAGACACCGGTGGCGGAACTCGGGGTGGCCGATTGCGGGGCTGCCAGCACCAGTTTTCCGCCAGCAGCAGTTTTCCTCTGGCCACCCGCCCATCGCCCATCAGAGCGCCTCCCGATCGGAGTTCCTCTCGGGGTGGCCGATCGCGCTGGCGGGAGGTGCTCCGATTGGCGGGTGGCCAGAGGAAAACTGGTGCTGGCGGAAAACTGGTGCCGGCAGCCAGGTGAAGGAAGGTCTATTGCACGAAACTTCGTGCAACGGGCTTCTAGTCAGAACATAAAAAGCTGTGCCCAGCCAGCATGACTTAGTGGTTGAGTGTTGACCTATGAACCAGGAAATCACAGTTTGATTCACTGTCAGGGCATATGCCCGGGTTGTGTGTTTGATCCCCAGTGTGGGCATGAAGGAAGCAGCCGATCAGTGATTCTCTCTTATCATGGATGTTTCTATTTCTCTATCCCTTCTACTCTGAAATCAATACAAATATATATATTTTTAAAAAGAACATAAAAAAGTTGTTCAATGTTATTATTCATTAGAGAAATGTGCATTACAACCAAAATGCCATACCATTTTATAATCACTAGGATGGGCTAAAATAAAAAAGACAACAAGTGTTGGCAAGAAAATGGAGAAATTGAGACATTCATATAATGTCAGTGGAAATGAAAAATACTAGAGCTTCTTGAGAAAAGTCTGACAGTTCCTTTAAAGGTTAAACACAAAGTTACAATATGAACCAGAATCCTGCTCCTATGTATATACCCAAAGATAAATGAAAACACATCTCCACACCAATAACTTTCACATGATTTTCATAACAATATTATTCATAATAGCCAAAATTTAGAAATAACCTAGATATTCATTAGCTGATGACAAGATAAGTAAAATGTGCTGTATCCATACAATTAAGTATTAATTTACAATAAAAAGGAATAAATTACTTTGTATATATTATCCTAGGAGAAAGAAGCCAGTCACAAAAGATCAGATATGATTCCATTTATATGAACTATCCAGAATATCCATAGTGACAAAAGCAGATTTGTGGTTGTCAGGGGTTGAAGAGAAGGGAAATAGAGAGGGACTGCTAATAGGTACAAAGTTTCTTTCCTGGGTAAAGAAAATGCTCTCAAATTGTTTGTGGTGATGGCTGTGTGAGGGAGGAAGGATAATTTAACAGCAAAAACAACCACATTTATTAAATACGCACATATCGGCAATCCATAAGAATGTGATGGCTGAGGACAGATCCAGAAAGTTTAGGCTTATATTACATCTTGAGCTAAAGAGAAAGGAGGCATTCAGTTTTGGGACTTCGAAGGGCAGGAAGACAATTCACAAAGAGATAGAAAAGCAAATGTTTGACAAACAAATGATTGCCAGGCAATCTTTAACAATGGGACACAGAGAGAACTTTGATCAAATGGTCCTTGCTAGGTTCCTCCTTGTCTGCCCCACACTAGTTCATATTTAACACTTCTTGGAGCAGATCCTCTATCTAAATTTCTTTAGGCAGTTGAGGGAAGCTCAATGACTTTCCTGAGTCTTTCGTTTCTTAAAAATAACCAGCACAAAATAATCAATATCCCAAAAGACATATTTTCACAGTGTCAAACTCTGCTTAACCACAGTTGCACAATTCTGTGCATATCCTATATAATAAAAGCCTAAAATGCTAAGTGTCCAGTCATCCATTCAACCAATCAAAGTGTAATATGCTAATGATATGCTAAGGCCGCTCAACCGCTCACTATGACGTGCACTGACTACCAGTGGGAAGACACTCTGACTGGTAGGTTAGCTTGCTCCTGGGGTCCAGCCAATCAGGATTGAGCAAGACAGGCCGGACACACCCTGGTGCCCTCCCATGGCCCTTCCCCACCAGGTGGCAGACACAGCGAGCTGAGTGGTAAGGAGCAGCGAGCAGGTGGGCAGTAAGGAGCGAGGGATCCAAGGCTGCAAGAGAGATGTCCAGCTGCCAGGGATCGGGCCTAAGCCAGCAGGCGGACATCCCCCGAGGGTCCCTGACTGTGAGAGGGCACAGGCCGGGCTTAGGGACTTCCCCCACCCAGTGCATGAATTTCATGCACCAGGCCTCTAGTACTAAAAATGATTGAATTGTAGGCTTTAAATGGGTGAATTGTAAAGTATGTGAATTACATATTGTGTGTCTTTAAGAAATTAATTCTTTCTTGTTCTGTGATGTAGTTCCAGTGTCTAGTCCAGGCACACAGTAATCAAAAAACACTTGTTCAATGAACACATGCATAAATGGATGAATAAAATCAAGAGACCAAATACCCCTGAGACCAGATTGAGAGTTATACCTTAGTTCCTGACACCATTCCTATTCCACCTTGTCTTCTTTATGAATCCTACCTGTGTTTACTAATATTGGATTCCATAGAATAACCACTAATCTATTATGATAATGAATGTTAATTAAGCATTTTGAATTGGTTATTCACAGCTGTCACCTAAAGGTACTTAAGTGAATAAAAATTTAAAAATAAAATAACTAAAATGTATATGTAGCCTTAGCTGGTTTGGCTCAGTGGATAGAGCATCGACCTGCGGACTGAAGGGTCCCAGGTTCGATTCTGGTCAAGGGCATGTACCTTGGTTGTGGGTATATCCCCAGTAGGAGGTGTGCAGGAGGCAGCTGATCGATGTATCTCTCACATCGATGTTTCTATCTCTCTATCCCTCTCCCTTCCTCTCTGTAAAAATCAATAAAACATATTAAAAAATAATAAAATGCACATGTAAAAGTACCAAATGATTTACCAATTATTCAGTCATGTTTCTAACACATTTTGATACAAAATATAATGTCAACAAACATATTGTTCAGAATTGTTAAGCTAATGGAAAAACAACTAATTTTTCATGGTCATTATATAGTAAGTACAAAAATAAAGTTTACCCAGTAGAAAAAGCAAGTCCATCCTGTATTACAGGACTTTGAATCAATAATAGAAAGTTATCCTCTACTAGAGGCCCAGTGCACAAAATCGTGCGGGTAGGGTCCCTAGGCCTAGCCTACGATGAGGGCCATCTTCTGCCCATTCGCCAGTCCCCAGGCCAAATGCTGCCTCTGCTGCTGGGATGGGTAGGTCTAGGTTGTGGGCAAGCCCCGCAGCTTCCATCAGCGCTGCAAGCCCCAGCAGCAGCTGCAGCGGCAGTGGCAGCGCCTGCTTGAGCATCCCCGAGCGGGAAGTGTGTTCCATCAGCGGCTGGCCTGGCGCACGCACATAGAGGTGAAGTTGCAGGCACCTGCTTTCCCGCTGGCCTGAGCCCCTGAGCAGCAGCATGCACATGGAGGTGAAGTTGCCGGTGCCCGCTTTCCTGCCAGCCTGAGCCCCCAAGCAGCTAGGGATGAGCTGGGGATCCAATAGCCTGACAGCCAGCCTGGTCCTCCGGCCACCCACCCCTGTTCCCCCGTTCACCATCGCTGATCCATCAAAGCCTGAGGGCCGGGGGGAGGGACCAAGAGGTCACCTGTTCAGCCCACTCGCCAGTCCCCAGTCCCACGCCGCCACCACCCATCCACTTCCCCATGGTTCCCCGTTCACCTGCAGGCAGGGGTGGGAAGGGAGGGAGGGGGAGGGACTGAGAGTTGGTCAGTGTACCTCATGGCAAATTGGTCGAGTGGTCATTCCGGTCCTTATGCTTATGGTCCCTGGCCTTTTATTATATAGGATACTTTTCCTTGGTGCTTTGAATATTTGAAAAATTTAAATAAAATGAATCACTTTCCCAAATAAATGTAAGATATTAAGTATAACAAATTGTTCTATATTGAAAATTACCTGTTACCCCCTTGAAACTCAATTATACATAATATGTAACTGAAAAAAATGTAGATTCATATATTTTATTGGGAAACAAAGTGGTAATAAACCAGCTCTGAAATCTAACATACTCTTTAACAATGTAATATCAGGAACAAAATGTATTCTAAAAGTGCCTGAGAGTTTCAAATCCTACTCGATTCAAGACTGTGCACAAGCATTCACAGACACCAAAGTACTTAAATATGTTAAAAAGTGGCAAAGACATTAAAGCTAAGATGTTTGTTCCAAACAGAATGAGGATTTCATGCCCATGCAAGATTTTCTTTTATCCATCTTTCCCCATCACTTACCATGAAAGCCTAGCAACTGAACAAAGCACACAAGAAAGGCAAGTTCTCTTCAATCAACTATCAAAGTTTTTATAGAGATTAGGAGGAAAAAAACCCACTCACAACTAAATTCAAGTACTGTGGCATTGGAACTGGATTCCTAATATAATCTGTCCTATTTAAGAAAATATAGAGGATTTATATATAGCAGTGGGAAAGGAGCATAATAGGTGCTGATAAAAGGCTTCTTTCAGTGAGGAAATGTTTAGCCTAAGAAAAAAGGAGTCGGACCTCACCGGATATTGTGAAATCCCTGCAGGAAAGCTTTGTTACAATGTCTCCTTTAGAAAGGTGAACTTATTAGGAAAGGTAGAAGAAACTGAAGCCAAGGTATTATAATTTTTCAAGAGATGGTTTCTCCCTTAGGCAATCTGGTTAATAACTTGAAAAATGTTGGGGAGAGGAAAGAAGTGAAAACATATATTCAGGAAAAGAAAAAAGAAAGTTAAGTGCTTTGGTCCAAAGAGTACCAACTAGTTAATTTCTAGTCTAGCCTTTCAAATTCAGATGGAAATGTTTTACTTGCAAATATAAGTATTTTCTTATACATAGTGATGCTGTGCCCAAAATCCCCAAATATTTTAGCATTAATAATGTAAATCATGCCCAGCTGGCTTGGCTCAGAGATTGAGCATCAACCTATGAACCAGAAGGTCACGGTTTGATTCCTGGTCAGGGCATATGCCTGGGTTGCTGGCTCGATCCCTGGTGGGGGACATGCAGGAGGCAGCCAATCAATGATTCTCATAATTGATGTTTCTCTCTCTCTCTCTCTCTCTCTCTCTCTCTCTCTCTCTCTCTCTCTCTCTCTCTCCCTCTTCCTTCCTCTCTGAAATCTATAAAAATATATATTAAAATAATGTATATCATTATTAAAAATTCTGTTCTCCATTTCACCAAATTGTTTATTCACCTCAAGCTTCTAGATGTGGAATTTTCAAAATATATTCTCATTATTTGGATATAATTTTGTCTTACCATCTGAGAAATATTAGAATTTGTAATAATATGCTCCTGATACAAATAAAAAGTCAAATATATGTTCTAATATCTATAGGCAAAACAATTAAATCCTCATAATATAAAATTATTAGCATAGTACTAATGATATAGTAAAATGACATAGTATTTTATATCATGTTCTTGAACTCAGAAAACACCAGAATAGGAAAATTCAGACAGTACCTTTTCTGTATAATTAAAAACAATAAAGCTAATAGAAATAACATACATTTTTAACCTAAAAGTCTTAATGTAAATATACTATAAATAAAGACACCCTATATAAAGAGTTTTTGCTATTTTATAAAATAAGAATGCATTTGTCAAATGGTAAATAAAATGGAGATTATTTGGGAAATAGGTAATAAAAGAGCTCTATTTGTTAACTGTTGTTAGTCTGGTTTCCTTTCCATGACAGCATCATAATCACTACCACATAAAACTCATGTCTGAAAAAAGAAAAAACAAGTTTTAGTTAGATTATAATACAACAGAAATATATATTGTCACATTAGTATAGAAACATGATTGAATGTTACAAAAAAATTGAAAAAATCTCCTAGTAAGAAATGACATATACTGTTAAGGATTTTTGCATAATGAGTAACATACATAAATATCCATGACCGGGATCTATGATATCTCCAAAATTCCTATCTCTACAATCCCAGCATGGTTACTCCCATTCATGATGGAACATGGTGGATGACCAAAAGAATAAATGTTCTCTCTCTATTGTATTCACTTTAGCAATTTAATGTGCATTATTTTACATGCTTATTCCCTTCCATATTATAACAAGAGCATATATGGCATGCCAATCAGAAGTAATTAGCAGCATATACTCTCCTCAAACATTTTGTTTCTCTACTTGTGAAGGCTAAGATGAAGTAAAGACCAAATGGCCAGAAACATTTTCTGGGCTGAGGTTCTGGCTGGCTAATGGCTTGGCTTTTGTGAGATATCATTATGATTAATTTGTTTTTATGTTTTCACCACTGTGTGGCCAATTGAGATGACACAATTCATTAGACAGGGTCCTTAGGTACATCAGAGCAAGTCACTTCATCATGATTGAGACCAAAACCTCACTGGCAATCTCCAACCTATTTTGCAAGTTATATGCCTCACATCATTAATCAATACTGATAATCTAAGTTTTCCTACATAATGTATTACCTCCAAATTAAGTAGAATTGAGATAAACAGCACCTTACTATTGAATCAGTACATTACTTACATATTTTAAGTCACTAATGCAAAGGCAATTGGAAAGTTGATTTATGCTCATATTAAATAGGAATATTTCTTTCTTCCTTGCTAACTGGTTCATAATAAACTTATTTTAATAGTCCCAAAAGTAATTATAATGATTTAAATATTGTTTAACTTGGGTTTCTCACATTATTTCTGTTTTTCAATCCTTACCAGAAGATATGCTCCAATTGACTTTTAGAGAGAGAGAAAGGGGGGAGAAAGAGATAAATATCACTGTGAGAGAAAACCACTGATTGGCTGACTCCTGTATGTGCCTCAAACAGGGATCGAACCTGCAACCTGGGTATGTGCCCTGTCTGGGATTCGAACCCACAACCTTTTGATGTATGGGATGACATTCCAACAAACCTAACAACCCAGTCAGGCTCTCACCATATTATTTCAATTTCTTGGACAGATGATAATTTTATAAATGTACACTAAACAATGGAATAACACCTAACACTGATAACGAATAAACTAGAGCTACACATATCAACTTGAATAAATCTCACAAGTACAAAGAACTAAACAGAAGTATGTTACAGAACACCTATTATATCATACTATTTATATAAATTCAACATTTCAAAACAATACTACATTTATTTAGGGATATACACCTATAATTAAAAAATAACACAAATGCATGGAATGATGAACACCCATTTTGTAGAAGGTGAAGATGCTGGTAACAGGGAAGACCAGATGAATAGGCTTATTAGAAAAATGATGCCCTCGCCCAGTGGGGTGAGCTGGGCCCTCCCTGGAGAAGAAACCCGGGTTCTCCAAGATATGTGATCAATGCTGGGGCCCCACCAGCAGGCAAGGGGATCCCAAGGCAGGTGCTAGGCGTGGAGGCCACGGAGGCATAGGCTACCAAGGAGACAGAACTGAACCTCACATCACCCTGCTGGGCCCCGGAGGATGGCTGGTTAGCCAGAGACAGGTAAGATTCCTCAGGGAAGGAACAATCTAAGATAGGCACAGTGGCAGAGTGGCCATCAGGAGAGAACTTGGGGGTCAACACAGGTGGGGCACAGACCCTTACCCCCCAAATTTGCAGGGGCCCAAACCCTCACCCTTTCTGAGGGAAGTCTCCTGCCCCCATGGCTGCTTAACTTCCCATGCCCATCTCAAATTGGGACCCAGGTAACAGACAGAGACTTGGCCGACAGCAGCTGCCCTCTCACTGAACAAGACTTGTCTGAGTTGTCTTGTACCCATGGTGTGGGGAAGTGGGTTTTGATATCTAAATCCAACTTACCACCAGGAATGCTCAGGGCCTACTCAAGAAGGCAAATAATCCTTTCTACTAATATTTACAGGGTAAAATAAGATTGTTGTTAGAGTATTAAATTCGACAGTAAAATAATAGTCAAATTTTCAGGCTAATTTAAATTGGCTAATTGAAATAAGTGAATATTCTAGAAAAATTAATTGTACTGGACAAAAAGCAGTTCCTAAAGTGTTAACTAAAATTTTTATTGGTAATTCATCTCATGATAAAATTGCATAACATGTAATGAACCTAAAGTAGTCATATTTTAGTGCAAAAAATTAAAATTTAAAAGCTATCAAGACTACATTATAAAATTTTCAAAAGCCTCCTAATATTTAAATCAAACAAGGGGGGGATAGTAGAAGAATATCATGTAAGGAAAAATATCCTGTAAGTAAATTACATCTGGAAAATTTGTACTTTAGAAAATTAATTGTAATGCTAACAGCAAGACACCCATGAAAAACACACATGGTATTAAAACAAGCCAGAGGAAAATCATTTAGGCAAAAAATGAAAAAGGATCCCAAGTAAAATTTATAGAAAATATTACTTTAATTAACTTTTGGTCAAGAATATGTTTGTATATTTTCAGAAAACAACTCTAAGACCATGTGGATTCCAGCAACAGAGAGGAATTGACAGGACTACTCCAGCCATGAATACAGAAGAGAAGCAGTCCAGAGATGGAAGACGCTGACGTCGCCTTGCCATACTAGCAGTCAGCAGCTGTGTATCACTGCAGGTTTCCCAGGACCAAACCAGAGAGGGTTGGACCTGCATTACCACCATTTGTCCACCATCCAGAACTGAAATATCATTGCTGACATGTACACATAAGGAGCTGTTTGATATTGAAATTGGGTCTCAAAAGAACTGTTGGCCCAGAAAGAAACTCACTACAGACTGATTCATTTGCCTTTCAGCATAACCAGTATTGCTTGTCTCATTTTCAGTTCTTATAAGTGTATTTCTAGTAGCACATGATCTCACTCATCTAGGGTGAGATGAACAACATAGACTGATGAACAAGAACAGACCCATAGACAAAGAGGCATGGATCAGACTGTCGGACCTCAGGAGGGAGGGTAGGAGAGGGTGGGGATAAAGGGGAGAGATCAACCAAAGGACTTGTGTGCATACATATGAGCCTAACCAGTGGTCAAGGACAACAGGGGGGTGGGGGCATGCGTGGGGAGGGGTTTGGGATGGGAATGGGGGGATGGGAACAAATATGTGATACCTTAATCAATAAAGAAATTTTTAAAAAAGAAAGAAAAATTATGCCCTGGCCAGTTTGGCTCAGTTGATAGAGCTTCAGCCTGTGGATTGAAGGGTCCCGGGTTCAATTCCAGTCAAGGGCACATGCCTGGGTTGTAGGCTCGATCCTCAGTAGGGGGTGTGCAGGAGGCAGCAGATCAATGATTCTCTCTCATCGTTGATGTTTCTATTTCTCTCCCTCTCCCGTTCTATTCTGAAATCAATTAAAATTTTTTTTAAAAGAAGAAGAATGAACTAAGGTATCTACCATGGTTATTTTTGTAATCTGGTCAGTTAATAAACAGTGAATCCTTTAAAATAATAAAAATAAAAAAATAGACACTTCTCCAAAGTGGACATACAGATGGCCAAGAGACATATGAAAAAGTGCTGAAAGTCACTAATCATCAGAGAGACGCAAATTAAAATGACAATGAGTTATCACTCCACACCTGTTAGAATGGCTACCATCAATAAATTAACAAACAACAGGTGCTGCAGAGTATATAGAGGAAAAAAGAACCCTAATACATTGCTGGTGGGAATGCAGACTGGTGAAGCCACTATGGAAAACAGTACGGTGTTTCCTCAAAAATGTAAAAGTCAAACTGCCATTTGACCCAGTTATCCCACTTCTAAGAATATATCCTAAGAATACAGAAACACCAATCAGAAAGAATATATGCACCTCTATGTTCATAGCAGCGCTATTTACAATAGCTAAGATATGGAAAAAGTCCAAGTGCCCATCAGTAAATGAGTGGATAAAAAGCTGTGGTACAGCCCTAGCCTGTTTGTCTCAGTGGACAGAGGGTCAGCCTGCAGACCAAAGGGTCCCAGGGTTCAGTTCTGGCAAAGGGCGTTGGTTGCAGGCACCTCCCCAGCCTGGGCCCTGGGCAGGGCGAGTGCAGGAGGCAACCAATTGATGTGTTTCTCTCAGATCAATATTTCCTTCTGTCTTTCCCTCTCTCTAAAAATCAGAAAAATATCCTCAAGTGAGGATTAAAAAAGAAATAGCTGCGGTACATTTACACAATGGATTATACAGCTATAAAAAAGAAGGTCTCTTACCTTTGAGATAGCATGGAAGAAACTGGAGAGTATTGTGCTAAGCAAAATTAGCCAGTAAGAGAAAGACAAATATCACATTATCTTACTTACATGTAGAATCTAATGAACAACATAAACTGATGAACAAAATATGCCGAGAGGCACAGAAGCATGGCACAGACTGAGGGATATCAGATGGAAGCGGGGGAGGGGGGGAGGTGGTCAGAGATTAACTAAAGAACTTGTACGCATATATGCATAACTCATGGGCAAAGACAATACTATGGAGGCCTGGGGTGGTGTGGGAACTGGGTGGAGGGAGGCAATGGAGGGGAATTGGGAGACATCTCTAATACTCTCAATAATAAAGATAATTTTTTTAAAAATTTAGAATACTAATTCACTATAATATTCTTAACATCATTATTTTAAAGGATGCCTTCAAAAATTCTCCTTTTTGATTTATTAAATTCAAGTATAAATAGTCCAAAAGAATGTAAGATAGAAAGTGTCTACCAGAGGAATATTGCTTTTAATAACTCTTTTTCAGCCAGGTTTGTTTCTTCTGCCATTAGAAAGATCTCCATGTTGCAATCTTTAGATCTCTTCTGTCCAATGTGGCCATGTGTGGCTATTTAAATGTAAATGATCCCAGTTTCTCAATGGCAAAAGCCACATGTCAAGTGCTTTATAGCTAAATATAGTTAGTAATTACCCTATTGGTCAGTACAAATAGAAAATGTTCCCATTATCTCATAAAGTTCTATTCACCAGAGCTATACTAAATCAACCTGTATTACCAATATTCAACTTTAACAAGAGCAAATACCAATATTTTCACTATAAATGGTATTTTAAAAAGGAGCCTTCAATAGACTTGTGGAAAGAGATAATCTTCAGCAAAATGTAAAACCATGACTTGTACATATATACAAAAGTATATATGTGTTCAAGATCCTACTTATAATCATTCAATGAAGAAACCTGGCACATATTATAACTAGTTTTCAAAACCATCTTCTATAGGTATTGTCTTTATGGTTATCATGGGGATTACATAAAAGTATTAAAGTTATAATTACGTATTTTAAACTGATAACAAGACAACTTCGATTGCATATAAAAACTACTCCAAGCCCTGCTGGGGTGGCTCAATGGTTAAGCATCGGACCTATGAACAAGGAGCTCATGGTTCGATTTCCCGAGGGGCCCATACCTGGGTTGTAGGCTCAATCCCCAGTGTGGGACGTGCGGGAGGCAGCCAATCAATGATTATCTCTCATTATTGATGTTTCTATCTCTCTCTCGCTTTTCCTACTTCTCTGAAATAAATAAAAATATAATATTTTTAAAAATAGCTACTCCAAGATTTTAAATATTCTCACCATGAAAATAAACTGTAATTATGTGATGGGATGGAGGTGTTAGCTAATGTTATGATTTCAATCATTTAATCATTTATATCAACTCAAACTTACACAATACTATGTGCCAAATATATCTCAATAAAGCAGGAAAAACCTCTTCCTGTTTACATTTCTGACCCTAGTTTATATAATTGATGGCACAAATTTTATATTTCATATTATGTATCTATTATGTTAAATATATATTTGTTTCAATGAATTTTCTTTTAAATTCTATTTCAGAATTAAATGCACCAATATTACAATGCTGTAGTCTATATATGTCTATATATTTACCTTTAGCAGAGAGTTTTATGTTGTCATATGCTTTAAATGTTACTGTCTAGCAGTCTTTTCTTTCAACATGAACAACATGCTTTAGAATGTCTTACAGGGCCTGTCTAGTGGTGATGAACTGCCTCAGCTTTTGTTTATCTGGCAATGTCTTATTTTCTCTTTCGTTTTTGAATGACAGCTTTGCCCAATACAGTGTTCTTATTGGGTAGTTTTGGTTTTCTTTCAACACTTGAATATATCACTCCCACTCTCTCCTGGTCTGCAAGGTTTCTGATGAGCAAACCAGCTTTGTCTTTATAGGAGCTCCCTTATATGCAATGAGTCATTTTACTCTGGCTTTCAATAATCTGTCCATGATTTTAACAATTTGATTATAATCTGTCTTGCGTCTCTGAATTTATTATAGTTGGATGTTGTTGATCTTCTTGAATTTCTACACATTTCTTTCTTCAAATTTGGGGAAATTTTTACTATTATTTTTTCGAATCACCTCTCTGCCCCTTTATTTCATTCTTCTCTTTGTGAGACGCCTGTAATTTACATTTTAGTGCACTTGATTATG
Source organism: Cnephaeus nilssonii (assembly GCF_951640355.1). NCBI lineage: Eukaryota > Metazoa > Chordata > Mammalia > Chiroptera > Vespertilionidae > Cnephaeus > Cnephaeus nilssonii. Next base: position 16,304,358 of record NC_137071.1, on the reverse strand, counting down.
TCCAATATCTACCTCAGGCTCTCTTCACTTTTTTTCATTCTTCTTCTCCTTTGACTTGATCATTTTAAATGACCAGTCTTTAAGTTCACAGATTTCTTTTTTGCTTCTGCTTGGTCAAGTTTGTTGAATGCCTATAGTGATTTTTTTCCAATTTATTTTGTACCTCAACTCCACAATTTCTATTTGGTTCTTTTTTATAATTTCTATATCTTTGTTGACATTCTGATTTTCTTTACGCATCACTCTCTTGATTTCATTTAGTGTTGTTTGCTTCCTCTTTCAGCAAATTAGGCATTTTTAAGATGATTATTTTTAAGTCTTTCTCAGGTAATTAATAAAGTCTCTATTTCTTCAGAGTTGGTGCCTGGAGGTTAATACTGTTCCTTTGATTGGGCCATGATTCTGTTTCTTTGCATGCCATGTGATCTTTGGTTGAAATTTAGGCATTTGAAAATAAAAAAGCAGTCACCTCTCCGAGTCTTTATGGATGGGCTTCATACAGGGGAAGCCCTTCATCAGCTAGCCTGATAAAGATCCTGGGAACCTCTGAAACCTTTTCTGAGGATGCATCTTCTCTGTGCCTGTGTACGGAATTTACAACTTATAAAAGTTTTCCCATTTCTTCTCAGGAGCCTATAATCTCATACTCTTTCTACAGTACTAAAGGTTTTCTGGGGCTGTAACAAGCCATTGTACTCTCCTTTCTTTACAGCAACCCAAAACCTGGTGTTCAAATTGATGTTGCCCAAAGTACTTCTACCAGATGAGACAGTAACTAGTCCCTCGGGCAGCCTGCCAAAAGCCAGAACATTAGATGCATGTTCTACTCGTCTTCCCTCCTGAGGGAGTAACCAGGAGTTGGCGGTTTCCCTGTCATTCTGCACTATACTAGAAGGTAAGAGACTAGGGCCGTGGTCAGCAAACTGTGGCTCGCGAGCCACATGCGGCTCTTTGGCCCCTTGAGTGTGGCTCTTCCACAAAATACCACGGCCTGGGCGAGTCTATTTTGAAGAAGTGGCATTAGAAGAAGTTTAAGTTAAAAAAATTTGGCTCTCAAAAGAAATTTCAATTGTTGTAGTTGATATTTGGCTCTGTTGACTAATGAGTTTGCCGACCACTGGACTAGGGTATGCAAAACGCCACTTCTTATCTACTTAAATGTAGCTCTTCTTGGTTTTGTGCTCACTTGAAATGCTGCTACCTTTTAATTGACTTTAAAAGTTCCACAAAAATAATTTTATCCATCTATTGTGTTTAAGTCAGTGTCTCCATGGAGGAACTTTCTATTCTACAATCTTTCTGCATTCTTAAATAATTTTAAACATATAAGTAGAAGAAATGCTTGCTATTCAATCAACAAACCTCATACATTTAGGAAGAATTCACCCATGTAGAATAATCGATGTATACATGCATTGATTTTAATACTGATAACTCAGAAAAAAACAAAGCTTATTCTTAGTAAAGAAAATTAGTCTACAGTAGTCTCATATGCCAAAGATTGACCTAAATTATGTGAAATTAAACTTTTAAAGTATCTCAAGTAAGTTTCTGTAGACAAATATTTTGCCACATTGAAAGTATTAGAGGTTCATTTTTTTTAATTTCTAGGAATTTTAGAAATGTTCTATTTATACAACCAATTGTTTATCTCTAAGTCAATCAAAATAGATCTCTTTAAGAGATTTTATAGTCTAATTTTGGAATACCATCCAGAGGTAAGAAACCAGTACACATTCACACAATGAGATGTAAACGCCTTTCAGAGCTAGTGACATAAAATTACAGACACACAGAGAAAGTTTGACTTCAACTCTAAATTTTCAACTATGGTTCCACCATATACAGAAATATAGAACCAGTCTGTATGTCCATTTTCTGGTGGGCATGAAATTTAGACACTAAACAAGTAAGACAAATAGAAATGCCTTACAAATCAGATTCTCTGCCACCTTGCACCCAACAGAAATAAGATCTCTATAAACCATTAATTCATTTACATATCTCATAGAATGATAAGAATTTGAAATCCAATTGAAAGGATTTTAGAGACTGGAGAGGCAGATTTGAGGAAAGGAGGTCCATGGGAGAAGAATGCCTACATGACATGTAGAGATGACTCCAAGTCATCAGATTGTTTATAAGAATGTTACAAGATAAGGGGAAGAAGAAGAGGGGTGCATCAGATGAGCTTTGAAACTTTGAAACTGATACCATGCAGGGAAAAGGGAGAAAGTGGCCAATTGGGAAAAGCACAGGGAAACATAAAATGAGGAACGTCCAATTAGAAAGTAACATGTACAAGACAAAGAAGCTACCAGCATTTATAAACCTGTAGACAAAGAGACTCACTGTACTGGTTTTTCCCATTTTGGAGGAGAGAGCAAGGCTCTCCCAATTGGGGAACCCCTCCCCAGGGGGAGTTTGTATACGTTCACAATAAACTTCCACACTTTTGCTTAAAATCTTTTAGTACTCGAATTTTATTCTTCAAAATTCGTGGGACAAGAACGTGCAGTGAGAGTCCTAGCTTGCCATTCAGGGTATCACAACTACCGACCAGTGTTGCCAGTGGTGGCGAATAACTTCACTATATGGTCAGATCATAAAACAAAATTCCCAACCTCTCCTGCCAGTAATGGAGGATAACTCACAGGCCAAAAGGAAACCAAACACAAAATTAGCAAAGCAGAAAATAAAAAAATAAAAGAAAAACAGAGCATCAACAAATTTCTGCTGCTACTAAGGATTCACCTTTGGGAGCCTGGATTTAAATCAGCCATGGGATACCCTTCTCTAGTGAGGAAATTTACCAGGCTCTGGTAGGTGAACCCACTGGGCATCTTCTTGGAAGACATCCCAACCTTTTAAAAGGTAATTTTCAGAAAAAGATAATATGATGACTAATATAGATAAAAATGAAAATGAAGACATGCTAAAAATTTTAGTTTTACTCATTAAATGAGAAAGCCACACAGATTTTATACTGGTTCAGAGGAAAAAATTAAAAAGCAGAAATTTCTACAGAGTAAATGATTTGAATTACAAATGAAGGTAAAACTGCTTTTTTCTACAATTGGGAGGGAAGTCAGTGGAAACTCCCTGGAACAAGACAGAATTTACTTTGACTTGTACAAGAACTCAAAAGCAATAAAAGGCCAAGAACCTATGCTATTTTTGATAGTGCATATCTTTCATTGAAACATGCCTTCCACCTCCCTAAAATGTATTTTGCAAACAAAATTAAATAGGAAAGACCTGTGTTGCAGACATTATGTTTTATGAGGAAGCAGTATTAAGACTCACTGAATAATGAATGAGAGCAGGATTAATTCTGTCCCCTGGAGCTGGTATTCAATTTGGAGATTATTTGATATTTTGCATTTATTTGCTTGTAGACTTCTAAAGCAGTGATGCAAATAAAGTACTCCTATTTCACTAGATAGCTATATCTCAATCCAGCATGAGAACATTTTCAACAATTAGGGCTATTCAAAAACGACATGGCCCCTGGAGTGAGATTGCCAACACTAAAGATATTCAAACAGCGCTTGGATGACTAGTTACTAAGAATCTTTTACAAGGGAATTCCTGCACTGTGTGGGACATTGGATTCCATGACCTTGAAGTTTTCTAGCAATTCTAAACTCTATGGTTAGATGCTAGCTAGATGTTCTAATATCACATATTACTCTCCTTAAAAACAATTTCTTTTAAAGTCACATTTTCATTTTGTTTTAATTCAACCCATTCAAAAACATACACTGACAAAAATACAATCTGTAGGTCCTGGATACAATATGCTCATTCGTATATGAATCGAATAATTTCAAATCACACTATAAATGTCTGTTAGCAGACTGCAGAGAGAACTTCCCCAGCATGATCTCGCAGCACGGTCCAAAGGAAAAGAACAGAGCCTGCCATAATGTTTAAAATCAAGAGAATCAGAGTTCACTTGGGAGGTGAATTCCTCTATAGTCAGGCTTTTCTAAAGAGTTCAGCCTTGGGGTTCTGTTCATTTGTGTCTCCCTCACTCAATTCTGTATTTCAGAATACAAAATACATATCTGTTTAAGAATGTATAGAGCATTTTTCTCTGCCTCAATGTGTAATCAAATAGTATCATTAAAGATTGAGTGCCTTTTCTTAAATATATATTCCACAGCCTACATTTGACACTGTTGAACTTTACCCAAGTCCTACAATCCTGGAAAATAGTGATGGTTTAATAAATCTCCCTATGAAAAGGCCACAAAGACACAGAAACTCTCCAAATTTCCTTTCCTTGTCACATAAATGATTAGTTGAACTGTTTGTACCTACTGACCAACCTGGATAAAATACCTACTACCTTGGTTTGACCAACCTAGTTAAAGCTTCTCTCCTTCTCCCAGGGCTCTGAACATTGAGACATTCTCAGCCTGAACCATTCTTTTGTTAAAATATATTTTTATTGATTTCAGAGAAGAAGGGAGAGGGGGAAAGATATAGAAACAACAATGATGAGAGAGAATCATTGATCGGCTGCCTCCTGCACATCCCACACTGGGGATTGAGCCCACAACCCAGGCATGTGCCCTTGCCCGGAATCGAACTGGTACCCTTCAGTCCACAGGCCAACACTCCATCCACCGAGCCAAACCAGCTAGAGCAAAGCAAATGTCTTCTTAACACATGTGGACCAGTAGTTTTATTGCTAGCTTTACCCAGTGGCCAGATACTAGTAAGTTTCTATTGAACGAGTACAAAAAAAGTTTTACATAAATGTTAAAGGCATGCTTTAAAATTAAATACCCATTGCATTTTGAAGTTATTTATTACATGTTCTTACTAGCTAATATCTTTTTAAAGTATGATACTTTGTAAAACACTGTAAGATGAAGCAAGAATTTTCATGATCCATCTGCAATGTGTTAAGAAAGAAGAAACATTGCCATATACACTGAGTGGCCAGATTATTATTATCTCTGAATGCATAATAATCTGGCCACTCAGTGTATATGTATGTGTGTGTGTGTGTATAATATATATATATGTATATATGAGGCCCGGTGCATGAATTCGTGCATGGGTGAGGTCCGGCCAGCCTGGCCAGGGGGAGGGGACATGGGTGGTTGGCTGGCCTGCCTGCTGGTCGAACTCCTGGTCGAGGGGACAATTTGCATATTAGCCTTTTATTATATAGGATATACACTGAGTAGCCAGATTATTATGCGTTCAGAGATCATAATAATCTGGCCACTCAGTGTAAATTCCTCTAATTAGTGGCTTCATAATTGGAGTTTCCATTGCTTTCTCTCTAACAATCATTTTAACCCTAGTTACCAAATTCAAAATGTGATTTTAAAATGTATGTCATGTTTTATTACAGTGTTTTAAAGAAAGAATTAGAGCAGGCAAATCAATTGTTAGTTACAACATTTTTCCCATTCATTTGTTAGAGCATATACTAGAATAACTATGGTAATGGGATCTGTATGCATTTAATATGACATTGTGTCAATTATGTTGAGTGACATAAGAGGAATGGCAGCATGAGAGAGGCCGTTGGCCTCTCTCCCTGAAATTCCAACAAGTTAACCAACTATAATTCAAAAAAGAAATCCTTGCTTAACACAGACACCAATAGATATATTAAAAGATGTTCAACCTCACTGGCAATTAGGGAAGTGCAAATCAAAACTACAATGAGATACCACCTCACACCTGTTAGAGTGGCCATTATCAACAAGACAAGCAATAACAAGTGTTGGAGAGGGTGAGGAAAAAAGGGAACCCTCATTCACTGCTGGTGGGAATGTAGACTGGTATAACCACTATGGAAAACAGTCTGGTGATTCCTCAACAAATTAATAATAGAGCTACCATACAACCCAGCAATCCTTATCCTGCGTATATACCTGAAAATCTAGGTTACTACATTGTTTAGAGATAGATATACTTCTCTTGTCTTTAACATGAATCTCTCAGGAAAATAAAGATGGTGCAAAATTGTTCTGCTCCCTCTACTTAAAGTATCAAAAATGAATTATATATGGAAAACAAAATCAGTTTCAGTCTTGTTTAAGGACCAGCAGAATAAACAATCTTGTAGAAAATCTTGATTTAATACTTGGAGCTTTTATGTTGTCATTTTTTCCAACAAGAAAAAAATGAGTACACATTTCATTCAATAAGTATTAAATGAGACATTGATACACAAAGGGGCTGCAACTTGTGGGTCATGCTACTGCCAATATTTTATTCAGTCTGACCAGAGAAGCATTATCCATGTTTGCAAAGCCACAGCTGCCAGTGGAGGAATTGAGGTCAGTGTAAGCTCAGAATCGGTGGCTCTAGGATTAATTATGTTTGCTAAGGTGGGATGCCTGGATCTTTGCTCTGACAGTTAATGTGTTCCTCAGATGTGGTAGAGGTAGCTAATGCTCTTCTTAGTCTGATTCTTTTCCCCTTCTGGCCACAAAAGACAATTATACTTATTTGCCACCTTGCCACTGGCAGGATTGTGAGAATAATTCTGGCCAAAGTGTTGTGCACAGAAGTATTGCAGGTCACTTCTGGATTACAGCATTTAATTTAACTGCAGAATTTTTTAGTCCTGCCCTTCCTCTTGCCACAGTGACCAGGAGCATGCCACTTGGAATCTTTGTCTGGCATGAGTCTGAATGAGGCCAAAATGCAGGGCAGTCCACAACCCTGTCCCTATTCTGAAAAGGACATGTAGCCAGAGCCAAAAGAACAAATACATTTTTGGTTGTTTAGTTTTAGCCCAATGATATATGGGGACTATTTGTTTCTGCAGCATAAACCAGATTATTCTGACTGATACAGCAATCTGGGTTGGTGGAAACCTGTTACATGATGCAAGGTATCAGAAGCACATATATCTACTTTTGGAGTATTCATCTTTACTTTTATATTTTTTGGGGGTATAGTTATTATTTAACTCTTTAGAGGAAAAATGAACCTAAAAGTAAATGCTAAAGTAAGGACTGGAAAATAATCATGTATGCCAAATTATGAGTTAAAGCCAATGTGTTCTTTCTTACCACATATTGCATTTTATACATTATTCATAGTTTTAATCAACCCTATTCCTAAGAACTGCATGATTAATAATTCTTAGAAATTATTTTCTAGGTTGAATGAAATTCTTAACTGCTGAAAATCCACAATCATCAATCTATAGGAATACCACCATCTCTTTTCCCTGTGACTCCTTAATCAAAGTATACACCCATCAATAAGTGGTGAAATCAACATGGTGCCTTCTGATTACATGCTAAGAAATTTGTCTTGATGTTCATATATAGAAAATACTTACATCTAGGTAACCTAAATGAAAACTGATTAGAGTTCTGAATTCTTCCCATTCTTTCCCAAGAGGTATGTGATAAACAAATTTAACACAAGCCAGCAGATTCCTATTTACTACTAATTTATGCTAACTTGGAAATGAAACCAAGAACATCTTAAATCTAAATGAAAGCATGAAATGAGAAAGCACAAAGTACTACTTGTACGGCCAGCTTCGTTAGAATAACACCGTGCTCATTATAAGGATGCTGGTTCATTGAAAAATATTGCAATGGAAGAAACATTACTGAAAATTGTGGCTTACACACTAAACATAGGGTTCTCACATAGTCACTTAATTTTGGCACAAAATAATTAAGCATAATCTATATGGGTATGATTGTCAACCAGATAATTGATGATTCAAAGCTTTTCTAATTTACCATCATTTGCATATATCTGAAACATATAATTTTATTCTGCTAGTCATACAAATTGTAATTTATGAAAGCAATACCTGTAGAAGTCTATGTTTCTAACTTTCTTCTATATTTAAATATCAGTAGTATGTAAGTAAATATTATGGAGAATGATTCAGGTTATACTACTTTTTAAAAGATGTTTTTATTTTTTAATGTATTTAAAAAATTTTTTAAATGCTGATATTATTGCAGGTGTTCCCCCACTCCCCGTTTGCCCACCTCCATCCACCTTTGCCTCTGCCTCTCTTGGTCTTCACCACACTATTGTCCAAGTCCATGGGGTACATTTTTAGAGCAGTTTTCTGTTCACAAAAAATTTGAAAATTACAGAGATTTTCTATATAAACCCTGTCGCCACACATGCATAGGCCTCCATTATTAACATCACTCACCAGAGTGGTAAAGTTTTTATAACTGATGAACCTACACTGACTCATCATAATGGCACAAGGCTCATAGTTTACATTATGGTTCACTCTTGGTGTTGTACATTCTCTGGGTTGGGACAAATGCATAATGACATATATCTATCATTATAGTATCACTAGAGGTACAGTCCATGAAAATTCATGCACTGGAGGGGTGGTCCCTCAGCCCGGCCTGCCCCGTCTCACAGTCCAGAAGCCCTCAGGGGAAGGAGGTGACCTAGTGATCAGAGGAAGGTGATGCCCCCATCACACCTCTGCTGCTGCCACTGCTGGCAGCACAAGCCTCGGATGGCTCTGGTTACCTACACCTCGGGCTGGCCCTGGGCAGCTGGGCAGCCACCATCTGAGGCTTGCCTGCACCTTGGGCATCGCCTGGGCAGCCGATATCCTAGGCTTGCCTGTGCCTCGGGCATAGACTGGGCAGCTGACATCTGAGGCTTGCCTACGCCTTGGGAATTAGCTGGGCAGCCGCCATCCAAGGCTTTCCTGCGCCTCGGGCCGGCCCTGGGTGGCTGGGCAGCTAACATTCGAGGCTTGCCTGCACCTTAGGTGTCGGCTGGGCAGCTGACATCCGAGGCTTGCCTGCACCTCGGGTTGGCCCTTGGTGGCTGGGCAGCTGACATCTGAGGCTTGCCTGCGCCTTGGGCATTGGCTGGGCAGCCAACATCCTAAGCTTGCTTGTGCCTTGGGCATCGCCTGGGCAGCCGACATCTGAGGCTTGCCTGCTCCTTGGGTATCAGATGGGCAGGCGCCAAGCAAGGCTTGCCTGCACCTCGGGCCAGTCCTGGGCAGCTGGGGGGCTGAGGGAGGGTCCAGCCGCACTGCGTGCCTGCCGCCCCCACACCCCCGGCGGAGCTGAAAGGACTGAGGGACTCCGGCGGGGCTGAGGGGACTGGATGCCATCTTGTGGCTATGGGCACCGCCATCTTTGTGATGGTATGATGGTCAATTTGCATATTTGCTCTATATTAGATAGGATACAGAGTTTATTTACTGTCCTAAAACTCCTGTGTTCTGGCTAGTCATCCCTCCCCCTCACCCATCCCCTTAAAACCACTGATATTTTTACTGTCTTTATAATTTTGCCTTTTTCAGAATGCTGGCAACATAGCTTGCAGCCTTTTCAGATTGTTTTCTTTCACTTAGTAATAAGCACTTAAGAATCCTCTATTTCTTTTTGTGGCTTGGTAACTCATTTCCTTTTAATGCTGAATAATATTACATTGTCTGAATATGTTCTAGTTTATATATTGCTTCACCTATAGAACTACATTTTGGTTGATTCCAGGTTTTGGCAATCCTATATAATAAAGAGCTAATATGCTAATTAGACCGAACAGCAGAACGACTGTCCGGACATCCTTCTGTACGACCTTCCAGACAAAGCCGGGGCTGAGAGGGCCAGCCAAGGGAGCTGGGGATGCGAGGGCCGGCCTGAGCTATGAAGTGCTGCGAGGGGCTGCGAGGGGCTGCAAGGGCCAGCCGAGACAGCGGGGCTGTGAGGGCCAAGCCCCTTGCATGAATTTAATGCATCGGACCTCTACTTATAAGTAAAGCTGCTGTAACCATCCATTTACAGATTTCTGTGTGAACAGATGTTTTCAATACCTTTGGATAAACACCAAGGATGCAACTGTTATTTTGTATGGTAAGAGTATATCCTGTATAATAAAAGGCTAATATGCAAATCAACCAAACGGCAGCATTACCAGTAGCTATGATGCGCAATGACCACCAGGGGGCCAGACACTCAACGCAGGAGCTGTCCCCTGATGGTCAGTGCATTCAGCCAGAAGCCCTGAGCCGGGCTCATGGCTGGCAAGAACAGCGGTGGTGGCAGGAGCCTCTCCTGCCTCCACAGCAGCACTAAGGATGTCCAACTGATGGCCGAGCGGGCACAGGCCAGGCTGAGGGAACCCTCCCGCCGAGTGCATGAATTTCATGCACTGGGCCTCTAGTTTAGTTATATAAGAAACCCTCAATCTATCTTCCAAATTAGCTGTACCATTTTGCATTCCCACCAACAATGAGTGACAGTTCTCATTGCTCCACATCCTCATGAGCATTTGACCTTGTCAGTGTTCTGGATTTTGGCCATTCTAATAGGTATGTAATGATATCTCATTGTTCTTTTAACTTGCATTTCCCCAGTGACATATGATGTGAAGCATCTTTTCAAATGCTTACTTTCCATGTATATATCTTCTTTGGTGAGGTGCCTGTTCAAGTCTCTGACCCATTTTTAAATTGAGTAGCTTTTCTTATTGTTGAGTTTTGAGAGTTCTTTGTATATTTTGAATAACAGTCCTTTTATCAAATATCTTTTGTAAATATATTATCCCCGTCTGTGGCTAGTCTTCTCATTCTCATGAAACTGTTTTCATAGAGCAGAAGTTTTTAATTTTAATAAAGCCCAGTTTATCAATTATTTCTTTCCTGGACTGTGCATTGGTGTTGTATGTAAAAAGTCATCATCCATAACACCAAGGTCATCTATGTTTTAGCCTATATTATATTCTTAAAATTTTTATAAGCTTTGGGTATTTTAATGTTTTTTTGACAAATAAAAAGTATATATGTTTTAGGTTTACAACATGATGTTTTGATATATGTATACATTGTGAAATGATCACAATTATCAAACTAATTAATATACCCATAACATCATATAGTTACTACTGGGGGGGTGTCCCTGTGAGGAGGAAACTTGAGATCTACTTTCTCAGCAAATTTCAAGTATATGGTATATTTTTATGAACTACAGTCACCATGTTATACATTAGGTCTCTAAAACTTATTTATATTATAACTGAAAGTTTGTACCCTTTGATTAATATTTACCCTCCCTTTTTACCTACCCCTCAGGCTGTTGTAACCACCATTCTACTCTCTTTTACTATGAGTTTGACATTTTCTTTTGTCTTAGATTCTGCACATAATGATATCATGCATTTCTTTCTGTGTCTGGCTTATTTCACTTAGCATATTGTCCTATAGGTTCATTTGTTTATGCAAATGCACATTTTCTTTATCCTTTAATCTGTCAAAGGGCACTTAGGTTTTTGTACATATCTTGGCAAACTCAACATGGTTAGAAAATAAGTAACAAAGGAAAAAATAGTTAATAATGTTGCAAAGAACATAGGTTTGCATATATCTCTTTGACATCATGATTTTATTTAGGATTTTTAGAGTTTTGTGTTTAATACTTAGGTCTATTATCTACTTTCAATTATCTTTGAAAAGGGTATAAAATCTATATCTAGATTCTTTTTTTTGGCATGTCACTGTCCACTTGCTACAGCACCATTGGTTGAAAAGACTATCTTAGCTTCATAATGCTCTACTATTTTGAATACTTTTATTTCCATGGTAACCACAAAATTCTCCACATTTCATTGATGATAATGCCTTCATTTGAAGTAGAATAAAAGTATTTTTTAAATGTCAATGTAATAAGGCTTCTAATATGAAAAGCTCAATCACTCATTCGCATGAGTTGACAACCCACCACTCCAAAACACATTATATATCTGCTGTGTCACATAACCTATCAATTCTTGAGTTATTCTCTCTTAGATTTTCAGAAATTGTGATTTATTTTTTCTCCTTATACTATATTAATTTTCTTCTCCTTCTTCTCAGATGGAAAAGCAATAGTAATAGAACAGAGAAGAAAAAATCTGAATGGGGAAGAAAGAAGCTAAGGGGACAAATACATCCCAGGCTGCAGTCTTCAAATCTACTGCCCACACAATCTTAAGAAGATCATCTTCAATATTCTTCTTAATAATGGTATTAGACAATAATAACTGAGGAGAAGCAAACTGTAGATGCATTATCTCATCTCTTCACAGCACCACAAAGAAGTAGGCACTAATAATGTCTTTATTTCACTAATGAAGAGCAAATAACTCAAATAACTTTCCCTTCAGAAAAGTGGCTGAACAGGGATTCAAACAGAGTCCAGGATTTTCACCTACAAGATGACATAATATGAAAGAACTAACGTTGGACATCTCTTTCCTCTTGTAGAAATAGACTTTCTTGGAAATGAAAAGTAAATTTTAAAAGGCAACATAATGAGGTTTTCCATGAAGAAATTATTAAGAGAAGAAAAAATTTATATTTCTCTTTTGTAAATAACTGGTCTTATACACAATTGTATTGTTGTCATGTTAGAGTTACAGTTTAAAGAATTTTATTGTCCTTCTCTTGAATGTATTATTTCCCAATGCCTCTATTCCAAATGCCTTTTAGCACAAAACAGTGCCAACTGACACAATCAAACTAGTAAAAACAACAAAGACAAAATGACTTAATTTAAGGACCTTTTCACACACAGGACAAAACTAGCCAACAATCAATAATCAATGACTTCCTTACAATGAAAATCCATTTTTAAGAGTAATTAAAGCAGTAGACAGTTCTGAGTATCCTGTTAATATATATAAATAACTACTTATATCATTTGCTCTCTTAAATTAGCATTATTTATAAGAACATTTATTAAATATGTATTAGCTTTTAATTATGTTAAATTGATTACATGTTTCATTATATAATCATCACAGGCTGGAGTGATCATATAAATTACAACCCAAACTAGGATCATTTTGAGGATGAAGATGCTACTAATAATTGGCAAACACTTAAACCTGTATTCTCTCAAGCAAATATGAATATGGTCACCTTTCATCTCAAACATTATAGCTAAAGAAAGTGAAAGTTGAAAGAATTCAAGTGGTTTGTCCATAGTTATATCAGGCTGAAAATATTTATTAACTGGCCATTTAAAGAGTTTGCCAGCCCCTGGTTGAACCTAATAATACAAGGCCTGGCTTAATTTTTCATGTGCAAGTTGTTAATATATACTTGGTTGATGGTTTTGCTAGTGTTATGTTGGTAACCAGAAATTCGCTATCTGACACTAACTTTTGGTCGTTTTACATTGATAGCTTTAAAGCTAGCCAAGTCACTTGAATATACAGAGGGTCAAACAGTTCAAAGAAAGCAATTTTTCAGTTTTAATAATTTATTGGGCAAAGCAATGTATTCCTCCTGAAAAGTAGGCAGCCCCACTGGAGGCTGACCTGTCCAGTAGTTGGTGTCTGCTTTACATATCTTTGTACCACCAGTACATAGTACATTACATGGCATGAATCTGGAACTCTATGAATGTGTGGCACAGATCCACCAAAATATAATTGGAACTCTTTTCTCTGTCCAATTAACTATTGTATTGTACAACTGAAGATTACACATTATAGCCTACGGTTCTCATGCTCTTAAAGCCTCCTTATACATTTCAACCCAACTGAGCTTTTTAAGAGAGGACTTTATTTTCTATAAGTAAAAAGGGTTAGTATGGCACAAACCTTGAGAAACAAAGACCAGTTGCTGCTAAAGGTGATGACATTACACAGTATCTCCTATACATCTTCACATATACTTCCATAAGATATTTATAAGCATACAATCGAGTGAATATATATATATGGCTAAGTGACTGGCCAACCGACCGACCGGTAGGTATGATGCACACTGACCACCAGGGGGCAGATGCTCAACACAGGAGCTGCTGAGCAACAACAACTTTGTAGAGTGCTCTCTTGCACTCCAGGAACCCTTGGGGGATGTTGGACTGCCGGTTTCGGCCTGATCCCCGCAGACCAAGCAGAGGGACCACACCTGCCAGAGGAACCCCGCTCACTCCACAGACGCCCTTCAAGCCCCAGTGCCACCCCAGTGCAGCCGACCTGGGAGGGACCGCGGGAGGTTGGCTCCAGGGTGTGTCCAACCCATCTTGCCCAGTCCCGCCCCGCTGGCTACCTTCTAATTAATTTCCTTTCAATGTGCACCAGGACACTAGATGTCCCTCGAAGTAATAAAAACCAAAGCTGTTGATTAATCAGATTGTTAGTGGTTTTTTAAAAGGCTTATAACATTTTAGATATAAATTATCGTTCTAAAATTATTTCTTCAAATGTTCTTCTTGGCCTTTATATTTCAAGAGCATAAAAAATTAATCAGGCTTAGTTTTTTTTTAAATAAAATATTCTTCATTAATTGCATTGCTGCAGGGTACTGTGAATTTTGCCTGTCTTTGCCAAGCCATTTCTAACAAATTACATTTAGAAAAATGCCCTCTTAGAATATAATTCCATGATCTAGGTCAAGGAGAAAAATAAACAGAAGGAAAAAAAGAGAAGGTTAGCAAATGCTAAAACATGAAGAAGATCTAAAACCTTAATAAACGAAATTGGAGAATTCTTTGAGAAAGTGGAAAGGGCTGAAGGAAGTTGTTCATCTTTATATTTTTTAAGTCCTAGTGAGGATATGTGTGAGGAGAGATGGAACAAAATGCTCAATGAAAGTAATGGGGTCATCCCCTCAGCTGCCTTCAGGGTACAGGAAATCTGGATGTTCTTCATTCTGTTTCTATTGTTTTCTCTTCCTTATGTAGCTCCCAGTGATTTCACTTTAGAGACCACCACAGTACATTACAAGGTACATTTCTCCTTGTAGACTGAAGTGTTCTTCCAGCCAACCATCACAGTCTGAGTTTATTGCCTTAAATACCTAAATTTTTTAGCTCAAAAATCCAATTCACTTGTCTTTTTAAAAAGAATTTATGTTTATTGTTGAAAGTATTGCAGATGTGCCCTTATTTTCCACATGTAACCCCCAGACCTTCCCTCTACTATTCTTTGTGGCCATGGGTTATTCATATAAGTTCTTTGATTAATCTTTCCTCATCCACTCCTATATTCCCTCTGAAATTCATCAGTCTGTTCCATGCTTCTGTGTCTCTGCATCTATTTTGTTTATCAGTATATTTTGTTCATTAGATTCCACACATGAATTCTCTGACTTATTTCATTTAGCATGATACTCTCCAGGTCCCTCCATCCTGTCTCAAAGGGTAAAAGACCTTCTTTTTCACAGCTGTATAGTATTCCATGGTGCAAATATATCATGGCTTTTTTATTCACTCAACTACTGATGGGCAGTTGGGCTCTTTCCAGATCTTAACTATTGTAAATAGTGCTGTTATAAACATAGGGGTGCATATATTCTTTAATATTGGTGTTTTGGTTTCTTAGGATATATTCCTAGAAGTGGGATCACTAGGTCAAATGGTAGTTCCATGTTTAATTTTTTGAGGAAACTCCATACTGTTTTCCATAATGGCTGCACCAGTCTACATTCCCACCAGTAGTGTACTAGTGTCCCCTCTTCTTTACATCCTTGCCAGCACTTGTAATTTTTTTGTGGTTTTGACGGTTGCCATTCTGAGAGCTCTGAAGTGATACCTCATTGTCATTTTAATTTTCATAACCCTGATGATTAGTGACTTTGAGCATTTAGCATGTTTCTTGGACATGTGTATTTTCACTTCGGAGAAATTTCCATTTAGGTCATTTGCCCATTTTTTTTCTAGGACTTTTCTTTTTTTAATTTTTTTTTATTGTTTAAAGTATTACATATAGTAGTACATATATCTCCTTTTTTTTCCCCATTGACCTTCCCCCAGCCTCCCCTGCCCCCTGTCGCATGCCCTCATCCCACCCCGCCCAGTGTCTTGTGTCCATTGGTGTGCTTATATGCATGTATACAAGTCCTATGGGTGATCTCTTTCCCTCCCTCCCCAACACTCCCCAGCCTTCCCGCTGTAATTTAACAGTCTGTTCGGTGCTTTACTGCCTCTGTATCTATCTTTTTGCTCATCAGGTTATAATGTTCTTTATTTTCCATAAATGAGTGAGATCATGTAGTATTTTTCTTGGTATTTGCCCATTTTTTAATTAGATTGTTAGTCTTCCTTTTGTTAGGTTGTATAAGTTTCTTATATATTTTGGAAATTAACCCCTTATCTAATGTATCAATGGCAACTATGTTATCCTATATAGTTGGCTCCTTTTCATTTTGTTCATGGGTAGCTTTTTATTTGATGTAGTCCCATTTGTTTATTTTATCCTTTATTACCCTTGCCCTTGTTTGTTTCATTAAACATATTCCTTTGAGAGATGTATTTTCATTGCCTATGGTTCCTTCTAGTATTTTTATGGTTTCATGACTTACATTTAAGTCTTTCATCCATTTTTAGTTTATTCTTGTATATAGTATACTTTGATGGTCTAGTTTCTTTTTTCTTTTTGCATGTATCTGTCCATTTTTCCCAACACAATTTATTGAAGAGACTGACTTGATTCCATTGTATGTTCTTGCCTCCTTTGTCAAATATTAATTGAGCATGACTTCCGTTCTCTGTTCTGTTCCAGTTAACTATATGTCTAATTTTTTTAACAGTACCAGGCTGTTTGATTACAGTGGCTTTGTAGTATAATTTGATATCCAGTTTTGTGATCCTTCCAACTTTGTTCATCTTTCTCAAGATTGCTGGGCTATTCAGGCTCCTTTTGGTTCCATATAAATTTCTGGAGTGTTTGTTCTAGATCTGTGAAATATTCCATTGGTATTTTAATAGGGATTGCATTGAATATGTATATTGCTTTTGGTAGTGTTGACATTTTAATTATGTTAATTCTACCAATCCAAGAACACAGTATATTCTTCAACTTGTTTGTATCTTCACCAATCTCTTTTTTCAATGTCCTATAGCTTTCTGAGTACAGGACTTTAGCCAAATGGTTAAGTTTATTCCTGAGTATCTTAATTTTTTTGTTGCAAGGTAAATGGAATTGTTTTTCATTTTGTTTTGTTTTTACAATTTCTTTCTGAAAATTCATTGTTGGTGTACGAAAATAATATCAATTTCTGGGTGTCCCTTTTTTTTTTTTTGTATCCTGCAACATTGCCGAATTCCGTAGGCTTTAGGGTTTTCTATGTATAATATCATGCCAAATGAGTATAATGATAGTTTTGCTTCCTCCTTTCCCATTTGGATGCCTTTTGTTTTCTTCTTCTCTGATTATTGTGGCTAGGACTTCCAATACTGTGTTGAATAATAGGGGTGAAAACAGATACCCTATCTTGTTCTATTTCTTAAAGGGAATGGTTTTAGTTTTTCCCATCGAGTATTGTATTGGCTGTAGGGTTGTAAAATATAGTCTTTATTATTTTGAGGTATGACCCATTTATTCACACCTTGCTGAGAGTTCTTAGCAAAAATCGGTATTGGATTTTGTCCAATGTTTTTTGTGCATCTAATGATATGACCACGTGATTTTTGTCTTTCAATTTCTTTATGTGGTGTATCATATTTATTGATTTGCAAATATTGTACCAGCTTTGTATTCTTGAAATAAATCCCACTTGGTCATGGTGTATGACCTTTTAAATATATCACTGGATCTTATTTGCTAATATTATGTTGAGGATATTAGCATCTATGTTCATCAGGGATAGTTGGCCTGCAATTCTCTTTCATTGTAATGTCTTTATCTGGTTTTTGAATTAGAATAATACAGGCCTCATAAGAAGAGCTTGGAAATGTTCCTTCCACTTGAATTATTTTGGAATTGTTTTAGGAGGAAGATGTCAGTTATCCTTTTGATATTTGTTAAAACTCCTCTGTGAAGCCATCTGGACCAGGGCTTTTGTTTGCTGGGGCTTTTTTGATTACTGCTTCAATTTCATTAGCTGTTATTGGCCTATTCAGGTTTTATGTTACTTCGTGACTCAGTTTTGGAAAATTTTATTCTCCTAGAAATTTGTCCATTTCATCCACATTGTCCATCTTTTCAGCATGTAATTATTCAGAATATTTTCTTTTTTAAAATATATTTTATTGATTTCAGAGATGAAAAAAGAGGGAGAGAGAGAAACATCAATGATGAGAGAGAATCATTGATTGGCTGCCTCCTGCACACCCTCCACTGGGGATTGAGCCCGCAACTTGGGCATGTGCCCTTGACCAGAAGCAAGCCTGGGACCTTTCATTCCTCAGGCTGACAATCTATCCACTGAGCTAAACCGGCTAGGGCTTCAGAGTATTTTCTCACAATCCTTTGTATTTCTGTAGTGTAAGTTGTTACTTTACCTTTTTAATTTCAATTTTATTTATATAGGTACTCTCTCTTTGGTTCTTGATGAATCTGGCTAAGGGCTCATCAATCTTGTTTAGTTTTGCAAGAAAACATCACTTCCTTTCATTGATTTTTTAGGAATATTTGTTTATTCTCTATCTCATTTATTTCCACTCTGATATTTATTATTTCATTCCTTCTACTTACTCTGGGCATTTCTTGTTGTTCTCTTCCTAATTGCTTAACTTGTAGGGTTACATACTTTAATAATATTTTTCTTGGTTATTGATATATGCCTGTAGTGCTATATACTTCCCTCTCAGGACTGCTCTCAGTGTGTTCCATAGATTTTGTGTTGTTGTGTGTTCATTTTTTTTTCTTTCCGGGAAGTTACTGAATTCTTCCTGGATCTCATCAGTAACCATTCATTGTTTAATAACATGCTATTTAGCCTCCATGTATTTGAAATATTTTTGAATGTTTTTAGTGTAGTGGATTTCTAATATCATGCCATTGTAACCTCCCCATTCATGCCCTCATCCCCCTGGTGTCTGTGTCCATTGCTTATGCTTATATGCATGCATACAAGTCCTTTGGTTGATTTCTCCCTCTTACCCCCACCCTCCACTTCCTATCCTCTGAGGTTTGAGCATCTGATCAATGCTTCTCTGTCTCTGGATCTGCTTTTGTATTGTCTCTTTTTATTTAATATAAATCTATTTGTAAGAAATTTTCTCAGTAATGCTGTTGGCATAAGAAAAGATTATTTTGAAACATAGCATTAACTACACTAGAAACTAACCAACTTCATTTTAAATGCAATAAAAATATTTCTCCTTAAGGAAACAAGATAGCCACTTAAGACGTAACTGAATAAGGAAAAAATGTCAAAAAGGCTCTCAACATATCTTCTCCTAGCATAAAAAGTGAAGATCAGTGTTACTTTCACAAGAGGCTCTCTGGAAGAGAAGACTGTATTAATAATAATGTCAGGAATCCCATTTAGTTATTTACACTCCTTATTTCTCTGACTTTCCCATTGATTACAAGCTAGGATGTTTGACCCATGGCTCATATTAATGATGATTAGAACACACAATAAGAGGGCAAAGCATGGAGGGGTCTATAAAGTTAGACCATTTCAAATATAAAAGAATTTATTTATTTCAAGACATGTGAGTTGGGGGGTAGGTTTTTAGAGAGACAGAGACCCAGTGAGCCTGAAGCAAGTTCTAGTGGAGCAAGGAAACAAAAGAAAGAACCCCAGAATAAGAGCTACTTAACAGGAAACAATACAGATAGCATACTTTATATATTATGCTCTAATGTTGCAAAACATATGGCTAATGTAAATGTTAAAAATGTTATTGCTTTAAAGTATATCTAGATTTGACAGGAGGTATAGCTGTCTCAGTCAAAATGAGCCAGATTAGTAAGGTCTCAGGGACAATTAGGCTAAATATGGGCTATTGCCCACTTTGCAACACAAACAGAAAAAGAGAACCAATAAGTAATTAGTATTATATACCCTTTCCTTAAATAACTACACATATTGAGAATTTGCAATATGCTAAACACTGTTATAAGAAATTTCCATGTTTTATTTCTTAACCCTCAAAACAACCTAATGACCGATGTAATATTATTAGCCCCATTTGACAGATAAAGCGTAAAGCACAGCAGTTAAATAAGTTGGTTAGCAGCACAGACAGAATTTTATCTTGATCATTTTCCATCAGTGTCCATGCTTTTCACCATTATATTAATAGTTTGAATTATGTTTTCTGCATTATAAAAGATTGGAAAACAGAGATGAAGTAATCATAATTTGAGCAAAGCAATTTAGGTTAATATCTAGCTAACATCAGTTTCCTAAAGGGTAATTCTTTGAAAGAAACACACAAAAATAATATGCCACAAGTGGTACCCGCAACAGAATACTTAAATAATTTAAAAACATAAATATCATAAATTACTCATTTAACTTTAGATTATAAAAATAAAGTAAAATGGATGCCAGGTAATTAGAGATTTTGAAATATATTTAAATTAGAGGCCCAGTGCACAAAATTTGTGCATGGCGGGGGAGAGGGGTGTCCTCAGCCAGGCCTGCACCCTCTCATAATCCGGGACCCCTCGGAGGATGTCTGACTGCCGGTTTAGGCACGATCCCTCAGGGACATCCCTCTTGCAATCCGGGACTGCTGGCTCCTAACTGCTGGCCTTCCTGCCTGCCTGATTGCCCCTAACCACTCACCTGCCTGCCTGATCACCCATAACCACTCCCCTGCCTGCCTGATCGCCCCTAACTGCTCATCTGCCTGCCTGATCGCCCCTAACCACCTTTGCCTGCCTGCGTGATTGCCCCTAATCACTGTGTTTGCCTGCCTGATGCCCCTAACTGCTCGCCTCCCTACCTGATCGCCCCTAACCACTCCCTTGCCTATCTGATCACCCTTATCTAATTCTCTGACTGCCTGATCGCCCCTAACCCTTTGCCTGCCTGCCTGGTCGCCCCTAACCACTCGCCTGTTTGCCTGATCACCCCTAACCACTTGCTTGCCTGCCTTTCTGATCATCCCTAACTGCCTCTGCCTTTCCCCCACCTCTATGGCTTCATCCAGAAGGACACTGGAATGACGTCCGGAAGGTCATTCGGCTGTCTGGTCTAATTAGCATATTATGCTTTTATTATTATAGATAGTTGAGATATTTTTGTAGGATATAATTTCTGTGTATAATACCTTCTATATGGTTAACTAGTATTTTACAATTAAAATGCATTTCTGTGGACTATAAACTACATAAGGAATCAAATCTAATTAACAATAAGGTACAATGTCTACCCTTCACAGAATGGTTGACTTTTCCAATAGAATTTGGAAAGCATGGGTAAATAATATTAGTAAAGATGATATAAAGGTTTCAGATCCTGTATATTGTATCAGAAAAAATGTTTAATTTAAGAAAATAATGTTGATCACTTAAACATAGACACTTTCCCCCCAATAGTATCATGTAGTTTCAAAGACCAGGCAGATAGAGCAGGAAATAGAAGTATTTGCTGCATATAATTTTTAAATATTAAAAACATCTATTTAAAGGTACTCTGCATTTTATTATCAATGTGTTGACAATTCTAAATACTATCCATGTTAAATTATTCCTCCTTGAAAAATACCCTTTGTTGCCCCAAGTTCTAACCAATTGCTTATGTTCCTATTAATAATAATATTTATATAAGCATCAAATTAGCACATTTTAATGACTTATCCTTGAATAAACATTGAATTCTTCATAGAAGTTAATTTTGAGAACTCCTAGTTATAAACCCAACCTCCTTCACCCAATACATACAGATTTAGCTACACAGGTTCATTTTAAGAATAAGTTACTGACTATAGCTATGTATGTATGTATGGTGACAGGTGGGTACTTGAAATATGTATGTATGGTGCCAGATGGCAACACTTTGTAAATTATGACTAACAAATATGTTGTACACCTGAAACTAATATAAAGTAATATGGAATGTCAACTGTAGTTGAAAATACAACTTAAAAATAAAAAATAAATTACAATAAAAATATTAAATTCCTAATGGCTCAAAATTGGAGTCACTGAAGCTCTCTTTGGGTAGAGCAGCTGTCTCCAAATTCTGGTTATTAGATAATCTTATCATTAAAAATTATATTTAAAATAAACAATTATCTTGCCATGACTGTGATAACCAAAAAGCAGAATTTGAGCTACTTCACTGCTGAACCTTTATGTGGACACTTGGAGATTTTGATTTAAAATTCTTTTGACTCTGGAGACATGTGAAAGCCACTAGAATTTTTTTCCAAAGAGACAAAGACATGGATTGTATTGCAATTTCTAGAATTTATTGTGAAGTGGAATTTTTAAAATGTCTATCAAGCTTACTCTTTCAGTTAAGAATTTTCCTTACTACTTATGTGTGTATCCATTGTTTATGTGAAAGATGCTTTTCAAAACTAAAATTAATAAAGAGGGCTCTGTAGACAAAGTCATTGTCAACTTTGCAGAGTTAAGGCTTGAAACTAAAACTATAATGTTATTAAACACTGCAACAGATCAATAAGTAGGTTGTATTTTTGTCTTTGTTCAGAAAATACATGAATGCAACTAAAAGTATTATTCCTTTACTTTTCCCCTCTTTGCTGTACTCTAGTATTTAATTTATTCACTCATTAATATTTTCCTGGAATAATATATATCATCATTTTTCTTTGTGGCCATTATTATTACTTAATTTCATGATACCACTAAAACTAATGTAGAGGAGAGGAATAAAAACGGATACACTGTGTATGTGTGTGCCATATACTCTAAGCATGCCATTGCAAGATAAAATGATCTGAGACAACTTCAGAAGTGAGGCCATCAAAATAACTGCTGATGAGATCAGATGAGATCGGGTGTGTTCAGAGTGGTATGGCTGTAGACTGACCCAGTGATCCCACTTCTAGGAATATATCCCAAGAAACTAGAAACACCAATCAGAAAGAATATATGTACTCCTATGTTCATAGCAGCACAATTTATGATAGCTAAGATTTGGAAACAGTCCAAGTGCCCATCAGGAGATGAGTGGATTAAAAAACTGTGGTACATCTACACAATGGAATACTATGCTGCTGTAAAAAAGAAGGAATTCTTACCATTTGCAACAGCATGGATGGAACTGGAGAGCATTATGCTAAGCGAAAAAAGCCAGTCAGAGAAAGATAAATATCACAGGATCTAACTCATTTGTGGAATATAATGAACAACATAAACTGAAGAACAAAAACAGATCCAGAGACAGAGAAGCATTGATCAGACTGTCAAACCTCAGAGGGAAGGTAGGCGAGGGTGGGTGTAAGGGGGAGAGATCAACCAAAGGACTTGTATGCATGCATATAAGCCCAA
Source organism: Cnephaeus nilssonii (assembly GCF_951640355.1). NCBI lineage: Eukaryota > Metazoa > Chordata > Mammalia > Chiroptera > Vespertilionidae > Cnephaeus > Cnephaeus nilssonii. Next base: position 16,281,222 of record NC_137071.1, on the reverse strand, counting down.
CCAAAAGACACAGTCACTAGGAGGAGTGAGGGCATGAGTGGGAGGGTGGGGGGCAATGGGGGGATAAGGACACATATGTAATACCTTAATCAATAAAGGAAAACAATAAATTAATAAAATAAATAACTGCTGACTTTTGTGTAATGAAGAAATCATTCACTTGATGTCACCTTCTACACTTGCTAACACCACTTCCTTTAATCTCTCCCTATTCAAGCATGACCATCAAATTTGTGCCTTCTGCTCACCAGAACTGGTCTTGCCAAGGTCACTAATGACCTCATTTTATTTAATTTAACTTTAGTACAACCCTCTGCACCTTTGATTTCCATAACACCATTCTCTTATCTATATTTTCTCTTACTTGACCTCTCTGCACCTCCCAATTTATGCCCTTTAAATTTTGGGTTTCTTGGATTTTCTAGTTGATCTCTCCTCTCTCCATACATTATCAGTGTACTATCACATGTATTCTTATTATTTTAGATACTAATTACTTGCTGAAACTTATATATCCCCCATATCTCTTGAATTCACCCTCCACCCATCATAGCTATGCCTAGGTATCCCACAGGTTTCTTAAATATAGCATCAAAAGTAAAACTTACATTTTCTCCCTTAATTATTTCTACTCTCTAAACAAGAAAACCTAAAGGCACCCCAGATCCCTTTCTTTTCTTCACCCTGATGTGCTGTTGATGATTAAATGCGTTGATTCATTTTTCTTTTTTTTTTGTATTCCCCACACCACCAACTCCATTCCACTACTATTACCTCAGCCTCATCTTCTCTCACCTGAATTAATTGGTATTTCCACATCCAGACTCAAATCCTTTCAAAGGGATTTTTCACTATATTCCCAAAGTAATCTCACAAAGTGCACATCCTATCAAATTACCTTTATGGCTTTGGCTTCACAACATTCACTGTAGAAAATCAGCACTCCTCAGTAAGGCATATAGTCAGACTCTGATCGCACCCTATCTCTTGTCATACCACTGCAAAAGCCCAATATTTTACTTATCTCAAATTATTTAGAATTCTCCGAGTGATCCTTTATGTTTCATATCTTTTTATTTTTATAAAAAGTGTCCCTTAAACATATACACTTTTCCCCCAAAAAAATATCATGCCGTTTCAAAGACCAGGCAGATAGAGCAGGAAATAGCAGAAGTATTTGCTGCATTCTGTCCATGACCTACCATTGTCTACTCCATTAAAACCTCACTATTCTGATAATCAGATAAAGTGGTATCTTCTCTTTAAAACTTTCCTCATTACCATGATCAGTAAAATTAAAGATTCCCTCCTTACAGAGTTTCTATGACCATCCCTACTATACTTTGAAACTTATATTTATACATCTTCTAACTCTTTCTGTACTAAACTCCCAGAGGACAGCTACCCTATCTTAATTATTTTTTTATCTCTAACACTGAGTACATTTAGTAGGTAGTTGATGAATAATTACTGAATAAAAAAATAAATCACTCCTGTTAGCCTTATTTTTCTAATTTTAATCTTTATTTTCCTCATATAGGTTATCTCTATAGCTCTATTTCATTTCCTCACACTAATTGTAGGCTAACAAACATACATTATAGCTGCCTTTATTTAACAGTTACTGAGAATCTTTATTATACCAACATACTTTTGTTAGGTGTATACTGTGTGTCTGGGGTGTGTGTGTGTGTGTGTGTGTGTGTGTGTGTGTGTGTGTGTTGGGGGAAGGGGCTGAGTATACAGGTATAAAATTTTGTATCAAATCTTTGCTTATTAATCTTGGCTCTGCCCCTCATGGCCTCTATACACTTATTCCATAGACAAAGTGAATATCTTCAATGGGGTTGACAAATACCCTTTCAATGGTAGATTTATTGAAGCCAACCACACATAAATTTCAGTGCCCTTTCACAAGCATGGGCCCTTCCCATGGAAACTGCAGCAGTTATATTCATAATTGATTTTATGCAAAAGCATTGAAGTTGCTGGAGGCACTTTGCAGCCATAATTTTGCTTCCTTTTTTATAAAGTGCCTACCCCCAATGTACAAGCTTCAGAGACTTAGAAAAGCTGGATCCATCTCTTGCCTCTATTTTTAGCAGAAGCTATTATTTACTGAGTGCTTCCTATGTGCCAAGCACTGTTTTACAATAGATTATATATATATATATATATATATATATATATATATATATATATATATACTAGAGACCCAGTGCACGGATTCATGCACTGGTGGGGTCCCTCAGCCTGGCCTGTGCCCTCTCACAATCCAGCACCCCTCGGGGGATACCGGACTGCCAGTTTTGGCCCAATCCCTACAGGCCAGGCCAAGGGACCCCACCAGTCCACGAATCCATGCACGGGCCTTCTAGTATGCATATAAGATCTTTGGTTAATCTCTTACCGCCCTTCCCACTCCCCTCTTCCCTCTGAGCTTCATCAGTCTGTTCCATGTTTCCATGCCTGTGCATGGAGGGTCTTCCCCCTGGTGGTCAGTGTGTGTCATAGCTACTGGTTGAACGGTCACTTAGGCTTTTAAATATATATATATATATATATATTCAGCAGCCCATAATAATAGTTCTCAGTGTACCACATATATTGTGCTAACTGCAATTCAAACATCAATGCACTGATTTCTCACAGACATCCTATGTGGAGGTGTTGTCATTGTCCCCTTCTTTCAAGTGAAAAAAAAAAAGGAAACACAGAGAGATTAAGGAACTTGCCCCAAATCATCCAGCCAGGATCTGAAGACAAGCATCCAGGCACAAACTCTGCATACTTAACCATTACCTTAGATAGCTTGGGTCATAATCCAACCTCTCTGTGGTTTTTGATGAGTGTAAGTCCAACAAAAAGTATATTTTATTCCTTCAGTATCTTACTTGAGACCTCACATAGAAATATACCTGAGCAAGTACCACACTGATTTATAAAATTAATGCACACAAATTATGCCTGCATATTAAAATTAAGAGAATGGGAAAATGAGTAACAAGAAAATGTGGAATGAATAAAAAGCTAAAATACAAGCTTTGCCAACTTCATCATATTAAGTAGTTTTGGTCGTGAATGTTGAAAACTGCAAGCTGTCAAGGTTAATGTGGGAGCAAATCAAAGCTTTGTGAGACCACACAGAAACTCTCCACTGTGAAATACAAATTTGTTATAAGGATATAATTTTAGGCAATGTATTGCAAATATCAGATGCCACTATTTAGCGACTTAACTTCACAGGTATGGGCTGGTTTCCTCTTGGGAACAGAATATTTTAAATGATCATTAGTGCTATCTATCTATATATATATATATATATAAAAGCCTACTATGCAAATTGTCCCCAAGGGAGTTCAACCAGGACACCGATCACTTGCTATGATGTGCACTAACCACCAGGGGGCGGTGCAGAATGAAGGAAGTCCCCAGCTAGCAGCCAGCAGCCGGGGAAGGGAGGCCCTAGCCAGTAGCCGGGGAAGGGAGGCCCTGGCCAGGAGCAAGAAGGCCCCCATCAGCCCTGATTGCTGGCCAGGCCTAGGGACCCTACCTGTGCAAGAATTTTGTGCACCAGGCTTCTAGTAGATAATATTGTCTTAATAGCCCCATTTGTATAAAATGCCATGCTGTTGTCTATTCTAAAGTTTGTTTTCTTTGCCAAAAGTCTAGTAGCATTTACTTCTTAAATTTAGATTCATTTCCAATTTTACCGAAATCCTTGTGTGCTACTGTTTGCTGTTATAAGTAGCTATTGTGATTCCAAAGGTTACGTGTACCAACTGAATGGAACAAAGGTTCCCAAATACCCCAGATTGCCATTTTAAGCAGGTGTCACTAAATAACTATATTTCCAGCCAGCTCAGTGTGTCAGATTAAAGGAGATAATTTTCTTAAGCTATAATAGAATTTTCATTGGGGTAATTTGTCTTCAATGAATGAGATGTGAATTGCTCAGCTAGCTCCAGATCTTATCTGAGAAATCAAGCAAAGACACTGTCAAATAGCAGCTTTGACTATTTTGATCAAAGGTAAAATGCAATACAATGACAGTGTCATTTGGGGGTCCCATTTACATAAAACAAATTTATAATTGATATGCCATTTGTGGTCACTGGAGTTAATGGACCTTTTATAAAACCTCTTCTTAATAACAATGAAGTACCATTTTTACAAGATCTAATGCTGGAAGAATTAACGCACCTCATAGCATGACATTCAATTGCTCCTTTGATGGCGACTACTGTATTGTTTCATTCTGATTCTCCATATTTAAAGTTGACATTATAAAATCAGCAGTCTTAGAAGTTTTTAATAAAATTGGGGTATTCATTGTGAATGGATAGAGTGGGCTTTTTAGTATGCAGATAACACTTTAATAAGAAAAGAATTTTCACCAAGGTTTAGATAATACTCAACCTCCAAAGCACCCATATAATTTGTATTGATATCCAGGTGCTATAAATGATTGGTAAGGCATCACTATAACTGATCTGGGAGGCTATCTTAAAACAAAATCTCTCTTTCTGCAAACTAATATGCAGCTAAAGCATTAATAAAAACCACCTCCCTTAAATCCCTCACAAAGATACATATCAAAATGAGATGCAGTGGAATGGTAAATATCCCATTGCCCTGATCATGTACAGACACAACAAAGCAAAGCCTGAACAAATAGCAGGGTGTCAAGCCTCTTCCTAGGCAAGTGGGAGTCATTAACTCAAGCCTCCCTTACAAAATTGCATAATCAAGTCTAGTAGCCTGTGAAATGTGTTTTCCAACAAATCAGCATAACAGGAGACATGGCAAAGGGTCACCAAGTCATCTTGATTTTCCAAATAAGACAAACAAACCTCTTTTGACTGGCAGATACAAGAGAAACTATACTTTTCTATACTGGTTGGCAGAGTTAAAATTGAAGGGATGTGAATACTAGGTTAAAAGTAAATAAATTAAGAGGATGTTAAAGTTTATCTAACAGTTCATGAATGTTCAAGTTTCTCTAACAGTTTCTGAAAAAGTAGAGGGTTATATAAGTCTGTGATGAAAGATCAGGCTTTAAAACTTGAGACCAAATTTGTAAGGGGGGGGGTTGTTTGTAAATATATTTTATTGATTTTTTACAGAGAGGAAGGGAGAGGGATAGAGAGTTAGAAACATCGATGAGAAAGAGAAACATCAACATCGATCAGCTGCCACCTGCATGCCCACTACTGGGGACCAAGCCTGCAACCCAGGCATGGGCCTTGACCTGGAATCAAACCTGGGACCTTTCAGTCCATGGCCCAATGCTCTATCCGCTGAGCCAAACCAGTCACAGCGAGAACAAATTTGAATAAAGGGGCATAAATGTGCAATTACCTGGGAACAAGCATCTTTTAATGTATGTGTTACTACAGGCACCCTAATGGAGAAGCTGACAAAAGATGAAATTAGACAGGTACAAGTTATGGGGTAAGGGGCAGAGTGCCTATGAAAGAAAAGAGTAGGAAACCTGAGGAGGCTGGGTGAGCTATCTGTGCCACAAGGAAGGAGGCTTTGCACTATAGCACAATCTAAGAAAGTTCTGGCCAATCTGACTGGGGAATCCTGCAGTCAGAGTCACCATCTTGAAAGAATGGGCCTGTCTTAGTATCACTGCCACACTCAGTCATTGTCTGGGACAGGCTCCTGGGAAGGGGCTTCAGCATCAAAGTCATGATGGACAGAGTACAGCATCTGCAGCCAGCAGTCAATTACACTCCCCAATGCAGGAGATGTTAGAGGGTGTTTTATGACAATCACAGTGCATTTAGTCAGGTACTGTTTTCCTGGGACTAAGCTTTTTAAAAAATTATTATTGATTTCAGAGAGGAAGGGAGAGGGAGAGAGAGATAGAAACAGCAATGATGAAAGAGAATCATTGATTGGCTGCCTCCTGCACACCCGCCACTGGGGATCGAGCTTGCAACGCGGGAATCTAACCATATCCCCCTGGTTCATAGGTTAATGTTCAACCACTAAACCACTCAAGCCAGGCAGAAATAACCATCTTAATAAAAGTCTGCACTTCAACTGGGTAAACAAACATGACTGATTTTATTTCACACTTACAAAAATCAAATACTTTCCTCTTACTGATAAAACAGAAAAGTTCAATGAGAATAAGCAAAAGATTCAATTGCCCATAAAAATAGAAAATCATCCTAATTAATCAGACCCTTCAAATTTAGTCATTGTTTGTTGACATAAATGCTTTTAGTACGTGTAAGCACACATTACTTTTAAGATCATAACCCAACAAGAGAGCAGTGACTTAAGGAAAATCAGTAAAGCCCATTATTGACACTGCTCGGGTAATGAAAACAGATTTTCACAGGACAGGGGATAAAGGTAAACAGAAATTTATGGGACTAACATGTGGAATATCAAATGTGTATGTCATTATGCTATGAGTTTTATGAGACAAAGATGAGCAAGAAAGACCCCCAGATATTAACCTAAGCATAACAGAGGAGCTCCCTATCATGTTCTGATATTGCAAGGTATCGAAGGGCTGGCTTGAGCTGATGATATTTGTGTATCCTGGTCTAAACCTGAGTAAATTGGCTTTTTGCATGAAAAGGAGCTACTCTGGGACATTCTTTTTCCCTGAATACACAGAAAGTAGCTCTCAAAATCCTTAATGGAGCTAAGTGATACACATTGGTGTTGATATTAATAATTGTGGGCTTTCAAATAAACCTGTTTACATGTTTTTGGAACCTTATGACATTCTAAGTGGCTTCTGTGATATCCAGAAATCTGGGCCAATAGTTTAAAGGGTTTCTCTGATGTAAATGTGGTAACCATATGCTATGTGGAAACATTCTCTTCCATGTAGAGACATCTGAAGGTGGTTTGGTGCAAATAATAGTGGATATAGAGGATTTATTCCCAATCTTTCTGAGTGATCTTTGGAAAAACAACTGTCATGTTATGAATGCTGGTTACCTGCCACCAATGAAATGAAGAGATAAAGACTAAATAAAATTTTCAAACAGCTCCAAAGAGGCCTAGAATTTTCCAGTATACTTTATGGGGACACCATGGAAAGGGGGAAAATTAGATTGTGGGGCAGTGTTGTTTGCTGTTTTATATTTGTGTTCTATAAAATCTCTCATCTGAAGAAAAATTTGAGGATTAAAAATATGTGCATTATGTGATTTCTAGTCTACGTAGCAACACAATTCTAATCTTTTGATTTAAATTGTGCATAGTAGGAGAAGTACAATAATGTAGTGAGGAAACCCTAGAAAATAATTTTTCTACACTTATAAATTGTGGTGTCAAGTATACCCAAACAGCAGCAGTTGGTAAACAATACTATCTCATTTACATCCCACTGAGTATCACATACCGTGGAAAGCTCAAAAATGACCCCACAAAATTTATCTTCATCCTAATCCCTGAAACCTGTGAATGTTACTTTACATAGAATTAAATAATCTTTGCATATGTAAAAAAGTTAATAATCTTGAGATGTGAATATTATCTTAGATCATA